>NC_036856.1:28828571-28896458 GCF_002910315.2 Salvelinus sp. IW2-2015
TCTAGCCCAGGGCAGTAGAACGCCAGAAACAGAAGTCAGTCTCAATCTCTAGCCCAGGGCAGAGAACGCCAGAGACAGAAGTCAGTCTCAATATCTAGCCCAGGAGCAGTAGAACGCCAGAAACATAGTCAGTCTCGATCTCTAGCCCAGGGCAGTAGACGCCAGAGACAGAAGTCAGTCTCAATCTCTAGCCCAGGGCAGTAGAACGCCAGAGACAGAAGTCAGTCTCAATCTCTAGCCCAGGGCAGTAGAACGCCAGAACAGAAGTCATCTCATCTCTAGCCAGGGCAGTAGAACGCCAGAGACAGAAGTCAGTCTCGATCTCTAGCCCAGGGCAGTAGAACGCCAGAGACAGAAGTCAGTCTCAATCTGTATCCCAGGGCAGTAGAACGCCAGAGACAGAAGTCAGTCTCAATCTCTAGCCCAGGGCAGTAGAACGCCAGAGACAGAAGTCAGTCTCAATCTCTAGCCCAGGGCAGTAGAACGCCAGAAACAGAGTCAGCTCCGATCTCTAGCCCAGGGCAGTAGAACGCCAGAGACAGAAGTCAGTCTCAATCTCTAGCCCAGGGCAGTAGAACGCCAGAGACAGAAGTCAGTCTCGATCTCTAGCCCAGGGCAGTAGAACGCCAGAGACAGAAGTCAGTCTCGATCTCTAGCCCAGGGCAGTAGAACGCCAGAGACAGAAGTCAGTCTCAATCTCTAGCCCAGGGCAGTAGAACGCCAGAGACAGAAGTCAGTCTCAATCTCTAGCCCAGGGCAGTAGAACGCCAGAAACAGAGTCAGTCTCGATCTCTAGCCCAGGGCAGTAGAACGCCAGAGACAGAAGTCAGTCTCAATCTCTAGCCCAGGGCAGTAGAACGCCAGAGACAGAAGTCAGTCTCCGATCTCTAGCCCAGGGCAGAGTAGAACGCCAGAGACAGAAGTCAGTCTCAATCTCTAGCCCAGGGCAGTAGAACGCCAGAGACAGAAGTCAGTCTCAATCTCTAGCCCAGGGCAGTAGAACGCCAGAGACAGAAGTCAGTCTCAATCCCTAGCCGGGCAGTAGACGCCAGAGACAGAAGTCAGTCTCATCCTAGCCCAGGGCAGTAGAACGCCAGAGACAGAAGTCAGTCTCAATCTCTAGCCCAGGGCAGTAGAACGCCAGAAACAGAAGTCAGTCTCAATCTCTAGCCCAGGGCAGTAGAACGCCAGAGACAGAAGTCAGTCTCAATTCTAGCCCAGGGCAGTAGAACGCCAGAGACAAGAGTCAGTCTCGATCTCTAGCCCAGGGCAGTAGAACGCCAGAGACAGAAGTCAGTCTCAATCTCTAGCCCAGGGCAGTAGAACGCCAGAGACAGAAGTCAGTCTCAATCTCTAGCCCAGGGCAGAGAACGCCAAGACAAGAAGTCAGTCTCAATCTCTAGCCCAGGGCAGTAGAACGCCAGAGACAGAAGTCAGTCTCGATCTCTAGCCCAGGGCAGTAGAACGCCAGAGACAGAATCAGTCTCAATCTCTAGCCCAGGGCAGTAGAACGCCAGAGACAGAAGTCAGTCTCAATCTCTAGCCCAGGGCAGTAGAACGCCAGAGACAGAAGTCAGTCTCAATCTCTAGCCCAGGGCAGTAGAACGCCAGAAACAGAAGTCAGTCTCAGATCTCTAGCCCAGGGCAGTAGAACGCCAGGACAGAAGTCAGTCTCAATCTCTAGCCCAGGGCAGAGAACGCCAGAGACAGAAGTCAGTCTCGATCTCTAGCCCAGCGCAGTAGAACGCCAGAGACAGAAGTCAGTCTCGATCTCTAGCCCAGGGCAGTAGAACGCCAGAGACAGAAGTCAGTCTCAATCTCAGCCCAGGGCAGAGAGAACGCCAGAGACAGAAGTCAGTCTCAATCTCTAGCCCAGGGCAGTAGAACGCCAGAAAACAGTGTCAGTCTCGATCTCTAGCCCAGGGCAGTTAGAACGCCAGAGACAGAAGTCAGTCTCAATCTCTAGCCCAGGGCAGTAGAACGCCAGAGACAGAAAGTCAGTCTCGATCTCTAGCCCAGGCGAGTAGAACGCCAGAGACAGAAGTCAGTCTCAATCTCATAGCCCAGGCAGTAGAAGCCAGAGACAGAAGTCAGTCTCAATCTCTAGCCCAGGGCAGTAGAACCAGAACAGAAGTCAGCTCGATCTCTAGCCCAGGGCAGTAGAACGCCAGAGACAGAAGTCAGTCTCAATTCTAGCCCAGGGCAGTAGAACGCCAGAAACAGTAGTCAGTCTCGATCTCTAGCCCAGGGCAGTAGAACGCCAGAGACAGAAGTCAGTCTCAATCTCTAGCCCAGGGGCAGTAGAACGCCAGAGACAAGAAGTCAGTCTCAATCTCTAGCCCAGGGCAGTAGAACGCAGAGACAGAAGTCAGTCTCGAATTCTACAGGCCGCCGGCGTAGTACGCCAGAGACAGAAGGTCAGTCTCGACTTCTAGCCCCAGGGCATGAACGCCAGAGAACAGAAGTCAGTTCATCGATCTCCTACACCGCAGTGCGCGATAAAGTACATACTGCCCCAGGCGCAGTAACGCCAGAGCAAAGTCAGTCCGATTCTCCGGGATAAGCCCCACGGTACCGCGCCACCGAACACGTAGGCACAGCCAGAAGACAGACTGCGGTTCATACGATCGTCTGAGGCGCAAGGTGCAGCTCACGTGCACGCGCGCAGACAAGCAGCAAAGACGCTAGCACTCTCCGACCGGCACTCCTAGCACAAGAGCGGACCGCAGCACGCCAGGGCCGAGCGCTTGCTGGGCCACAGCAGGATGAATACGAGGCAACGCCGAGACAGTCGGTCAGTCTGCGACATCTCCTGGGCCGGCAGGGGGCCAGGTGAAGGAGAACGACACAGAGAGAAGCATGGAAGTGTGCACGTCAGTCTTGCCGGGCAGAAATCTCTAGCCCCAGGGCGCCTCGAGAAAACGCCCAGAGACCAGACGCAATCGACAGGTCCTCGCCAATACCTCTGGCCCAGGCAGTGCAAACGAGTCAGGTAAGAAAGTCCGCCAGAGACAAGGGAGTCGAGTGCGCTCAACTCTGCATAGCGCCGCCGAGCAAGCCCGGGCAGAGCAAAGCGCGCCATGAGGAGTCAGAACAGTCACGTTCTCACGCTCTAGCCCAGGGCAGTAGAACGAGAGCACAGAGGACAGAAGGTCGAGCTGCGTCCGATCTCCTAGCCACAGGGCAGATACACACAGCCCAGAGACGAGAGATTGAGACTGACTTCTGTCTCTGGCGTTCTACTGCCCTGGGCTAGGGATTGAGACTGACTAGATTCTCATGCACAATTTTCACAATTTTAAGCACACCTGTCAGAAAGCGTGTCAGTCAGAGAGTGTGTCAGTCAGAGTGACACATACAGCTGTAGGATCTTCATTGCTGGAGAACTTTCCTGCAATGCAGAAAATGTTAAACTTGTAGTGTACATTTGAGGTTTAAAAAGGCTTCTGAAGTTTGTAATTTCCACTTTGAAATGTAACAACTCCTACAAAAATGTCCATTAGTTATAATCCACATAATTCACATTTCCTGTTGCTACAGGATTATTTTCCTGCTGCAGCAAACCTCCTCAAATTAAGATCCTAAATCTGTAGGAATCAAAGGAGGACACAGGACAATTTCTCTTCTTACAGGAGAAGACAGGAAGACAGAGCCATGACACTATCCTGAACGTAAAGGCATGTTGTAGAAACAGATTGTATTTCACTATATCAATTGGACATATAGGCTATTGTAAATATACAATAAAAATAAGACAAAATAACCTTGGTATTACATCATGTTCTTCAGAAAATTTTGGGCTGCAAAACAAAATGATAAACATTAGGAAAACATAACAGTCCAGTTTTTCGAAACTGCCATTTTTTCTGTGGTCTTTAAACCATCAAATAACACTTATGAAATTCTTCAAACTGCAGCATCCTCCTACAAACCTGAATTCTCCTTTATCAACCCATCATCTCCAGTGCACCAGCAGACATCTGACTGAAGCTGCAGGAAACTACAAACTACCAATTATTTGACCCTGACGCAGTGAGGATGAAGCAACGTTCTTTCCTCCAATGGAAGCCAAGCTGCAGGTCACCAGAGGTCAACACCTTCCTTACCCAGCCTACAGCGTGATGCTACACAACAGCAACATGGAGGGAGAGCGGGAGAGTCATAGAGTATGTCCCAAATGGCACGCTATTCCCTACATAGTGCACTACTTCCACCAGAGCCCTATTTAGGGTGTAGGGTGTAGGGTGCCATTTGGGAAGCAGACCCAAGGGACTTGACAGGGACTTGACATGGCCAGAGAGCTCTGTTGTAACCAGCCCTGCAGCTGCACTCCATACAGACTATGAATTAGTATGTAGGAAATGCACAATGACCATCAATGTTCCTCCTGGATGTTGTGTGTAACATGCTTGCTTACCTCACTATCAACTCCTGTTATTGAAAGGAAAGTTGGTGGATGGTGGTTTACTGAACAGAGGTGGGTTTCTTAAACACACACACACACACACACAAACACCATCCTACTCAGTGAATTTCATACAAATAACATTTGTATAACATTGACATTTTAGATAAAACTACACTAATAAATATGCCACCAAATAACTGATTAAAACACATTGTTTTACAATGAAGGTCTACAGTGGCCTCAACAGCACCCTCTAGGGTAGCACCATGGTTTAGCTGGAGGACAGCTATTTTCCATCCTCCTGTACAGTAGGTACAAAAACTTAGGAGGCTCATGGTTCTCATTCCCTTCCATAGATTTACACAGTAATTATGACGACTTCCGGAGGATGTTCTCCAACCTATCAGAGCTCTTGCAGTATGAACTGACATGTCCATCCAATCAAAGGATCAGAGAATGAATCCAGTACTGTAAGCATAAGCTACAGCTAGCTAGCCCTGCAGTCCATAAAGTGTGGTGAGTAGTTGACTCAAAGAGAGAGAAATATAAAAGTTGAACAGTTTTGAACAAATTCTTCAAAAATTAAGGAAAAGCAGCACAGAGAAAGAGAGCGGGAGAGAGAGTTGTATTTTTCCTTCTGCTTAGTTTACCTTTTACTTACTTAGCTAATGCAGTTAATTTAGCCTACTCAACAATCTGACTCAAACAGAGAGTAATGCTATTTATGTTAGCTAGCTGGCATAGCCAACACGGCAATTCTTCAAAGTCAAGGTAAGCTTTCAGTTTTATTAATTTATTGCTACCGGGGCCCGCCGGTGTAACTGCTAAACTGGTTGTTGTACACTGTACTGCGTGATTGTACACATGGATTGGATTGGGGGTGAAAGTAAACTGGGTATGCAGGTTATCATAGGTGTATTCATTCTGCTGATTCTGTGACAAAAAGTTTCTTAAACGGAAGCAAACAGAAGGTGAGGGAACTACCTGAATTTGTCCAATAGAAACACTTATTTTAGTAACCAAACAGAACATTTGGAACTGTTTGAACTAATGATTACATCCTAGATCAGCTAGACGCAGGCAAGAGTGTGCAAGGTGGTATTGAATGTGTCACTGTTTATCACCTTAATTACTCCAATTTGTCTCTCAACCTGTGCACCTACATTATGAAAATTAATTTGTAGGCTAGGTTTTAGCAACAGGATGGGTATAGGGCAAATTCAGGCATCATGTAGTAACCTAAACCTATCGATGTTACATTTAGCTGGGTGAATGGAATATGAATGACAGTCATCCAATATGCTGTAATATTTACTGAACCAAAATATAAATGTAACATGTAAAGTGTTGGTCTCATGTTTAATGAGCTGAAATAAAATATCTCACATTTTTTCCATATGCACAAAAAGCGTATTTCTCTTATTTTGTGCACACATTTGTTTACATCCCTGTAAGTGAGYATTTCTCCTTTTCCAAGATAAACCATCCACCTAGCAGGTGTGGCATATCAAGAAACTGATTAAACAGCATACAGAAGTGGCCACAATAAAAAGGCCACTCTAAAATGTGCAGTTTTGTCACACAACACAATGCCACAGATGTCTCTAGTTTTGAGGGAGTGTGCAATTGGCATGCTGACTGCAGAAATGTCCACCACAGCTGTTGCCAGAGAGAGAATGTAATGTTAATTTGTCTACCATAAGTTGCCTCCAACGTCGTTTTTTGAGAACTTGGCAGTACGTCCAACCAGCCTCACAAACGCAGACCATGTGTAACCATGCCAGCCCAGGACCGCCACATCCGGCTTCTTCACCTGCGGGATCATCTGAGACCAGCCACCTGGACAGCTGACGAAACTGAAGAGTTTTTCTGTCTGTAATAAATCTCTTTTGTGGGGGAAAACTCATTCTGATTGGCAGGGCCTTGCTCCCCAGTGGTTGGGCCAGTCTCCCAAGTGGGTATAACCTCCCAGGCCCACCCATGGGTGCCCCCCTGCCCAGTCATGTGAAATCCATAGATTAGGGCCTAATGAATATATTTAATTTGACTGATTTCCATATATTAACTGTAACTCAGTAAAATCGTTGAAATTGTCACATGTTGTGTACAATCTTTTGTTCAGTATAAATAAGGTCATGCTCATAAAAAATGATGTCCTCCCTAATCTTTAAGGTCCCTCACAGTCATCCTATTTCCCACGTAATAATAGGCTTTGAATGACCAAAACATCACCCATTATATTTTTACACTATTAAAATGCTCAGAATTGAAGAAATGGTGTCTTCTCTCATCTCTAACTTTCAGGAAKCCCTGAATAACAGGCTGAGTGGGCGGGGAGCTTATATTCATAAGCTCACCTTGACTGACAGCTCTTTGAAAACCCTTGTGGTCGTTTCCAGGTAACAAGGTAAACAATAGGCCACATGTCATTATGCAAAATGATCTCTTGGTCAACAGAGCTGATCATGGACTGTTGGATATCAGAAAAACAGCAGCAATACACAATTGCATTTATATTGTTTTGTAGCTAATTAAAGAATACAGTTCACTGATACACTTCTTCACAATAATTAGTAAAGCCCGAGTCACCTTGCAAGCTTAGGCATAAGGGAATGTACATGAAAACAACAAACAATAAGTGTACTGGACAATTTATTGGTGTCTCTGTATTAGCATTATAAATGACAATATGCTTAGAATTGTATGTATTGATCAGACATTTATTTGATMATTTACAATAGGCCAGCATAGAGGAAAAATGTATCAAGATGAACACTCATGAGAAATAAAGTTTAGAAATAATGGTGAGACATCATTTGACATTAAACAAGGCCTTGCTTACTGTTGCCCAATGGGGGCCAATTAGTGGCAACAATTCAAGCTCGAACTGGACAGGAGATATGCTTGTTCAAAGTTTGGTGTTTCAGTTGATTACTATAGCGTCCCCCTTGGGCCTATCAGTGTATTTTTTTTAATGCCGGATCTCTATGACAAGCCGCATCATTTACCCAAGTTTTGTCAAAATCGGGCCAGTGGTGTTTGAGATATTGCTTGTGACTTACATACGTACGGTTGATTATGATAGCGCCCCCTTGGGCCAATCAGTGTAATTTTGTAAATGATGGATCTTTATAGCAAGACGCATCATTCACCCAACTTTCGCCAAAATCAGGCAAACGCTGTCTGAGATATCGCGTGTGCCTAACAAACATACAAACGAACGTACGAACGGACAGAGATGCACAGTCCCGTCCCTGAGCTCATCATGGGGGACAAAAATAATTAGAGCAATAAGCCTTTTATAGGCACCCGGCCGCCCTACAGAGTGCAGGACACCATTTGTTCGTGCAATTTGCAACGCTCATCTCCCACCTGAATGTTTAAAAAAAAACTATACAAAGCCATAAAATGTGATATCATATCACGTAAAAGTGAATTACTTAGGCTTTAGGAAATGCAACCAACTACAGAGATTGCTGGGGAGAGAAGCGGGAGAGGAAGGGGAGCCATGTACCCCACTTCAATCAAGCAGGCTTCAGTCATCCACTTGGCTCCAGTCACCCCCAAAATTTAAGAGCAAGCCAAATCCAGCTATGGCCTCCTCCTTGTCAGGCCTGTCACAATGGGTAGACAAGGTTCCTGGGATGGACAACTCACACAGCTTCCCCACATACGTCGCTGGATCAAGGGTGACCTCGTTGAAAAGGAGATCCAGGAGCCTGTCTACCTAGCCTGTAATGTTTTTGAAAAGGGAAATGTTTGTTAAAATTTAACAACATTTAATGGGTTGAGAATTTTATTTCCTTTATTTCCTGTTCTGAGTTATGATGCTATCAATTCGTTGATGTAGTGATCTACTCATTCTACAATGTGTTTTCTGGTGTTTTTCAAGTACTCAATTCGAAATATGCAATATTTGGTTGTACACGTTTTTGCGAACGATTGTATTTGTAATTTTTGTATGCCTGAAATGCTCAATTGATGCAGATTTTAAATGAATAACTATGTCTTGCAGTATGTTGGAGTTTCACAGCATATCCCCCTTCTTTGCCCTGGGAAAGCTCATTTTGCATCAAATCATTCTGGTGGTTGCCTGGGAAACTGTGCAGACAGAGTAGATGTTGAATTTTCAAAAATGTCTATCATTACAGCTTAATGATAGTGGGAAGACAACCTAATTATCATCATTAGCCCCAATGACACACTACCTCAAATAAGACAACAACCCACACACTGGAATGGCAAATATGATTTCAGGGGTAAATTACAAATACTGTACACAACGTAACTCCTTTTGTGTACAGCATTCTTTGGTGCCAGTTACAGTTGAAGTCAGAAGTTTACATACACCTTAGCCAAATACATTTAAACTCAGTTTTTCACAATTCCTGACATTTAATCCTAGTAAAAATTCCCTGTCTAAGGTCAGTTAGGATGGCCATTTTATTTTAAGAATGTGAAAAATCAGAATAATAGTAGAGAGAATTATGTATTTGAAACGACTCTCGTTTGTAGAATGAAGAGTGACCAAGGCGCAGCGTGTAGGCGTACATCGTCTTTTTATTGATGACACCAAAACAAAATAACAAAACAAAAAACAAAAGTGAACAGTTCTGTCAGACACAGACACTAAACAGAAAACAAGATCGCACAAAACCCAAAAGGAAAATGACAACTTATATATGATCCCAAATCAGAGACAACGATAGACAGCTGCTCTGATTGGGAACCACACTCGGCCAAAAACAAAGAAATGAAAACCTAGACTTTCCCACCCGAGTCCACCCTGACCTAACCAAACATAGAGAATAATAAGGATCTCTAAGGTCAGGGGTGACAGTACCCCCCCCCCCCCCAAAGGTGCGGACTCCGCCGCAAACCTGAACCTATATGGGAGGTCTGGTGGGCATCTACTCTCGTGGAGACTCCGGCGGGACGCAACCCCGCTCCGCTTGAGGCTCCCCCCACTTCGGTGGCGCTCTGGTGCAGGATCGTCGCCGGGACCTCTGGACCGTAGATCGCCGTCGGGACTCCAGGGTAGGAACCCCCTGTAAGCTCCGGAATAGACCCTCGCTGGAGCTCCGGACTGGGAACCGTCGCTGGATGCCCCGGACTGGAACCGTCGCTGCAGCTCCGACTGGGGACCGTCGCTGGAGGCTCCGGACTGGGACCGTCGCTGGAGGCTCCGGACTGGAGACCGTCGCTGGAGGCTCCGGACTTTAGAATACCTAAAGTTGATATACAAAAGTAGTTAAATGTTTGGACAAAGCTTTTACTCGGACTTTGTAGTCATGTTGAGCGAGTTGGAACCGATGTTTTCTGGATCAAACCCGCCAAATAAATGACATTTTGGATATATATCGACGAATTAATCAAAACAAAGATCATTTGTGATGTTTATGGGAATATTGGATGCCAACAGAAGAAGCTCGTCAAAGGTAAGGCATGAATTATATATTTATTTCTGCCTTTGTGTCGCGCCGGGAGGGTTGAAATATGATGGTCTGTGATTGTTTGCTGGGGTGCTATCCTCAGATAATAGTATTGTTTGCTTTCGCTGTAAAGCATTTTTGAAATCTGACACGTTGGCTGGATTCACAACAAGTGTAGCTTTAATTTGATATATTGAATGTGTGATTTCATGAAAGTTTCATTTTTATAGTAATTTATTTGAATTTGGCGCTCTGCATTTTCACTGGATGTTGGCCAGGTGGGACGCTACCGTCCCACATATCCCAGAGAGGTTAACTCTTTTGGGTTCCATGTAGAACCCTCTGTGGAAAGGGTTCTACCTGGAACCAAAAGGGGCTCTTCAAAAGGTAATCCTATGGGGACAGCCAAAGAACCCTTTTTGGTTCTGAATAGCACCTTTTTGCAGTATAGACTGGACTTCGTATAATGCAAAGCATAGTATAACAAAACAACATTGGTTTACAGGAGYTTAAGCACTGAGATTAAATGATAGAAATAACCCCCTAGCTAGCTAGAGCACAATGGCTTTAAACAGCTCCCTGATATGACCAACATTGAAACACACCATCTCACACACATTGATACATTCAGTTTGAAATGCATTACCAGAAGTTATTGATGAGCCACTCAAGGCCCTCCTTTTGGCATGAGCATTTCCCAGGGTTGAGACACATGTAAACAGACACTAGTCTGGCAGGGTTGAGACACACGTCAACAGAGACTAGTCTGGCAGGGTCGAAGCCAGCAGGGGATTTCACATATGAGCAAGGCCACGGTTATGTTATACAGTTGAAGTCGGAAGTTTACATACACTTAGGTTGGAGTCATTAAAACTCGTTTTTCAACCACTCCACAAATTTCTTGCTAACAAACTATAGTTTTGGCAAGTCGGTTAGGAYATCTACTTTGCGCATGACACAAGTAACTTTTCCAACAATTATTAACAGACAAATTATTTCACTAATAATTCACTGTATCACAATTCCAGTTGGTCAGAAGTTTACATACACTAAGTTGACTGTGCCTTTAAATAGCTTGGAAAATTCCAGAATTTTGTATTTGATGTCATATCCTGTGTTTAATCGATTGGTTGCTTGCGACTGGTTAATCACTATGTTTTTGTCATGATTTGTATTTGTCTAAGGTGTATGTAAACTTCCGAATTCAACTGTATATACAGTACCAGTGAAAAGTTTGGACACACCTACTCATTCCAGGGTTATTCTTTATTTTTACTATTTTCTACATTTTAGAACAATAGTGAAGACATCAAAACTATGAAATAACACATATGGAATCATGTAGTAACCAAAAAAGTGTTAAATAAATCAAAATATATTTTATAATTGAGATTCTTCAAAGTAGACTCCCTTTGCCTTGATGACAGCTTTTCACAGTCATGGCATTATCTTAACCAGCTTCATAAGGTAGTCACCTGGAATGCATTTCAATTAAAGGTGTGCCTTGTTAAAAGTTAATTTGTGGAATTTCTTTCCTTCTTAATACGTTTGAGCCAATCAGTTGTGTTGTGACAAGGTAGGGAAACGAGAGAAACGACAGTCCATCATTACTTTAACCTCAGTAGGGTATGTGGKACGGTAGCGTCCCACCTCGTCRACAGCCAGTGAAACTGCAGGGCGCCAAATTCAAAACAACAGAAATCCCATAATTTAAATTCCTCAAACATACAAGTATTTTACACCATTTTAAAGATACACTTGTTGTAAATCCAGCCAAAGTGACCGATTTCAAAAAGGTTTTACGACGAAAGCACACCAAACGATTATGTTAGGTTAGAGCCAAGTCACAGAAAAAGACAGCCATTTTTTCAACCAAAGAGAGGAGTAACAAAAAGCAGAAATAGAGATAAAATGAATCACTAAGCTTTGATGATCTTCATCAGATAACACTCACAGGACTTCATGTTACACAATACATGTATGTTTGGTTCATATTTATATAAAAAAATCTGAGTTTAGGCGGGACGCTACTGTGTCACTTGGCAAAAAGCCAGAGAAAATGCAGAGCGCCAAATTCAAATTAATTACTATAAAAATGACTATAAAAACTTTCATTAAATCACACATGAAAGATACCAAATTAAAGCTACACTGGTTGTGAATCCAGCCAACATGTCAGAATTCAAATAGACTTTTTGGCGAAAGTAAACAATGCTATTATCTGAGTATAGCACCATTGTAAACAAAGAGAGAGAAGCATATTTCAACCCTGCAGGCGCGACACAAAATGTAGAAATAAAAATGTAATTCATGCCTTACCTTTGACRAGCTTCTGTTGTTGGCACTCCAATATGTCCCATAAACATCACAAATGGTCCTTTTGTTCGATTAATTCCGTCTATATAAATCCAAAATGTCCATTTATTTGGCGCGTTTGATCCAGAAAAACACCGKCTCCAAATTGTGAAACGTGACTACAAAATATCTCAAAGGTTACCTGTAAACTTTGCCCAAAAATTTCAAACTACTTTGTAATACAACTTTAGGTATTTTTTAATGTAAATAATCGATAAAATTGAAGACGGGATGATCTGTGTTCAATATAGGATTAAAACCAACTGTAGCTAGCTTTCTGGTCACGCGCTTCTAACAAACAGGACACTTCGAGTGACCCTCCTTCAAGATGGCCGTACTTCTTCATTACACAAAGGAATAACCTCAACCAATTTCTAAAGACTGTTGACATCCAGTGGAAGCGGTAGGTACTGCAAGAAGGTCCCTTAGAAATCTGGTTTCCCAATGAAAACTCATTGAAAAGAGAGTAACCTCAAAAAAAGAAAAATCTGAATGGTTTGTCCTCTGGGTTTCGCCTGCTAAATAAGTTCTGWTATACTCACAGACATGATTCAAACAGTTTTAGAAACTTCAGAGTGTTTATACTAATAATATGCATATCTTATCTTCTGGGGATGAGTAGCTGGCAGTTTAATTTTGGGCATGCTTTTCATCCAAAATTCCGAATGCTGCCCCCTACCCAAGAGAAGTTAAGACTTAGGACAGTTTCTTCAAGTGCAGTCGCAAAAACCATCAACTGCAGTGATGAAAATGTCTCTCAAAAGGATCGCCACAGGAAAGGAAGACCCGGAGACACCTCTGCTGCAGAGGATAAGTTCATTAGAGTTACCAGCCTCAGAAATTGCAGCCCAAATAAATGCTTCACGGAGTTCAAGTAACAGACACATCTCAACATCAACTGTTCAGAGGAGACTGCGTGAATCAGGCATTTATGGTTGAATTGCTGCAAAGAAACCACTACTTAACTTCTCTGCGCTACGGATCCCTTTAGCGGGATCATTTTCCTAAACAACTGCTGAATTGCAGGGCGCAAAATATTACTAACAATATTTTAATCATGCAATCACAAGTGAATAATAAAAAACACAGCTTAGCTTGTTGTTAATTCACTTATCGTGTCAGATTTTGAAAATATGCTTTGCAGCGAAAGCAATCCAAGCTTTTGTGAGTGTATCAATCAATGCTACAACAGCTAGCCCCAAATTAGCATGGTCACGAAAGTCAGAAAAGGAATAAAATGAATCGCTTACCTTTGATAATCTTCGGATTTTTGCACTCACAAGACTCCCAGTTACACAATAAATGTTTATTTTTGTTTGATAAATATTACTTTATAACAAAAAAACACCATTTGGGTTGCGCGTTATGTTCAGAAAACTACAGCCTCGTTCCGGTCCTGAAAGGCAAGAAAAAATTCCCAAACGTATCATATTCAAAAATATTACTACAAATATTTATAATCATGCAATCACAAGTGAAATATACCAAAAACACAGCTTAGTTTGTTGTTAATCCACCTATCATGTCAAATTTTGAAAATATGCTTTGCAGGAAGCAATCCAAGCTTTTGTGAGTGTATCAATCAATGCTACAACAGTAGCCCAAATTAGCAGGTCACGAAAGTCAGAAAAATCAATAATTAATCGCTTCCTTTGATAATCTTCAGATGTTTGCACTCACGAGACTCCCGTTACACAACAAAATGTTATTTTTTTCGATAAATATATACTTTTATAACAAAAAAACGCCATTTGGTGCGCGTTATGTTCTGAAAACCAAAGGCTCGTTCCGTTCGACGAAAAAATTCCAAAAAGTATCCGTAATGGTCGTAGAAACATGTCAAATGTTTTTTATATAACAATCCTCAGGTTGTTTTAACAAACATAATCGATAATATTTCAACGCGGACCGTAACCTATTCAATAAAAGAGAGAAAGAAAATGGAGAGCTACCCCTCTCGCGCACAGGAACTAATCAGAAGACACCTGACTAGTTTTGAAAATCTCGCTCACTTTTCAAAATAAAAGCCTGAAACTATGTCTAAAGCCTGGTCACAGCCTGAGACCATTGGAAAAGGAATCTGGTTGATACCCTTTAAATGCGAAGAAAGACGGGCCAGGAAACACAGATTTAAAATAAAAAAAATCACTTCTGGTTAGATTTTCTCAGGTTTTCGCCTGCAGAATCAGTTTTGTTATATTCGACAGACATATTTGACATTTTGGAAACTTTGGAGTGTTTTCTATCCTAATCTGTAAATTATATACATATTCTATCTGATCCGACCTGAAGAAATAGTCCGTTTATCTTGGGAACGTTATTAAAAAAATATATAAAATATCTGACCCCTAGCGTCAAGAGGTTTTAAAGGACACCAAAAAGAAGAAGAGACTTGCTTGGCCAAGAAACACGAGCAATGGACATTAGAACGGTGGAAACTGTCCTTTGGCTGATGAGTACAAATTTGAGATTTTGGTCCCAACTGTCGTGTCTTTGTGAGACGCAGAGTAGGTGAACGGAATGTCAAGACACTATGTCCTTCCCACCGTGAAGCATGGAGAGGAGTGTGAATGGTGTGGGTTGCTTGCTCGTGACACAGTCAGTGATTTTTTATAAGTTACTTTTAGGATGCAGGGCAGTACTGAGTAGCTTGGATGAAAGGTGCACAGAGGTGCCCAGAGTAACACGCCTGCTCTCAGTCATAGTTGCTAATATATGCATAGTATTATTAGTATTGGATAGAAAACACTCTGAAGTTTCTAAACTGTTTGAATTATGTGTAACGGCTTTCTTCTGTGGAGAAGGAGAGGACCAAAGCGCAGCGTGGTTAGTGTTCATCATGTTAATAAAGAACATAAACTGAACACTACAAAATACAAAACAATAAATGTGAAAAAAACCGAAACAGTTCTGTCCGGTGCAGACACACGAAGACAGAAGACAACCCCCACAAAACCCAACACAACAACAAGCTACCTAAATATGCTCCCAATCAGAGACAAACGACTAACACCTGCCTCTAGATTGGGAACCATATCAGGCCCAACACAGAAACGAAAACTAGACACACAACATAGAATGCCCACTCAGCTCACGTCCTGACAAAACTAAAACAAAGAAAACACAAAAGAACTATGGTCAGAACGTGACATTATCTCTGTGACTATAAAGAACTCATTGCACAAAAACCTGAAGAATTTCACTTCCTTTTTGGATTTGTCTGCGCTGGAATTTTCAACCAAGCCCCATTGAATATTACAGCGAGATAATGGATGAGTTTTCACTTCCTACGGCTTCCACTAGATGTCAACTCAATAAGAACTTTGTCTGATGACTCTACTGTGAAGGGGGCACGAAGGGAGACAGGAATGAGTCACACTGCCATGCGACCATGCTTTGACCAAGCGCAGTTCACGTGAGAGGCAGATCCGTTGCATCGCTCATCTGAAGTCAATGTAATTCTCCGGTTGGAACGTTATTCAAGATATATGTTAACAACATTCTAAAGATTGATTCAATACATCGCTTGACATGTTTCTACTGACTATTACGGAACCTTTKGACATTTCGTCACGTTTTAGTGAACACGCTTTGTGACTTTGGAATTGTTTACCAAACGCGCTAACCAAAGTAGCTAATTGGACATAAATAACAGACATTATCGAACAAATCAAGCATTTATTGTGGACCTGGGATTCCTGGGAGTGCATTCCGATGAAGATCATCAAAGGTAAAGGGAATATTTATCATGTCATTTCTGGTTTCTGTTGACTCCAACATGGCAACTAATTTGACTCTTGTTCTGAGCTCCGTCTCAGATTATTGCATGGTTTGCTTTTTCCGTAAAGTYTTTTTGAAATCTGACACAGCGGTTGCATTAAGGAGAGGTATATCTATAATTCCATGTGTATAACTTGTATTATCATCWWCATTTATGATGAGTATTTCTGTTGAAACGATGTGGCTATGCACTATCACTGGATGTTTTTGGAACTAGTGAATGTAACGCGCCAATGTAAACTCAGAGTTTTTGATATAAATATGAACTTTATCAAACAAAACATGCATGTATTGTGTAACATGAAGTCCTATGAGTGTCATCTGATGAAGATCATCAAAGGTTAGTGATTCATTTTAGCTATATTTCTGCTTTTTGTGACTGCTATCTTTCGCTGGAAAAATGGCTGTGCTTATTGTGGATTGGTGCGACCTAACATAATCGTTTGTAGTGCTTTCCCTGAAAAGTATATTTGAAATCGGACACTTTGGTGGGATTAACAACAAGATTACCTTTAAAATGGTATAAGAAACATGTATGTCTGAGGAATTGTAATTATGAGATTTCTGTTGTTTTGAATTTGGCGCACTGCACTTTCACTGGCTGTTCATATGACACTGGCTGTGTCATATCATCCTGTCACCGGGATTGCAGCCATAAGAAGTTAAGGCACACTTAACCAGCATGGCTACCACAACATTCTGCAGCGATACACCATCCCTTCTGATTTGCACTTAGTGGGACTATCATTTGTTTTTCAACAGGAAAATGACCCAAAACACACCTCCAGGCTGTGTAAGGACTATTTGATCAAGAAGGAGAGTGATGGAGTGCTGCATTAGATGACCTGGCCTCCACAATCACCCAACCTCAACCCAATAGAGATGGTTTGGGATGATTTGGACTGCATAGTGAATGAAAAGCAGCCAACAAGTGCTCAGCATATGTGGGAACTCCTTCAAGACTGTTGGAAAAGCATTCCAGGTGAAGCTGGTTGAGAGAATGCCAAGCGTGTGCAAAGCTGTCATCAAGGCAAAGGGTAACTATTTTGAAGAATCTCAAATCTATTTTGATTTGTTTAACACTTTTTTGGTTACTGCATGATTCCATATGTGTTATTACATAGTTTTGATGTCTTCACTATTATTCTACAATGTAGAAAATAGAAAACAACTTTTAACTGCTACTGTAATATAATATATATATATATATATATATAGAGAGAGAGAGAGAGAGAGAGAGAGAGAAGAGAGAGGAGAGAGAGAGAGAGAGGAGAGAGAGAGCAGAGAGAGAAGAAGAGGAGAGAGAGAGGAGAGAGAGAGAGAGAGAGAGAGAGAGAGAGAGGAGAGAGAGGACGGAGAGCGAGGAGAGAGAGAGAGAGACAGACAAGACAGACAGACAGACAGACAGACAGCACAGACAGACAGGACAGACAGACAGACAGGACAGACAGACAGACAGACACAGACAGACCAGACAGACAGACAGACAGACAGACAGACAGACAGAAAAGAGACAGAGAGAGAGAGTGAGAGAGAGAGAGAGGAAGAGATACTAGGGCCGAGATAGAGAGAGCAAAGAGGAGAGAGCAATAGTTACTGTAGAAAGTGAGACAGGCGAGAGGCTAGGGGCTGAACATCAGGCACCTCAGTCCTTCTCTGTAAACTTGTTCCTCCTCTACCTGATGGGAACATGGTGAACAGTCTGTTCTCCCCCTCATCAATACAGCAGGCCTTTTTGTCAGTAATTTGCAATAAGTGTCCGCGCCACATCTTCAGGGACATGGAGGAAATCATTACTGGCTGAGGCCCTGCTCCGGTCCTAATTGGATGCGTTGGGCCTTATCAACCGAGGATTTTCCAAGACCTTTGACAGATACCAATACGAAAATCATTGTTCAGTTGTCAATTTAAGAGACCGTTAAAAGAGCTTATTTTAATTTTAATTGGAACTTCCTCCTCCCTTCACAGGGAGCCGCCAGGATTAAAATAGAAGCTCAGCCCCATGGTGAGAGAGAGAGCATGCGTGTGTGTGTGTGCACTCCCGCTTGCTTGCGTGTGTGTGTGTGCCTGTGTTCATAACCCCTTTAGAATGGAGGGGATGGAGATAATTATCTTTCAGGTATAATACTATGTAGGTCAAATTGGCAGGTTAGAGCTGTAACCGGCCTACAAATGAAGACAGCAAGCAGCCAGCAGAAATCTCACAGGCTGTTTCCTGGGACTTCATGATCAGCATCAAAAAAGGCAGAATCTGATCTGTGCTGCAAAGCTCCCAATTAGGCAAAACAGCATCCGCTTAAGATGTTTGTAGGGAGTGTGTCGGCTTGGGCTATCATCGATCACACTCCGTAAACTGACCGGCTGATAGTGCTGCCGCCATCAGATATTTATGCTCTGTACTCTCTCAGCGACCCTGAACTTGAAACACTCACTGCTTTTAATAAGGCAGTAAGGCCTGGGTGGGAGGTTGTGAGGTTGTGKGTGTGTGTGTGTGTGGTTGGCGAGCAGCCCCAGCCCCCAACACTTGTAAATAGTTTTGAATATTTTATTTTATTTTACCTTTATTTAACTAGGCAAGTCAGTTAAGAACAAATTCTTATTTACAATGATGGCCTAGGAACCGTGGGTAAACTTCCTGTTCCAGGGGCAGAAGGACAGATTTTTATCTTTTCAGCTCGGGGAATCGATCTAGCAACCTTTCAGCTACTAGTACGACACTACCTGCTGTAGGCAGATGACTCTGCTCTACTTGTGTCCCATAAGAACCAAGCCTCAGTGGAATAGATCCTTAGTGCAGAGTTATCCAATACCAGTAAATGGCTTTCAGATAACAAACGTTCTCTGCATCTTGGAAAAACAGAATCCAGTATGAGGTCCTGAGCGCTCTGGAGCAGGTTTTCATCAAGGATCTCTCTGTACTTTGCTCCATTCATCTTTCTCTCGATCCTGACTAGTATCCCAGTCCCTGCCGCTGAAAAACATCCCCACAGCATGATGCTGCCACCACCATGTTTCACCGTAGGGATGGTGCCAGGTTTCCTTCAGACGTGACGTTTGGCATTCAGGCCAAAGAGTTCAATCTTAGTTTCATCAGACCAGAGAATCTTGTTTCTCATGGTCTGAGAGTCCTTTAGGTGCCTTTTGGCAAACTCCAAGCAGGCTGTCATGCGCCTTTTACTGAGGAGTGGCTTCCTTCTGGCCACTCTACCACGAAGGCCTGATTGGTAGAGCGCTGCAGAGTATGGTTGTCCTTCTGGAAGGTACTCCCATCTCTACAGAGAAACTCTGGAGCTCTGTCACAGTGACCATCGGGTTCTTGGTCACCTCCCTGACCAAGTCCCTTCTCCACTGATTGCTCAGTTTGGCCGGGCAGCCAGCTCTAGGAAGAGTCTTGGTGGTTCCAAGATTCTTCCATTTAAGAATGATGGAGGCCACTGGGTTCTTGGAGACCTTCAATGCTGCAGAAATGTTTTGGTACTCTTCCCCAGTTCTGTGCCTCGACACAATCCCGTCTCGGAGCTCTATGGACAATTCCTTCGAACTCATGGCTAGGTTTTTGCACGGTGGGACATTATTTGGGACATTATGTAGACAGGTGTTTGCCTTTCCAAATCATGTCCAATCAATTGAATTTACCACAGGTGGACTCCAATCATGTTGTAGAAGCATCTCAAGGATGATCAATGGAAACAGGATGCACCTGAGCTCAATTTCGAGTCTCATAGCAAAGGGTCTGAATACTTCTGTAAATAAGGTATTTCTGTTTTTTATTTTTAAAACATTTGTAAAAATATCTAAAAACCGTTTTCACTTTTTCATTATGGGGTATTGTGTGTAGATTGAAGAGTATTTTATTTTATTTTATCCATTTAGAATAAAGGATCAGACCCTTTTTTTCAATTTTCTCCTAAAATGGCATACCCAAATCTAACTGCCTTTAGCTCAGGATCTGAAGCAAGGATATGCATATTCTTGATACCATTTGAAATGTAGGAGAATATAACACATTATATCTGGTAAAAGATAATACAAAAGGCCACGATATAATATTGCAGTTTAGGCGCAATTAAGATTTTGGCCACTAGATGGCAACAGTGTGTGTGAAAAGTTTCTGATTGATCCAGGGAATAATTGCAATATTGGATAATATTTTGTCCCAAATGTGCCCAAACGTGCCGAATTGGTCAATTGATACATTTTCAAGTACACAACAATAGAGAACATACAAAAATGATATGGTAATACAAAATTTTWATTTACACACTCCCAGGAATGTCATACATGATGGGTCATTAGCTTATACACTAACTTTCCCACATTTAGATGACCCCGCGGGGAGCCAGAGACAACAGGGGTTCACACTGTAGAACCCAGTTACTACATTTGAATATAAAAATGTATTTTATCAAACAAAACTTTGCTACATTTTATCTCTGGGACCCTCAGGATGACAAATCAGAGCAAGATTACTGAATGTAAGTACATTATTTACTTTCAATGGCAACTTAAAACAGTTGCCATGATAAACGTTTTTTTGTTGTTGTGCACGCTCCTCAAACAATAGCATTATATTTTTTTCACTGTAATAGCTACTGTAAATTGGACAGTGCAGTTAGATTAACAAGGATTTATGCTTTCTGCCCATATAAGACATGTATATGTCCTGGGAAATGTTCTTGTTACTTACAACGTCATGCTAATCACATTAGCGCACATTAGCTCAACTGTCTCGATATAGGGACACCGATCCCATAGAGGATAAGGCTGTAAYGTAACAAAATGTGGAAAAAGGGAAAGGGTCTGAATTATTTCCGAATGCACGATATATGTAWTGTGTCTGTATCTGTGTAATGTATCTGTATCATTATAATATAATGTGTCTATATCTATGTAATATGTCTGTATCTTATGCAAATGGTCTGTATCTATGTAATGTGTCTGTATCTATGTAATGTGTCTGTATCTATGTAATGTGTCTGTATCTATGAAATGTATCTGTATCTATGTAATGTGTCTGTATCTATGTAATGTGTCTGTATCTATGTAATGTGTCTATATCTTATTAATGTGTCTGTATCTATGTAAATGTGCGTATCTATGTAATGTGTCTGATCTATGTAATGTGTCTGTATTCTATGTAGTGTGTTATATTCTATGTAATGTGTCTATGTTCGTATGTAATGTTTGGTCTATGTCTATGTAATGTGTCTATATCTATGTAAGTGTCTTTATCTACGTAATGCTGTATCTACATAATGTGGTCTGTATCTATGTAATGTGTCTATATCTACGTAATGTGTCTGTATATCGTAATGTGTCTGTGTCTATGTTATTGTGTCTATAGCTACGTAATGTGTCTTTATCTAAGTAATGTGTCTTTATCATGTAATGTATCTGATCTATGTAATGTATCTGTATCTATGTAATGTGTGTATATCTAGTAATGTGTCTTTATTCTAAGTAATGTGTCTATATCTTTTTATAATGTGTCTGTATAATGTTGTATTGTTTTTGCACCTGGAATTTAGGAACCACACTGGAAATAAGTCTCTGACTTTTTTGTGATATCGCTGTCACGTTTTTAAACATATGCATGTTTTTTTTTACTGGCAAATAAAATGAATCAATCCCTGTCTAAGCGGGGAGAAGGGCTGCGAACGCTGGCAGATGTGACAAAAGCTAATATGCGTAAACGGCCGTGCAGCTAGGATGAGCTGCTGACGGTGAAATGGCCACCCAGAGACCTGGGAATGACTGGGGCTGAGGGGCTAGGGGGCTAGGGGTTAGGGGGCTAGGGGCTAGGGGGCTAGAGGACGATGCTTGGCAGCGAAAGGGAACAGAATTGTTTTGACACCATGAATCCAAGTCACCACTCACTGATACCATTTTTTGGAAACGTGGAACCCCTCCCTTGTTTTAAACGGATTTGAGCGGCAACCCATCCATATATCCCACCATCCCTCGTCTGCCCCAAAGAGGGGGATTTGTGACTGAACAGCTTGCTTCAAAATAAAAAGGTGTAAATATTTATCACACACAAAACAATGAACAACAAAAAGAACCCCTTCCAAATCTATATGGCCAAGCCAAATACATTTTGGTTTAATAAAAAGAGTTGTTGTCTGATAATATAATAATAAAATATGCCATTTAGCAGATGTTTTTTATGCAAAGCAACTTAGTCACATGTGCATACATTTTACTTACGGGTGGTCCCAGGAGTCGATCCACCTACCCAGAGATTGCAAGCACCATGCTCTACTAACTGAACTACAGAGGACTAATCTGATGATGATCTGATCTAAACTGCTTATGTTCTGTAATGTATAAACCAGCTGTACATTCAGACAGGATGTATAATATGATCTAAACTGCTTCAATATAAAGCAGCCATTATTCAGACAGGTTGCACAGTATGATGTGGACTAAACTGCCTAGCTACTGTAATGTATATCACAGCTCTACTGCCAGTATGTAGCAGTATTACATTATACAGTCTAACCAAGCTCTACTGCCAGTATGTAGCAGTATTACATTATACAGAGGGTATTTAGCTAGCCCCAGTCTGGGAGGAGGAGAGAGAAAAACAGAGGATTATAAAACGCCTAATTAAAGAAAGAGAGAGGAGGGAAGTTGTCAGCGTATGAAAGCTTTTTTTCTTCCACACTAGCATGGTTTTTCACGGCCATGTCTGGGAGCCTGCACTGTGTTTGCCGGCTGTTTTACTGGCTGTCAGCGTGGATTTGAAGCAAGGAGCCATCTAAGCATGCGTATGAGGGGATTCATTTGACCTCATTATACTGCAATAAAGAAGGAACCCGGTTTACTAAATATCACCACGCCGCCCGAACAGACGCACGCCACGTCAGATCATGCAGAGGAGTGTGCTAAAAAGATGATTCCAGAAACGTCTGGTGAAGAGAGAAAAAGAGGGAGAGAGAGGGAGAATGGGAAGAGGAGGAGGAGCGGGTGAACCCTTACTAGCCAGGAGGGATTCTGACAAGCGCAGGGAAAAAAACAGATACGTAAAGCCCCTGTTTAAGAGCAGAGCAAGTGAAGAAAAAAAGATTTATGCTTTTAATTAAAGGCAATTAAAGCATGCCTGTTGGGCTGGCCTATGGCGATTGTTCTCAGTAAAAAGGAGGCCGTGCTGGTGACAAGCATTTGAATCCACTAAGTCCTACCAGGGGAGCTGACACTGCAGGCATCAAACCCAAACTAAATCAATAAAAGAATCAAACTTTTATAAATTGCATTTTGACAAGTATCAGATAGCTGCTAAGCTTTGATGTTATGAATTCCTCTGAGGTGATGCAAACAATGAGAGGCGTACTTAGAGATCCAAACAATCAAAGGCTGATCCTCGTTAGCTTACACTGTCAGATGCATCACTGCTATTAATTACTACAAATGAATGTGACTCTCTCCGCTGATTGGGATGGTAATCACACTGCTTCCCAGCACTGTGAACATATGGAACCCTGCCAAAAACAATAAGGAGCACAACCAACAGAAGCGCTCTCTCTCCTCTCTAGCCTTTGTGTATGTTGTGTTTACAGGCCACATAATTAACTTGTGTTATTGCGTTATTATAACCCTCCAGCCTCACACATACACAGCATGGACACACGCGCACGAGGCACACACACAGAGGCACACGCAGAAAAGAACACATGCAGGAAATACACACAAACCATGTTTTTCATAATTTGCTATTTATGTGCATAATGTATTTCTACATTTGATTGCCCAGTGACCCTCTGCATCAGTTCATCACACATAACAAGCCTTCAAGGTTGATTGTAATTTATTGCTTTTCTAACCCCCTCAACACACAACTATTTGTAAGACAATAAGGCAGCATGCTAAAGGTAAGCTGTGCAATATGCCATTAGACAAGAGAAGGTGTGACATTTTGCTACAGTAGCGGGGAGGCAGAAACGAAGGATGGCTTTCAGACAGAAATAGGTGTCGCGCTGTGGCAGCTAAAATGTCCTGTCACTGCAATCATGCTTCAAATCTGTACATGCAGCATCAATGGGGAGACGTACCCACCACAAGGCACCAACAGGCGTTCTAAATGAGACAGTAGATAGTCATTACGACCCCTCACTAGCCAAATTGTTTACCATGAGACTGATCCGCTCTGCCAGGACTGCTTACTTGCCCAATTTTTCATCCTTAATAGCGAGATCTTTTGTGGCATTGTATGTTTGTGTCCCAAATGGTACCCCATCCCCTATATAGTGCACTACTTTTGACTAGGGCCCTATGGGCTCTATATAAGGAATAGGGTGCCATTTGGGATGTACTATTATACTCTGTGTAACACGTTAAGGAGGGGAGAGACTGGATCTGAAACCATCCTAATTTGTTCAGTTCTTTATTTATAATGAATTCATCTTCAATGCATCCTATCTCAGAATGCTGTGCAAATTGTATCAGTATACTTACGTTTACCCACATATTTTTTTGATGTTTACCCTACAAGACACTGCAATGGCTTTAAGGGAAATTAATATTACATACATTTGGCAATTTATTATAACTAAATAAGACACAATGTTGACAAAAAMAACAGCTCAATGGGCATTCTCCATTGAGAATGCTTTTTAGTCCAGGACTAGGCTTAATTTGTGTCTGGGAAACCGCCCCTCTAAGTAAATGAATCCCTAGTGCGTAGCGAGAGCCAARAGGAGAGCATCTTTACTCTTTATTGGCAGGTGAGTGTTGTCTCTGCCACAGAGCACCAGCTGGTCTGCCTAGGTTTGCCCTTGTTGACGATACTTAAAAGTCTACATGATCTCATTCCCTTGATACATTTGTCTCAGACTCCACCTGGATTTGGCGACCCCTGACCCCTGTAGAACAGAACACCCCTGAGGATTCTCATACTGACCCCACCGTGGCCTGGAGGGGGTGTGTGTTGTCTATTAAAATTAGTTTCTCCTTTCTGTGTGTGTGTGTGTGTGTGTGTGTGTTGTGTGTGTGTGTGTTGTGTGTGTTGTGTGTGTGTGTGTGTGTGTGTTGTGTGTGGTGTGTGTGTGTGTGTTGTGTGTGGTGTGTGTGTGTGTGTGTGTGTGTGTGTGTGTGTGTGTGTGTGTGTGTGTGTGTGTGTGTGTGTGTGTGTGTGTGTGTGAGTGTGTGTGTTTGCGTGTCTGTGGCTCAAAGGCCCATGTTCTGCTCTACTCCATGGGAGAAGACTAGTGGTTTTACTGGATAAAAATACCCTGTTGAAGATCCCAGTGGCTGAATAGAGCCCTACTACTGCTTCCATGTGGTCTCTCTGAATTCTGGATAAAACATAATTTACCATCTAGCAAGCTCCACTTTCATATTATTTCCGATGCAATTCTCCCCCTCTGACGTCAAGTATAAGCCAGCTCAGATACCCTTTAAAGAAATCTGCTCCACAGATTTTTGTTGCATGATATGTTTAAAATCCGCTTCACTGTTGGATCTTTAATTTGGGCAATAAAAATGTAAGTTTGCACCTTTCTGAAGAAATGTGTTAAAGGAAAAAAGAGATTATATAATAGCACCTTTATTATTAATTCTCATCATTAATAAAGTTATTTTTAAAATATGATGAAATAGAAGAGTACTGTAACTGGAAGGTGTGATGTTCTGTAGAATACCTGYATTTATTAGGAAAAGGCAGGAAACTATATCACCAAACTATTCATTCACAGTACTGAAAAGACAATAACGTAACACATTTACAACTAACCTCCTCTGATTTATAATGCTTAACATTTATATGCATTTAGGGCTCATTATGGTAATGTGATATTTTGGCTGGATGGTTAGAGGCAGGACTAAAGCCGAAACCTGTTTAACAATGGTAATGCCCTGCCTTTAAAAATGATGCATGTATTTATAGATTTTTCAGGCTTAAATCTTTTACCTCCTTAAATTTACTGGACTGTAGTGGTTCAGGGTAATTTTTCAGTATGAAACGGACTGTAGGTATGGACTGGATAATCTGGGAGGCTATATTCAACCTCTAAGAATCCTTCACAATGATATTCTCTTTTTTGCCTAAACCTTAAATGTCACATTTCACAGATGTAGCTAGTCTTAGTGATGAGGGATGGACTGGAGTAAAAAAAAATGTTTTAAGCGAGAAAGGGGGAAAATGGAGAAAGGATGGGGGAGGGGGAAGACTACAAATAAAACCTACTACAAGTGAGATCTTCTCGTATCTGAGGAACAGATTAATGCCTCGCCAGTACTTCAGTGTATCAGGACAACGTTGCATCCCAAATGGTACCCTATTCCCTATATAGCGCACTAATTTTAACCAGGGCCCATTGGGCTCTCTTCAAAGTAGTGCACTATATAGGGAATAGCGTGCAATTTGGGATGCAGAGGATTACTGTGGCAACAGCTGGGGCCTGTGAATCCCCTGACTGAGAAGAATTACAAGTATTATCACCTAGATCATTAAAGCAGGCCTTCATAGACATGGAATGGCTTCAATCAATTCATCCCCAGATAACACCCAGACAGCTGGACCCCCTGCCTGAGAACTTGACTTAATTGGCCAATAAGTGGTGGGAAGGATGCATGCTATTTGATCAAATTACAGAGCCCAGCTAGGAGAAGGGATTACTGTTTTTTGGAGGGGGAAGGAGGGGAAGAACGAGGGAGGAGGGATGGATGGAGGAGGCGTTTGTATGTAAGGAAAGAGGWAGGGAAGTGGATAGGGAGGGAGGATGGAGGCATATGTATTTATACTGCAGGTCAGGGCTACAGTGAGAAGGAAAGGAGGGGCCCCAGCCTGAAGCCTGCAGCCTGTCCATGGCTAAATGTGAGACCAGTGAAAAATGGTGGCCCACTTGGCACAGAGGAGAGAGATAAAGAGAGAGAGGGAGGGAAGGAAGGAAGGAAGGAGAGAGGGAGAGAGAGAGCAGGAAAGARAGAGAGAAGGTGGTATCCAGGTCATCTTTTAGCTTGGGGGAGATTCAACCATTCATCACGCACTCATTTCCGTCTGGCCATCGTTGTCGTAAACTAAGGCTGCATCCCAAATAGCACCCTATTCCCTATATAATGCATTACTTTTGACCAGGGCCCATTCAAAATTAGCATTGCACTATGTAGGGAATATGGTGCCATTTGTGACACCAAGAACTTCCTCCTCATGCTCTTTAGTTCTTCTTCATTATGCTACATACACCAACCCATCTTTTTACGCTGCTGCTACTCTCTGTTTATCATATATGCATAGTCCCTTTAACTATAAATTCATGTACATACTACCTCAATTGGCTCGACCAACCAGTGCTCCCGCACATTGGCAAACCGGGCTATCTGAATTGTGTCCCACCACCCAAAGCCCGCCAACCCCTCTTTTACGCTACTGCTACTCTCTGTTCATCATAWATGCATAGTTAACCATATCTACATGTACATACTACCTCAATCAGCCCGACTAACCGTGTCTGTATGTAGCCTCGCTACTGTTATTTTTCACTGTCTTTATACTGTTTTTATTTCTTTACTTACCTATTGYTCACCTAATACCTTTTTTGCACTATTGGTTAGAGCCAGTAAGTAAGCATTTCACTGTAAGGTCTACACCTGTTGTATTCGGCGCACGTGACAAATAAACTTATATTTGATTTGATTTGACTTAGGTTGGAGTCATTAAAACTTGTTTTTCAACTCTGGGTTCGCGCCCAGGCTCTGTCGCAGCCGGCCGCGACCGRGAGGTCCGTGGGGCGACGCACAATTGGCCTAGCGTCGTCCGGGTTAGGGAGGGTTTGGCCGGTAGGGATATCCTTGTCTCATCGCGCACCAGCGACTCCTGTGGCGGGCCGGGCGCAGTGCGCCCTAACCAAGGGAGCTGGGTGCACGGTGTTCCCTCAGACACATTGGTGCGGCTGGCTTCCGGGTTGGAGGCGTGCTGTGTTAAGAAGCAGTGCGGCTTGGTTGGGTTGTGTTTCGGAGGACGCATGGCTTTCAACCTTCGTCTCTCCCGAGCCCGTACGGGAGTTGTAGCGATGAGACAAGATAGTAATTACTAGCGATTGGATACCACAAAAAAAATTGGGAGAAAAGGGGGTAAAATTTAAATTAAATAAAAATATTAAAAACTTGTTTTTCAACCACTCCACAAATGTTTTGTTAACAAACTATAGTTTTGGCAAGTCGGTTAGGATATATACTTTGTGCATGACACAAGTCATTTTTCCAAAAATAGTTTACAGATTATTTCACTTATAACTCACTGATCACAATTCCAGTGGGTCAGAAGTCTACATACACTAAATCGACCGTGCCTTTAAACAGCTTGGAAAATTCCAGAAAATAATGTCATGGCTTTAGAAGATTCTGTTAGGCTAATTGACATCATTTGAGTCAATTGGAGGTGTACCTGTGGATGTATTTCAAGACCTACCTTCAAACTCAGTGCCTCTTTGCTTGACATCATGGGAAAATCARAAGAATTCAGCCAAGACCTCAGAATTTTTTTTTTGTAGACCTCCACAAGTCTGGTTCATCCTTGGGAGCAATTTCCAAACGCCTGAAGGTACCACGTCCATCTGTACAAATAATAGCACGCAAGTTTAAACACCATGGGACCATGCAACTGTCATACCTGTAAAGGCGTCTGTGTGTAGCTGGTGAGATGAGTCAGGCACAGGACAGCAGATATGAGTAATAAAATACTTTACTCAAAAATTTCAAACATAACACGTAAATACATGGCCACACAATACGGACCACAATACAACAAACAATCACTCACAAATACAACATGTAGAACAGGGGGTTAAATAAATAATAAACAAGTAATTGATTAAGTGATAAGACAAAGTCAGAACAAATGGAAAATGAAAAGTGGATCAGCGGTGGCTAGAAAGCCGGTGACGTCGACCGCCGAATGCCGCCCGAACAAGGGGAGGGACCGACTTCAGCGGAAGTCGTGACAATACCGCTCAGGAAAGAGACGAGTTCTGTCTCCTAGAGATGAACGTACTTTGGTGCGAAAAGTGCAAATCAATCCAAGAACAACAGCAAAGGACCTTGTGAAGATGCTGGAAAAAACAGGTACAAAAGTATCTATATCCACAGTAAAACGAGTCCTATATCAACATAACCTGAAAGGCTGCTCAGCAAGGAAGAAGCCACTGCTCCAGAACTGCCATAAAAAAAGACAGACTAAGGTTTGCAACTGCACATGGAGACAAAGTTCGTACTTTTTGGAGAAATGTCCTCTGGTCTGATGAAACAAAAATAGAATGTTTGGTCATAATGACCATCGTTATGTTTGGCGGGAAAAGGGGGAGGCTTACAATCCGAAGAACACCATCCCAACCGTGAAGCGCGGGGGTGGCAGCATCATGTTGTGGGGGTGCTTTAATGCAGGAGGAACTGGTGCACTCACAAAATAGATGGCATCATGAGGCAGGAAAATTATGTGGATATATTGAAGCAACATCTCAAGACATCAGTCAGGGAGTTAAAGCTTGGTCGCAAATGGGTCTTCCAAATGGACAATGACCCCAAGCATACTTCCAAAGTTGTGGCAAAATGGCTTAAGGACAACAAAGTCAAGGTATTGGAGTGGCCATCACAAAGCCCTGACCTCAGTCCTAAAGAAAATTTGTGGGCAGAACTTAAAAAGTGTGTGCGAGCAAGGAGGCCTACAAACCTGATTCACTTACACCGGCTCTGTCAGGAGGAATGGGCCAAAATTCACCCAACTTATTTTGGGAAGCTTGTGGAAGGCTACACAAATTGTTTGACCCAAGTTAAACAATTTAAAGGCAATGCTACCAAATACTAATTGAGTGTATGTAAACTTCTGACCCACTGGGAACGTGATGAAATAAATAAAAGCTGAAATAAATCATTCCCTCTACTATTATTCAGACATTTCACATTCTTAAAATAAATTGGTGATCTTAACTGACCTAAGACAGGGAATTTTTACTAGGATTAAATGTCAGGAATTTTGAAAAACAGTTTAAATGTATTTGGCTAAGGTGTATGTAAACCTCCGACTTCAACTGTATTGATGGCGTTACAAAGAAAAGGATAACAAAATACAGTATGCTATGTACATGTGTATATCCAACCCACTACCCCATCCATCCTGGAGAGAGGTGCTCCAATGTCTGAAAGGGACAAGAGTGGTTGTTGGATGTCTGCAAGGACTTACATTGTATTGTACATTACTTATGTAATTCATATGTACTCATACGGTAAATTGTATTGAATATTTGATTCAAGTTATAATTCATAATTTTACTCTCTAGTTACATGTAATTAAAGTTAATGTAGTTGGTATTGTTGTTGTAACTAACAATAAACACAAACAACAAAAACCTATCTTCCTTTGAGCTTATAAAAACCAGCCCCACAAATGAGAAACCGGTTTTCTCAGCGGCTGCTCAGCTAATGAGAATTTGAATTAGTTAAAGTGGCAAAGCTCCTCTGAAATCCCCTCTCTGCAATATTTATGAGTAAAATAGCTTCTTCGCTGAGAGGCATTTCCATTATCATTATTCCTAAGCTTAGCAGACGTATGCTGGCTAATTTAGCTGGAGCCCAACTGGTTTACACATTTCAGGAGATGGGAAGGAATGTTCTTTAAAGGACCTAACAATGTAGAAACTTGAATCACATGTGGGGGCTGGGAGGGAGACAGGAGGTGGAGAAGACTGAATATGAGTTGCTATGTGATCCATGTTTACTGAAGAGGCATTTAAGAATGTACAAATCTATATTAGTTAGATTGAGTCGAGCGAGGGTAGTGTGTGGGTGGAGGGGGAGGAGGGGTGTGTGCGTGTGTGTATGTGTGTATGTGTTTGTGTGAGTGGCTTGTGTATATGTGTGTGTGTGTGTGTGTGTGTGTGTGTGTGTGTGTGTGTGTGTGTGTGTGTGTGTGTGTGTGTGTGTGTGTGTGTGTGTGTGTGTGTGTGTGTGTGTGTGTGTGTGTGTGTGTGTTGTGTGTGTGTGTGTTGTGTGTGTGTGTGTGTGTGTGTGTGTGTGTGTGTGTGTGTCTGCGTGTGTTTGAGTGTGTTTGAGTGCGTACGTGTGCATAAGAACGTATGTGTGTGTGTGTCCTCAACCAATCTTACAAGATAATTCCTTGCCGGAGAGCATATTTGTCATAGCTGATAAAGTGTCTTGCACATTAATTCTGGTTTTGCAGAGCAGAGAAACCCACCTGCAAGGGGAGGGTAGAGTAGAGCGGAGCAGAGTTGGAAGTTCTGTAATGCTGGCAAAATGAACAGGCCTCCAGGGGGCTATGCAACGTGCAAGCTAGCTATTGTACAGAATTACACTTTCTGATTATGTCCCAAATGAAACCCTATTCCCTACATATTTTACTACTTTTAACCAGGCCCATAGGGCTCTGGTCAAAAGTAGTGCATGTGCACTAYGAAGGGAATAGGGTGCCATTTGGGATGCAGGCCCTCTATCTCCTCTGCAATCCGCCTCAGCCGCTCCAGCTATTCATAATATTATTAACATAAAGGCAATTAAATGAGTTTTTAACCCTGGACCTCATAGTTATTAATGAAGATAGGATGGAGGATGGAGCTGAACACACCAGACAGATGAAGCTGGTAGATAATAATCAGACTGAATCAGGGACTCAAACAGGTTGAAATAGTAAACCTGAAACGGGTAATTATTATTGTTATGGGATCCCAAATAACAAACTATTCCCTATGTAGCGCACTACTTTTGACCTGGGCCCATAATGTTCTGGTCAAATATAATGCACTATATAGGGAATAGCGTGCCATTTTGGATGCAAATATGGCCTGTTTTCAGCAGAGCCAGCAGACCCAAAAGGGGAGAGATCAGACCACCTGATGTCATACCAGGAGGGGTTCATTAACTGGGGTTTTACTGTTATTGTCTCCCAATTCATGGAACCCTATTCCCAATATAGTGCACTACTTTTGATCAGAAGTAGTGCACTACAAAAGTAGTGCACTACATAGGGAATAGGGTGCCATTTAGGACACATACACTGTCACTGCCTGGGCAAGGTGGTGGTGACCGTACAGTACCACCTCCCAGCACCCGCCATCCTCTAACACAAATAATGTGGTCTTGTCCTCAAGCTATCAAACTGTCACAGTGGTTATTAGTGTTTCAAACACCTCCACCTCTGAGGATGATCAGGGAGAAACATTGGATCTAATTGTGGTATTTTGCAAGAGATGGGGAGGATGTAGGAAAATCCAGGTTTTATATTTAGTAATTTTCTCTCTTTATGGCCTGAATTAAGTCAAGAGATGGCCAATACGAATAGCTTTTATATACATTCAACACGATTCTATAGTCTTTCTTAAATCATTGAGTATTGGCTACAATTTGTATTCACATTTAATGGAGAGAATTTTTTATATTTGCTTTTTATGGACATCCATTATTGGGTTAGAATAATACAGAAGAAGAAGGCCTGACCATTTTAAAATGTATTTTACCTTTATTTAACTAGGCAAGTCAGTTGAGAACAAATTCTTATTTACAATGACGGCCTACCCCGGACAAACTCAGACGACGCTGGGCCAATTGTGCGCTGCCCTATGGGACTCCCAATCATGGCCGGATGTGATACAGCCTGGATTCGAGCCAGGGACTGTAGTGTCACCTCTTGCACTGAGATGCCGCGCTACTCAGGAGCCCATTTAAACAAACAAAGCTCATCATCCTGACATTACCTTTTCTTCCTCTGTCTTTTCCATGATGTTATAGCATGTGTTTAAACACGCAGTCGACACGAGTTAATTTTTAATTAAACATGAGACAGACAAACAACATAACTAACACTATGAAGGAGTGAGTCCCCTATGAGGGCTCTAAACAAACCTGAGGTCTGAGGTTACCAGACACACACACACACACATGTACCAGCGCAGGGGCAGGGCGCGTGTGTGTGTCTGTGCATGGGTGTGTGTTTGGAGTAGCAAGTCTTCCCAGGAGCTCTGTCCCCAGTGAGACTACAGCTTGGCTAATGAGTTGTTTGCAGACCTGGGTACACAGCGACATTGACCTCTGACCTGCTCCAACACAGACATAGGAGGGGACGAAGGAGGAACAAAGTGGTGGTGAGGAGGCAGGCAGGAGGTTGTTGTTACTGAGTACAGTGGTGGTGAGGAGGCAGGCAGGAGGTTGTTGTTACTGAGTACAGTGGTGGTGAGGAGGCAGGCAGGAGGTTGTTTGTTACTGAGTACAGTGGTGGTGAGGAGGCAGGCAGGAGGTTGTTGTTACTGAGTACAGTGGTGGTGAGGAGGCAGGCAGGAGGTTGTTGTTACTGAGTACAGTGGTGGTGAGGAGGCAGGCAGGAGGTTGTTGTTACTGAGTACAGTGGTGGTGAGGAGGCAGGCAGGAGGTTGTTGTTACTGAGTACAGTGGTGGTGAGGAGGCAGGCAGAGGTTTTGTTTTGTTACTGAGTACAGTGGTGGTGAGGAGGCAGGCAGGAGGTTGTTGTTACTGAGTACAGTGGTGGTGTCTTATTGGTCTGATGTGTGTTGTTTGTTGCAACGCGAATGCGTGCGATTATCATAACACACTTCTTAAATTGTTGTAAATCTGATAGTGTAGCATGTCTTCTGACCTCAATGGGACAAACTGCTAAAATAAAGTAAAAGATCCTTATCTTGTACATAGTGTTGATATGCTGATTTGCTGCATTTAGTTTGACTAGATTTGAGAGATAATGCAAGGAGGTGGACACTGAAGAGCAAAATTAAGCCTGTGTCTTATCTGACGGTTCTCCCTCTCACATCTCTATGTGTGGCTTTCAAATTGAAAAACTTGAAGTGTGACATTTCACAACTTCCCAGACCGCTAACTAAGCTGTCAAGTGGGTAAATTGTCTCAGCTCCGTCTCGTCCAACAAACAATCTGCAAATGAGCTTCGAGCAATTTAATGTGATTACGCAGGCAAATGGATAGACTTGTTTTTTTTAACAGCGTGTCTTTGACAATGTGAAGAAAAAAACTATTACCCCTCAATGTCCTCACCTCAATACTTTGTTCTAAGGATCATTCTTGAATATGTATGTTGAGTGTTGCTTGGCTATTGCATTAAAAAGACACGGGTCAAAAATCTAAGGCTGGTGCCCTCACCATCCTGACCTCACTCTTTGTCCAAATAACTATAATTCCTGAATACTAACCAATGATGATAGGGGTCAAAAAGCTAAAAGTGATATCTTCATTATGGCTGTCTACAATCACAAAAGAGATTGGAGGGGGGTTAGTCAAAGAGAAATGTTGACTGTGTGTGTGTGTGTGTGTGTATGTGCGTGTGTGTGTATGTGTGTGCGTGCGTGCGTGCGTGCTTGCGTGCGTGTGTGTGTGTGTGTGGCATTGACAAGTGGCTAAATCTGTCTGGATGAAGGTCAACAGTAGTGAAGAGTTTCTCTGACCCTACGACCTCAGAGGTCCAGTTTGACATCTCCGTCTACAGCCTTCCGTGTCCATGACAAAGGCACCAGAGACAGAAAGAAAGGGAAAGAAAGAGAAGGATACTATTTCACACAAGATAAAGGATATCTGCTAGAGCAGGGTGGCCGGCGGGTGATTTTATTAAAATGGTTTAATTGCAACTATTTGTCAAAATCGACTCAGAATACTCTGTTATGTCAAAGTGGAAGAACATTTCTAACATTTTAATAAATAAAATCTACCTCTTTGTTCAGGCAAGCCTAAATTAGTTCAGGAGTAAAATGTGGCTTAACAAATCACAAAATAAGTTACATTGGCTCACTCTATGTGAAATAATAGGGCTTGACATGATTTTTGAATGACTAACCCTTCCTCTGTCTACCATGCATACAACATCTGTAAGGTCCCTCAGTCAAAAATGTAATTTTAATTTCAACTACAAAGACCAGGGAGCTTTTCAAAAGCTTCATAAAGAAGGGCACCTATTGGTAGATGGGTAATAAAAACAAATCAGACATTTAATATCTCTTTAAAACTTCTTYAGGATTGGTGGGTCTCCTACGGAACGGTTGAGCTAACGTAGGCTAATGCGAGTAGCATGAGGTTGTAAGTAACAAGAAAATTTCCCAGGACATAGACATATCTGAAATTGGCAGAAAGCTTAAATTCTTGAGAATGGATCAACAACATTGTAGTGACTCCACAATAATGACTTAAATGACATAGTGAAAAGAAGAATACAAATATACAGAATACAAGGCACACTAAAGTCATACCGTAAAGGAATACATATTTGGTCTAAATGCAAGGCTTTATGTTAATGAAAAAATCCAACAAAACACATCACTGAGTAATTGCCTCCTTATTTTCAAGCATGGTGGTGTCTGCATCATGGTATGGGTATACTTGAYATCGGTAACTACTGGGGAGTTTTTCAGGAAAAAAAGAAACGGGATGGAGCTAAGCACAGGTAAAATCCTAGAGAAAAACCTTCAGTCTGCTTTACAACAGACACTGGGAGAGGAGTTCACCTTTCAGCAGGACAATAACCTACAACATAAGGCCAAATCTACACTGGAGTTGTTACCAAGAAGACAGTGCATGTTCCTGAGTGGACAAGTTAGTTTTTACTTCAATCTGCTTCATAATCAATGGCAAGACATTAAATATTGCTGTCAAGCCATAATCCCCAACATCTTTACAGAGCTTGAAGAATTGTGAAAATAATAAAGTGCTAATATTGCACAATCCAGGTATGTAAAGTTAACCCAAGAAGACTCATAGCTGTAATCGCTGCCAAAGGTGTTTCTAACGACTCCGGGAGCTGAATACTTATGCAGCAACTCTATTTTAGTTGTTTAATTTCTATTAATATACTAATAAAAATAAAATAAATCTTTCAATTTGACATTACAGAGTGTTTAGGAACACCCCCTTCTGCTCTCAGAACAACCTCAATTCGTCAGGGCATGGACTCTACAAGGTGTCCACAGGGATGCTGTCGCATGTTTACTTCAATGCTTCCCACACTTGTGTCAAGTTGGCTGAATGTCCTTTGGGTGGTGGATCATTCTTGATACACATGGGAAACTGTTGAGCGTAAAAAACCTAGCAATGTTRCAGTTCTTGACACACTCAAACCGGTGTGCTGGGCACCTACACTCTTGGGAAAGAAAGTGCTATATAGAACCTTAAAGGGTTCTTCGGCTGTCCCCATACAAGAACCCTTTGGAAAACCCTTTTTGGTTGCAGGTAGAACCCTTTTACATTGAACGTAAAAGGGTTCTACCTAGAACCAAAAAGGGTTCTTCCTGGAACCAATAAGGGTTATCCTATGGGGACAGCCAAATAACTCTTTTGGAACCCTTTTTTCTAAGCGTGTACTACCATACCCCACGTTCAAAGGCACTTAAATATTTTGTCTTGCCCATTCACCCTTTGAATGGCACACATACACAATCTATGTCTCAATTGTCTCAAGGCTTAAACATCCTTCTTTCTGGATTTATCAAGTTACATCAGTAAGGGATCATAGCTTTCACCTGGATTCAACTGGTCAGTATATGTCATGGAAGGCATGTGTTCCTAATGTTTTGTACACTCGGTGTACTTCTGTATCAACCTCTGCAATAACCTCTGTATCTCTAACAACATACAGTACATGCTAACTGTCCATTCTTGCCCCATTGGCTAGAGTAAGATCTTCACCATGCCATGTGTACCTTGAAGTGCTGCTGAGTAACTGTGATGCTAATATGAGGAGGTCTCCTCTAATGGTACTACTCTCATTCTCTGTGTTCTATTTCACAAGGGTTGTGTTCATTAGGTGCTCCATGTAGCAAAACATTTTGTAACGGTAAACAAAAACATTATTTTCTTATTGAACAAAAACTGTTTTATCCCCGTTTCATGTATTGCCTTTAATCAGGTAAGTCACTGAGAACACATTCTCTTTAACAATAACGATTCAGATTTGGAGCGTTTTCTTCTATTTTGTGCCCACTGAACACGACCCAGGACACATTTCCATTTGGGTTGGGGGCTCCCGTGGCTCCCGTAGCTCCCGTAGCTCCCATGGCTGTTGGTTGGGCTCCTGATGATTAATGGTGACCATGTTAAAACATGTACATCTCAGACATCCTTACATCTTTACACAGATGTGGAAGGCAATTGCAGGCGAGGTGCCATCTCTGGAGAAGCACTTATCTCGGGCCCTGAGCTCAGCATTTGGGATGGAGGGATGCAGGGGGCATTCTGAGAGAGGGGAGCCTGGTGGGGAGGGAGGGAGTACTCTGACCCCCACAGGCAAGGCCCTGTAGGCCCCAGACCCAGCCTGGGCCGACCCAGCCCCAGCCCCCAGCCTGCACAGCAGTGACATTGTGATATTTAAAGACTGGGACTGGGACTCTCAAGACACTGGGCTCAAGACACTAGTTACATGCCAGGCTACCGGTCTATTTTGGGGCAGCATTTCATTAGCTGCAGTGAGCTAGCTACATGCAGGCTACCTGTCTGTTTCTGGGCAGCGTTTCAGCTAGCCAACCCTGGCCACTGACCAATCCAGGGTCTAGGGAGCTAAGAGAATCGCCACAGCGACTGTGTTTACACAGTGGGGTCTACATGGCAGCGCTCTGCATGAGGGAACAGGCCAGCATCAATCACTCCGCCAACACCATCCTGCCAGCAGCAGTCATCAACCACCAGTGTGCCACCACACAGCCACCAGTACAGGACCAACCACTGCTCAGACTGATTACCAGCCTTTACATCATAAGCCCACAATCCACACCCTCCCTCCCCCCTCCCTCACTCTTTCCCCACTGGTGGTTGTCAAGCTGACCAACGAGCCTTGACAAACCACCGCTGAAATGTTGAAATGTCTTGGCCAACCTAACCGAGTATCGGAGAGGAGGAGAGACGAGAGACCATCACCGGGAGTCACGCAAACACCAACCAACCACACAACTTAACACTACTAGCCTAAGGCATTGGTGTTGCATGTGTAGAGGAACTGGAACAAAAGACTGCAGCCCTAGCTCTCCTAACAGGAAAGGTCAATCTGGGAGCATGTGATTGAGTTAATTGAAATGAACATCCATGATGGTACAAGCGAGGGCACTTGGCAAGGAGCCTCACGCCAACATCCGGCTCTCTGCGCTCAGCTGCAGCCTGCCTGCCCTCAGCCATGGGCTGTACTTGTTCGGTCTGCCAGCGGTCAGAGAGCAAAGCATGCTGGAAGGACAGAGCGCGGCCTACATGCCTGTCATGATATCATACAAATATATCATACAAATAAAGTTATTATTATTATTTTATAAAGCTGGTGGGTTTAGGGATGAGGATGGGAGAAGAGAAACTCAAGGTTGCGTCTCAGATTCCCCCTATAGCGCACTACTTTTGACCAGAGATAATATAGGGAATAGGGTGCCATTTGGAACGCAGCCTCTCTCTCTATAGTGGCATGGATGCCCTGCGTGACCTGCGTCATTACTCCTTTACAAGGATCTTGAATGGGGGAAGCCCTCAGTTTACTGAACCACACCCCCCAGCCTTGTAGGGACTGAGAGGACGGGTGATGGGTCTACTTTACCGAGTGGTAGATAAGGGCTGGCTTCCAYCTCCTCCCACCACACACACACACACCACCCCCCACCCCGAGCATTAAATTAGCCAAGGAACTGACCACCCAATTACTCACGGTTCAGTCAACATTCAGAGGTTAAAGGGGACCCTGCTGCATGACACACATAGGAAACGATCTAAATATTATACAAATTAGCTTTGTACCGCGGATGTCACACATACARTCAGTAAGTACAAACATACAGTATCGCACTGTACTCACAAATATCACAAAGACTGATGTACTGTAAGTGGAGCGAACACATCAACGGGTGCATTTTGACGATATTGAAGCTCCAGTACTGTAATGTTAGACCTGTCTGAGACAATTGAATGTTAAACAGCCAAGACATTAACAATGCATATAGCTTGCTCATTTCCAGACTGGTATTACAACTCTTTAATCTAAATCTGGGATAAAATTCTACATTAATTACACAACAAATGACTAATTTGCCAGCAGCAGCCTCCTGGTGAGATTATTCTACTGTTATATAGAATAATATTATAATATAACATGATTATAACAAGCAACAATTATTTCCAGAATCTTCATGCATAATACACCTTAAATCCATTTGACATCTTAGACGAAACATTCCTCCAGACATGACTTTAGTGCATCATGAAATAAATACATATTTACAAAATAATTACCAGTATGTCTTTTTCCATAAGCATTGTTACAGAATATACAAGCAGTGATGAGTTTTAATGATGATGTTTTTTATACTGCTTTTATACTGCTTTTATACTGCTTTTTACTATATGCCGTTGTCATCCACCTTACATACAACCATGGGAGTCATTAGCAGAAGCCTGTGGTGTAGATGTAATTACATATAAAACCCTGTGAGTTATACCTCCAGCCCAATTAGCACAGGGCTGCTTAAGASACCAGAAGGTTGTGTTCCCAGGTGGGCCTGTACTGTGTATCCAAGGTTCTTAACCTGAATTACCACCATAAACATCCATATGGAACACGCAGGCAGCTGCCAAAATGGCACCATATTCCCTATATAGTGCACTACTTTTGAGCAGGGCCAATAGGGCTCTGGTCAAAATGTGTGCACTATATAGTGAATAGGGTCTAATTTGGCATCCAGCCACAGATCTGGGACATACAGAGGTGACAAACTCTTCATATGGCTTTAATTGCACTTCATATGGGCTTTAATGGGTTTAATTGAAGGCCAACATATCTTGTATATTGTAACGGCAGATTTCCTCCTCTTCGTCTGAAGAGGAGGTGTAGCAGGGATCGGACCAACACGCAGCGTGGTAAGTGTCCATGTTTTAATAGAACAAACTGAACAAGACACAAATACAAAATAACAAAGTAAACCTAACCGAAAACAGTCCCGTGTGGSACAAACACTGACACAGGAAACAAACACCCACAAACCAACAGTGAAAACAGGCTACCTAAATATGGTTCCCAATCAGAGACAATGAAAAACACCTGCCTCTGATTGAGAACCATATCAGGCCAAATGACAAACCTAAACATAGAAACACAGAACATAGACTGCCCACCCCAAMTCACGCCCTGACCATACTAACTAAAGACAAAACAAAGGAAAATAAAGGAAATAAGGTCAGAAACGTGACATATATGCTATTTTGTAGCATAAGGAAAGTATCTGCAGATTTTTAACATAAGGAAAGTTTCACAGTTTTCAACAAAAATAATACTAGTAAAACTAGTTGTACATGTAGTAGTWTGGTTACACAGATTAATAAAATAGTTTGGTTAAAACGTTTACATGCTTTGTAAGAATAACAATTTCCCTAATAATCGTGTTTACATGGACACATCTGAAGTCAGGCTACCTGATGGGACTTTAATGAAATGCAGAAAATGTCATTAACCACAACCATACCACAACCATGTTATTTTTGGGAAGTTTGTACATGACAACTACTTCTAAGATGCACACTTTCAATTATTCCGAACTTACTTCACCCGCGCTAAAGAGGGAGGCTCGCTCGGCTGGTGCTACGACATGCGCAGATCAAATACACCACTGGAACTCCGATTAAGGTGTTGTGGTAAACCATGGGGTGTTGGGTTGAGCGTGCAGAGATGGACACAGAGACTGGGAGGTTCTAGTCAGAAAACACAACTTTACTAGGGAACAAAAATAAACAAAACACCAAAATAACTTAGGGTTGGCTCGGCCCTTCTTCTCATGTTCGGCTCAGTGCCTTGTTTCCCTCTGTAGGCTCACTCCTCCCTCTTTGTCCTCCTCGTGGTGTGCCATGGTGCTCCCTTTATATGGCCTGCACGGCTGGTTGACATCGGGGTACCAAGCCTGAGCTAACGTTGTGGCACATACCTCCTCTCTATCACCAACCGGCATATCACACAACCTCCCCCCCTCCCCCCCGTAGCCCTGACCGGGAGGGATGCGTGCTCAGGGCTAGGTTTGCATCTCTCCTGGAGAGGGTGTCTGCATTGCCGTGCTGGGCCCCCGAACTGTGGATGACAGAGAAAGAGAATCGCTGTAACGACAGGAACCAGCGGGTGAAGCGGTCATTTGCGTCCTTACCTCTTGCTATCCACACAAGGGGGGCATGGTCAGTGATCAGGGTTAACTTCCTCCCGAGAAGGTAATACTTGAGGGTGCCCAGCACCCATATCAAGGCAAGGCACTCCTTCTTAACAATCGAGTACATCTTCACCCCCTTTTTTTTGTGAGAAGTCCGGGATGACGAGTACCGGGTGCGATCATAGCGCATCCTGCAGGGCCTGGAATGCCGCCTCTGTGCCCTCCATCCATCGCACCATCTGGGGTAGGCGTGCCTTTGTTATGTCTGTGAGGGGAGAAGCTATTGCGGCAAAGGTAGGTACAAATCGACTGTAACAGCCTGCTAACCCCAGGAACGACTTCACCAGCCTCTTGGTTTGGGGAACTTGCCATTCCCCCCCACAATGTATTGGGGTACTCCACCTCGGCGTAGCCCAGCTTGCACTAGTGGGGGTTCACTGTCAGCCCCGCATCCCTTACTCACGGTGCGGGTGCAGGATGCGGTTCATGAGTCTCTGGAAGATCACTAGGGCCCCGTGGAGCCCAAAAGGAAGAACCCGGTAATGGTATAGGCCCCCCGGGGTGGAGAAGGCCATCTTCTCCCGGGAGGCCGCTACCAGCGGTACCTGCCAGTAACCCTTCATCAGGTCCAGGGTGCTGACGTATCTTGCCTTCCCCAAGCAGTCGATCAGTTCGTCTACCCGGGGCATGGGGTAGACGACAAAGTTACTGACCTCGTTCAGGCCCCGGAAGTCATTGCAGAAGCAGACGGTTCCGTCCAGTTTCGGGTACCAGCAATATAGGGCTAGACAACTCACTGTGGGACTCCTCCAGTACCCCCATCTCTAGCATTGTTGTCACTTCCCGCTGGACCGCAGCCCTCAGAACTTCTGTATTCCGGTACGGCCGTTTACGCACTTTTTCTCCAGGATGTGTGTGGATATGATGATCCATGCGCCCCGGCACCTCTGAGAACATGACTGTAATCCGCTGGACCAACTCTCGGAGCGCTTGTTGGGTCGGGCTGAGGTCTTCCCCYATGGAGACTTTGACAGAGAGCAGGTTCTTGTCAGGGTCGTGTGTATAGGTGGCAGGGAAGTCAGGCGCAGGAGAGTTAGACGGAGTGTAAATGGAGACTTTTAATCAATGTCCACTTAACATGCTCCAAACACGAAAATATACATACATAAAATAAACATGGGTACGAGGACCCGTCGCGCACCTATACACCCAGAAACAACACTTGACATAAAACAATCTCTGACAAACACATGAGGGGAAACAGAGGGTTAAATACACAATAGGTAATGAATGGGATTGACAACAGGTGTGTGGGAAGACAAGACAAAACCAATGGAAAATGAAAAATGGATCGATGATGGCTAGAAGGCCGGTGACGTCGACCGCCGAACACCGCCCGAACAAGGAGAGGCAACGACTTCGGCAGAAGTCGTGACAGTTCTGCTGTGGCCGGGTCCAMGTTGAGCACAGTGCTACTTCTTCAGTAGGTTCACATGGTAAAGCTGGAGGGGTTTTCTCCTCCCCGGTTGGCAGACCTTACAATTGACATTGTCTATCCGCTCGACGATGTCGTATGGTCCATGCCACATAGCCAGGAATTTGCTCTCTGTTGTGGGAATCAGCACCAAGACCTTTTTCACCCGGGTGGAACTTTCGTGGTTGGGCCCCCCAGTTGTATACRCGCTCCTGGATGAGATGCGCCTGGGCCATGTACTCCCACACCACTGGCCAAATCGTCTTCAACCTCTCCCTCCCTTCCACCACGCTGCGAAGGGGGGTTGGTTGGTCCTCCCAGACCTTCTTCACTAGGTCCAGCAGTCCACAGGTCCAACAGCCATCCAGGAGCTCAAAGGGGGAGAACCCAGTGGACGCTTAGGGTACCTTGTGCACCGAGAACATTAGATGGGGCAGCAGCTGGTCCCTGTTCCTCCCGACTCTTTCGATGACCTTCTTCAGCATCTGCTTWAGGGTCTTATTGAAGTGTTTGACTAGCCCATCCGTTTGTGGATGGTACACACTGGTCTTTACTTGTTTGATTTGTAATAGATTGCAGATATTTTTCATTACAGAAGACATGAATGCGGTGCCCTGGTCCGTGAGGATTTCCTGTGGAATACCCACCCACCTGAATAAATGGAAGAGCTCCCATGTGATACCTTTCGCTGCCACCGTGCGTAACCGGATCGCCTCCGGATACCTGGTGGTGTAATCTACAATTACCAGGATGTACTGGTGTCCCCTCGCGGTCTTCACCAACGGACCCACCAGATCCATTGCCACCCACTCAAACAAAACCCCTATAATGGGCAAGAGATAATAATATGCCCCTAGGGCTGTGATCTGGCACTCCAGGCAGGTACGGCAGTAGTCCTCCACGGCACGCTTGACTCCGGGCCAGTGGAACCGATTCCCGATCCGCTCCCTGGTTTTCTCCATCCCCAGGTGTGCCCCAAGCAGGTGGATGTGGGCGAGCTGCAAGACAGTACTAATATACTGGGTGGGTATGAGTAACAAGTCTTTTGTCTCCCCATTGTGCTTTACTACTTGATACAATAAATTATGTTTGATAGCGAAGTATGGGTAGCGCCACTTACTTACCCCGGGTAACCGTGTGCCATCCACTGTGATCACCTGGCGCATTGCATCTTGGAGATTGGGGTCCTCTAACTGGGCCGTCCTGAACTGGCCCGTGAGAATTCCCCTATCAGACAGCCCGTTTGGTGCCTCCACCTCCATAAATGGGAGCCTGAGGTCTCCCTCCTCCTGGTCCGATGTGATTGGACCAGGGTCACCATGCTGACGGAATCCATCAGAGCACTAATGTCGACACCATCGATTCATACTGGAACCAGCGGAGGGGCCATCTCTCTGTGTGCCCAAAATGAGGTGACATAACTCACCCTCCGGGTTACCACGGAGCTGGGGGATGCGGAAGGCATGGACTCCTCCCGGCCAGGGCAGCTCAATGCGAGGTGTCCTTTGCTCGCCGCACACTCATAGCAGCGCCTCTGATCTAGGTCCAGCAGAAGACGTTATCATCGGTTGGGGTCGCCCTCCTGCTTCCCGGTCTTGGCTGGTTCCACCTGGGCGCCCTTCAGCCCCTCACCTCTCTCCATGCTTTTATTCCCCCTCCATGCGTCCACTCTCTCTGCACGGGCCCCTTTCAGCAGGTCCTGGGTGTTCAGGTGGGTTTCCACCGCGGACAGCATTTCCTCCAGGCTCTTGGGGTTCTGCAGACTCGCTGCTTCTTCATGTCGTATAGAGGATGGGCCAAAGGTACCGATCCAGAACAACTTTATCTATTATCGGGAGGGACGGTATGTCGGTCAGTAGCCAGCCCTTGGTAAGGCAGACCAGGTCACTCATCTGAGCGCGGGGAGAGATGGTGGAGTCAAAGGCCCAGTCATGGACCAGTTGTGCACGGCATGCCAGGCTGAATCCATAACGGCTCAGGATCTCGCTTTTGAATCCCTCATAATTCGCTGCCAGGTCGGATTTCAAGTTGAAGTAGGCCAAAAGGGAGGGTGCCAAAACATCTGGGCTTGGGCCATCCTTCCTTCCCTCTGCACAGTCCCCTCGAAAGTGCACAATTATGTCTCCATATCATCTTCCTCCATTAGCTTGACCAGGAACTGATTCGGGCTAGACTCTTGAGCCATACCACCCTTCCGCTGGGCTACCTCCGCTACCAGGTTGAGGTTTTGTTGGCGCTGCTCCTACAGTCCTTGCTGGAGAGCCTGTTGCTTCTGCTGGCTGAAGATGAACAGAGTCACGAGTTCCTCCATGGTAATCTCCGTACACTCGACCACACGGCACCCAAAGCTACTGAGTTGCCCGCATTCTCCACCATATGTGGTAAACCGTGGGGTGTTGGGTTGAGCGTGCAGAGATGGACACAGAGACAGGAAAGTTCTAGTGAGAAAACAGAACTTTACAAGGAAACAAAAATGAACATGACACCAAAATAAGTGAGGGTTGGCTCAGTCATTCTTCTCATGTTCGGCTCTGTGCCTCCAGGAGCTTCGTTCCCATCTGTAGGCTCACTCCTTGCCTCTCTTTGTCCTCCTCACTGTGTGCCACGGTGCTCACTTTATGTGGCCTGCACGACTGGTTAGCACTCCCCTAATTAACTCTTCTTGGGGCCATCAGCGTCAGGGTGCCCAGCCCATGTACTGCCAGCAGAGGGAGCCAAAGTCGCGRCACATACCTCCCCTATATCACCAACCCCCAGGGTAAACCTCCCGGGATACCACAGTGTTTACATATCCTAATAATTCGCTTTAATCAGCGTATGCTTACTTTATGACCATCCGCCGATTAAGATAAGCAGAGTAAGGTGTTCACATGACTAATGCCATAGTCGGCCTACTACCATAATCACTTTAATATCTAATTATTAGTGTGCAAGTAAACGTACTCGATGTTGTAGTATTAGTAGTAGTATGTAGTATGCAATATAATAGCTTAGACTGACCTGGGTTTAATGGGTTTAATTAAATAAAATAAAGGTTTGTAGAGTTTCACAAAAGAAAAGTTTAAGCATTTTCCATGAAAATATTATGGGTAAAAATGGTTTAAACATGTATACTACAAGGATCTAGACCAATTTTTTAAATCTAGAATGTATACTAAATACACATCTAACTAGGCTATAAATCAAAGACTACAAAACACAAAAGCACGCACACACATTTTCTTCAGAAAATATACAGTGCATTCGGAAAGTATTCAGACCCTTTCACTTTTTCCTCATTTTACAGCCTTATTATAAAATTGATTAAATTAMATTTTTCCTCATCAATCTACACACAATACCCCATAATACCCCATAATGACAGTGAAAACGGGTTATTAGAAATGTTTGCACGTTTATTAAAAAGAAAAAACAGAAATACCTTATTTACATAAGTATTCAGACCCTTTGCTATGAGACTCGAAATTGAGCACAGGTGCATCCTGTTTCCATTGATCATCCTTGAGATGTTTCTACAACTTGATTGGAGTCCACCTGTGGTGTTTTTCAATGACAGGGACTGGGAGACTAGTCAGGAATGAGGGAAAGATGAACAGAGCAAAGTACAGAGASATCCTTGATGAAAACCTGCTCCAGAGCACTCAGGACCTCAGACTGGGGYGAATGACAAGATGGCGCCGACAGAGAGTGCTGCCTCACTTCTAGTCCTTAGGAAACTTTACAGTATTTTRTTTTTTTATGTATTATTTCTTACATTGTTTGCCCAGAAAATGTTAAGTGTTATTAGATACAGCCGGGAAGAAATTTTGGATATCAGAGCGACGTCAACTGACCAGCACTACGACCAGGAATACAACTTTCCCAAAGCAGACCCTTTGTCCGTACCACCCAGGGCTTTTGAACTGATTCCAGAGGCTAACCCAAAACAACGCCGCCGGAGAAGAGGGAGACGGAGCGGTCTTCTGGTCAGACTTCGGAAGCGCTAATGTCCAGTCCCTAGATAACATGGCCAACAAAATCAGGGCAAGGGTTGCTTTCCACAGAGACATCAGGGATTGTAACATACTCTGTTTCACGGAAATATGGCTCTCTCGGGATATGCTGTCGGAGTTGGTACAGCCACCTGGGTTCTCAGTGCGTCTCGCCGACAGGAATAAGCATCTCTCTGGGAAGAAAAAGGGCGGGGGTGTCTCTTTCATGACTAACGACTCATGGTGTAATTGTAACACCTGACCTAGAATTCCTCACATTCAAATGGCGACCGTATTATCTCCGAAGAGAATTCTCATCGGTTATTGTCACAGCCGTGTATTTGCCCCCTCAAGCTGATACCACGACGGCCCTCAAGGAACTTCACTGGACTTTATGCAAACTGGAAACCATATATCCTTAGGCTGCATTTATTGTAGCCTGGGATATTAACAAAGCAAATTTGAGAACAAGGCTACCTAAATTCTAKCAACATACTGACTGTAGCACTCACGCTGGAAAAACACTGGACCACTGTTATTTTAACTTCCGCTATGCATCCATGGCACTCCCCCGCCCTCCTTTCGACATATCTGACCATGACTCCATTTTGCTCCTCCCTTCCTATAGGCAGACGCTCAAACAGGAAGTACCCATGCTAAGGACTATTCAACGCTGGTCTGACCAATCGGAATCCATGCTTCAAGATTGTTTTGATCACGCAGACTGGGATATGTTCCGGGAAGCCTCAGAGAATAATATTGACTTATATGCTGATTCGGTGAGTGAGTTTATAAGGGAGTGTATAGGAGATGCTGTACCCACTGTGACTATTAAAACCTACCCTAACCAGAAACCGTGGATAGATGGCGGCATTCACGCAAAACTGAAAGTTTGAACCACCGCATTAACCATGGAAAGATGACTGGGAATATGGCTGAATACAAACAGTGTAGTTACTCCCTCCGCAAGGCAATCAAACAAGCCAAATGTCAGTATAGACACAAAGTGGAGTCACAATTCAACGCCTCAGACACGAGACATATGTGGCAGGGTCTATAGATAATCACGGACTACAAAAGGAAAACCTGCCACGTCACAGACACCAACGTCTTGCTTCCAGACAAACTAACTTCTTTGCCTGCTTTGAGGATAATACAGTGCCACCGACATGGCCTGCTACCAAGGACTGTGGGCTCTCCTTCTCCATGGCTGACATGAGTAAGATATTTAAACGTGTTAACCCTTGAAAGGCTGCCGGCCAAGACGTCATGCCTAGCCGCATCCTCAGAGCATGCGCAGACCAACTGGTTGGTGTGGTTACTGACATATTCAATCTCTCCCTATCCCAGTGTGCTGTCCCCACATGCTTCAAGATGGCCACCATTGTTCCTGTACCCAAGAATGCAAAGCTAACTGTACTAAATGACTATCGCCGCCGTAACACTCATTTCTGTCATCATGAAGTGATTTGAGAGTCTAGTCAAGGATCATATCACCTCCACCTTACCTGTCAACCTAGACCCACTTCAATTTGCATACCACCCCAATAGGTCCACAGACAATGCAATCCCCATCACACTGCACACTGCCCTATCCCATCTGGACAAGAGGAATACCTATGTTAAAATGCTGTTCATTGACTGTAGCTCAGCATTCAACACCATAGGGTCTCAACCCCACCCTGTGCAATTGGGTCCTGGACTTCCTGATGGGCCGCCCCCAGGTGGTGAAGGTAAGAAACAACATCTTCACTTCGCTGATCCTCAACACTGGGGCCCCACAAGGGTGCRTGCTCAGCCTCCTCCTGTACTCCCTGTTCACCCATGACTATGTGGCCATGCACGCCTCCAACTCAATTATCAAATTTGCAGACAACACAACAGTAGTAGGCTTGATTACCAACGACGAAACAGGGAGGAGGTGAGGGCTCTCAGAGTGTGGTGTGAGGAAAATAACCTCTCACTCAACGTCAACAAAACAAAGGACATGATCTAGGACTTCAGGAAACAGCAGAGGAAGCACTCCCTTATCCATAACGAATGGACAGCAGTGGAGAAGGTGGAAAGTTTTATGTTCCTCAGCTTACACATCACGGACAAACTGAAATGGTCCACCCACACAGACAGTGTGGTGAAGAAGGTGCAAAAGTGCCTCTTCACCCTCAGGAGACTGAATAAATTTGTCTTGTCACCTAAAACCCTCACTAACTTTTACAGAGCATCCATTCTGCACAACGCATCACAGGGGACAAACTACCTGCCYTTCAGGACACCAACAGCACGCGATGTCACAGGAAAGCCAAAAATATCATCAAGGACAACAACCACCCGAGCCACTGCCTGTTCACCCTGCTACCATCCAGAAGGTAAGGTCAATACAGGTGCATCATAGCTGGGACAGAGAGACTGAAAAATAGCTTCTATCTCATGGCCATCAGACTGTTCAACAGCCATCACTAGCACAGAGAGGCTGCTGCCTACATACAGACTTGAAATTATCGGTCACTTTAATAAATGGAACACTAGTCACTTTAATAATGCCACTTTAATAATGTTTACATATCTTGCATTACTCATCTCATATGCACAATATACTGTATTCTATACTATCCTATTGCATCTTAGCCTATGCCGCTCTGTCATTGATCATCCACATATTTATATTTATATATTCTTATTCCATTCCATTACTCAGATTTGTGTGTATTGGGTATTTGTTGTGGAATTGTTAGATATTGCTGCACTTTCGGAACTAGAAGCAGAAGCATTTCGCTACAGTCACAATACCATCTGCTAACCATGTGTATGTGACCAATACATTTGATGTTCATCTTACAACAGGACAACGACCCTAAGCACACAGCCAAGACAATGCAGAAGTTGCTTCGGGACAAGTCTCTGAATTTCCTTGAGTAGCCCAGCCAGAGCCCGGACTTGAACCCGTTCTAACATCTCTGGAGAGATCTGAAAATAGCGCTGTGCAGCGACCCTCCCCATCCAACCTGACGGAGCTTGAGAGGATCTGCAGAGAAGAATGGGAGAAACTCCCAAATACAGGTGTGCCAAGCTTGTAGCATCATACCCAAGAAGACTCGAGGCTGTAATCGCTGCCAAAGGTGCTTCAACAAAGTACTGAGTAAAAGGTCTGAATACTTTTTTATGTTTTATAAATTTGCAAAAAATTCTAAAAACCTGTTTTTGCTTTGTCATTATGGGATATTGGGTATAGATTGAAGAGGGAAAAAACGATTTAATCCATTTTAAAATAAGGCTGGTCTGAATACTTTCCGAATGCATTGTACCTTGTACCTTTTCTGGGTTTAGTATGTATACTACAAGTAGTTCTAGTAGTATTCTAATCATAGTCCTGTGTAAATCACCAAACGCACCTCTAAATCATTACTTCTCTTTTGTCCTGTCATGATCTACACTTTCAAATGACTTACTGCAGTCATTATATTTGTATTCCTCTCACACTGTACTGATCATCTGCAACCATCTGCATAGGTTTATAGCCAGTGTCATCATGGAGCTCTTCAGAGACCCTGTCACAATGCTTTACAGCGCAGTTAAAGCCTGCTTCTGTCCTGTGAGGCTACCCGTATCATAACAAATGGGACATTGAGAGACTTTGATAGCATCTCCTCTCCTCTTTTCTCTTTTCCTCCTTTTCAGTTATTTCTCTCTTCTTCCCTCTCCACTTCTCTCTCCTCGTCTCTCTCCTCTCCCCTCCCCTCTCCCGTCCTCTCCCGTCCCTCTCTACCCCTTCCCTCTACCCTCCCCTCCCTCTCCCCTCCCTCTCCCCTCCCCTCTCCTCTCCTCTCAGTGTACATGTCTGGATGAAGCATTTCAGAATACATCTCTTCTACATAGAGATGCCAAAGAACAAATCTGAACTGCACTTTTCAGAGCAGTGTACTACACTATACTGTCACCGAGGCAAGGTATATCTTCAAAACTCCCTATCTTTCCAAAAACATGATGATGTTAGACTTAACTTAACAAAATCATTTTTACCATGAAAAGAGACATCAATATCATGTTGTACTGCTCACTAAAATTATAAGATCTACAATGATATAGCTGTGAGCAGCAACTAACGGGGTTCACAGGATGACAGACAGGACATAAGATCAGTTGRATAACAAAGCAAGCACTCTATAATTTAGGAACTACTGTATCTTCCTTTATGTGCAATCAGTGAAAGCATTACCATGTTGATTTAAATCTCAGTGGGTACACTCCACATTAGCATTCCAAAATGCTTCAATACACTCTCACAGATGTAATACGCTAAGTGCACAAGCGGCAGGACTTCCGGTTTCTATTTTTTTCAAACTTTCCACTTTCCTCAACATAAAGACCACATAAAATGTCAATCATTTGTGATTATACAGATATCCTAATCACAATATTTAACATTGTTCATCTGCATAATTTAAATCTAACATCCCTTACATCAGACAAAGTCTACTTGATCAATAGTTATTGCTCTTTTATCTTATGGTGCCACCGGTGCCAATGACGTCTAGCTTGGTAAAACATGGTTGTCAAACAGGCAACATTTTGGCTTGCTAGCTAAATTGTACAACTAGAATTTTGTATATGCCAACGCTGTTACAATTACCAAACGTTTGGATAAACAAATCAATTATGAAACCACGTGTTTGAATTGCTTCATGTATGTGCAAAGTTGCTTGAGATGTCACTTGGAAATTGCATATACAACAGAAATTGCATCCAGATTGCTTCGTGTGACACAGGCTTGCGAGATTAAATCTTCCCATCATCAGTTTCAGACTGGCTTGATAGCGGTAAAACTGGTCCAGTCACTTAGTTCAAATAAACAAAAATGATGTACTAATATGAAAGTGAAATTGACAACTATAAAGGATATAAATAAGTATATAAACCCACCATAGTGATGTCAGTGAAGATCGGGTCGCAGGCTGATTRGATCATTCAGCTATTTGATTTTGAATTTTAGGTATCCCCCAAATAATACACTACCGGTCAAATGTTTTAGAACACCTACTCATTCAAGGGTTTTTCTTTATTTTTACTATTTTCTACAATGTAGAATAATAGTGAAGACATCAAAACGATGAAATAACATATATGGAATCATGTAGTAACGAAAAAAGTCCAAATATATTTTATATTTGAGATTCTTCAAATAGCCACCCTTTGCCTTGACGACAGCTTTGCACACTCTTGGCATTCTCTCAACCAGCTTCATGAAGTAGTCACCTGGAATGCATTTCAATTAACAGGTGTGCCTTCTTAAAAGTTAATTTGCGGAATTTCTTTCCTTCTTAATGCGTTTGAGCCAATCAGTTGTGTTTTGACAAGGTAGGGCTGGTATACAGAAGATAGCCCTATTTGGTCAAAGACCAAGTCCATATTATGGTAAGAAAATCTTAAATAACCAAAGAGAAACGACATTCCATCATTACTTTAAAATACATGAATGTCATTCAATGCGGAAAATTTCAAGAACTTTGAAAGTTTCTTCAAGTGCAGTCGCACTATCAAGCGCTATGTTGAAACTGGCTCTCATGAGAACCGCCACAGGAATGGAAGACCCAGAGTTACCTCTGCTGCAGAGGATAAGTTCATTAGAATTACCAGCCTCAGAAATTGCAGCCCAAATAAAAGCTTCACAGAGTTCAAGTAACTCAACATCAACTGTTCAGAGGAATCAGGCATTCATTGTCGAACTGCTGCAAAGAAACCACTACTAAAGAACACCAATAAGAAGAAGAGACTTGCTTGGGCAAAGAAATACGAGCAATGGACATTAGACCTGTGGAAATTTGTCCTTTGGTCTGGAGTCCAAATTGGAGATTTTTGGTTCTGACCACAGTGTCTTTGTGAGATGTGGTGAGGGTGAACGGATGATCTCCGCATGTGTATTTCCCACCGTAAAGCATGGAGGAGCTGTTATGGTGTGGGGGTGCTTTGCTGGTGACACTGTCAGTGATTTATTTAGAATTCAAGGCACACTTAAACAGCATGGCTACCACAGCATTCTGCAGCGATACGCCTTCCCATCTATTTTGGGCTTAGTCAGACTATCATTTGTTTTTCAACAGGACAATGACCCAACACACCACCAGGATGTGTAAGGGCTATTTTACCAAGAAGGGGAGTGATGGAGTGCTGCATCGGATGACCTGGCCTCCACAATCCCCCGACCTCAACCAAATTGAGATGGATTGGGATGAGTTGGACCACAGAGTGAAGGAAAAGCAGCCAACAAGTGCTCAGCATATATGTGGAAACTCCTTCAAGACTGTTGGAAAAGCATTCCAGGTGAAGCTGGTTGAGAGAATTCCAAGCTTATGCAAAGCTCTCATTAAGACAAAGGGTTTTTGAGGGTGGCAAAATATAAAATATATTTKTATTTGTTTAACACTTTTTTGGGTTACAACATGATTCCATATGTGCTATTTCATAGTTTTGATGTCTTCACTATTAAAASCTTTTCTCAATAGGGGGGCGCCATTTCGACTTTGTAAAAAAACGTTCCCAAATTAAACTGCCTCGTACTTAATTCTTGCTCGTACAAKATGCATATTATTATTACTATTGGATAGAAAACACTCTCTAGTTTCTAAAACCGTTTGAATTATATCTGTGAGTAAAACAGAACTCATTTTGCAGCAAACTTCCTATCAGGAAGTGAGAAATCTGAAATCGGGCACTCTGTTCCAGGGTCAGTTTATTAATTTGCATGTAATCTATGGGTCGACATGCACTGCATACGCCTTCCCCTAGATGTCAGTAAGCAGTGAGAATTGGAATGGGGTGTCTAGGTAGATCTGAGGCCGTACAAAAGCTCTTGGAACCGGGTGTGCAGTCTTTTCAACTTTCGTCATGGCGCAAGACAGACCTCAGGATTGCATTCTGAAAAGCTCTCGTTATAGGCGTTAGATATATCCGGCTCTGATTTTATTCGATATAGGTGTTAAAAACATCATAATGTAGTTCTTTTAAACCGAGTTATATCAGTTTATATCAGTATATTGCGATTTTCGGTATTTTATTTGTGCTATGGTGAGTTGGACACGTCTTCGCCACATGGCTAATGTTTGCTGCTAATTCCAAAGTTGAAGACGACAATCTACAACCGAGCAACGATTATTCTGRACAAAGGACAACTTGCACAAGATTCTGATGGAAGCTCATCAAATAGTAAGAACTATTTATGATGTTAATTCGTATTTCTGTTGAAAAATGTTAAACTATTATTCCGCCATTAATTTCGGTGCGGTCTCGCTTTAACGCACGCTGTATGTCGTAGTAACGTTAATTTAAAAAATCTAACACAGTGGTTGCATTAAGAACTAATGTATCTTTCATTTGCTGTCCAACCTGTATTTGTTAGTCAGGTTTATGATTAGTTATTGATTAGATTAGGTGCCTCTCCCAAGATTTCTCCCGACATTTTGTTTGCAGTTTGGCTACTATTCTCATTGTATAACCACGATTTGTGCCGCTAAATATGCACATTTTCGAACAAACCATATATGTATTGTGTAATATGACGTTATAGGACTGTCATCTGATGAAGTTTTGAGAAGGTTAGTGAAAAATGTAATATCTTTTGCTGGTTTATTCGCTATCGCTAACGTGCATGAATCAGTGCTGCTGTGTGGTTGGCTATTGTAGTAAGCTAATATAATGCTATATTGTGTTTTCGCTGTAAAACACTTAAAAAATCTGAAATATTGGCTGGATTCACAAGATGTTTGTCTTTCATTTGCTGTACGCTGTGTATTTTTCATAAATGTTTTATGATGAGTATTTAGGTAATTCACGTTGGTCTCTGTAGTTATTCTAGCTGCTTTGGTGAGATTTTGTGATGGTGGCTGCAATGTAAAACTATGATTWATAYCTGAAATATGCACATTTTTCGAACAAAACATATGCTATACAATAAATATGTTATCAGACTGTCATCTGATGAAGTTGTTTCTTGGTTAGTGACTATTTATATCTTTATTTGGTCGAATTTGTGATAGCTGCCTATGCAGTAAAAAAAAAAAGTTGGGTCTTTTGCTATCGTGGTTAGCTAATAGAAATACATATTGTGTCTTCCCTGTAAAACATTTTAAAAATCAGAAATGATGGCTGGATTCACAAGATGTGTATCTTTCATCTGGTGTCTTGGACTTGTGATTTCATGATATTTAGATGCTAGTATTTACTTGTGGCGCTATGCTAGGCTATGCTAGTCAGCTTTTTTACTGATGAGGGTGCTCCCGGATCCGGGATGAGTACCAAGTAAAAGTTAATCTACAATATAGAAAATTGTAAAATAAAGAAAAACCCTTGAATGAGCAGGTGTTCTAAAACTTTTGACCGGTAGTATACACTACTGTTCAAAAGTTTGGGGTCACTTAGAAATGTCCTTGTTTTTGAAAGAAAAGTAATTTTTTTGTCCATTAAAATAACATGAAATTGATCAGAAATACAGTGTAGACATTGTTAATGTTGTAAATGACTATTGTAGCTGGAAACGGCTGACTTTTTATGGAATATCTACATAGTCATACAGAGGCCCGTTATCAGCAACCATCACTCCTGTGTTCCAATGGCACATTGTGTTAGCTAATCCAAGTTTGTCATTTTAAAAGGCTAATTGATCATTAGAAARCCCCTTTGCCATTATGTTACTACAGCTGAAAACTGTTGTCCTGGTTAAAGAAGCAATAAAACTGACCTTCTTTAGACTAGTTGAGTATCTAGAGCATCAGCATTTGTGGGTTCGATTACAGGCTCAAAAAGGCMAGAAACAAAGACCTTTCTTCTGAAACTCATCAGTCTATTCTTGTTCTGAGAAATGAAAGCTATTCCATGCGAGAAATTGCCAAGAAACTGAACATCTCGTACAACTCTGTATACTACTCCCTTCACAGAACTGCTCAAACTGGCTCTAACCAGAATAGAAAGAGGAGTGGGAGGCCCCGGTGCACAAGTGAGCAAGAGGAAAAGTACATTAGAGTGTCTAGTTTGAGTCCTCAACTGGCAGCTTCATTAAATAGTACCCACAAAACACCAGTCTCAATGTCAACAGTGAAGAGGCACCTCCGGGATGCTGTCCTAGGCAGAGTTGCAAAGAAAAAGCCATATCTCAGACTGGCCAATAAAAATAACAGAATAAGATAGGCAAAAGTACACAAATACTGGAAAGAGGAACTCTGCCTAGGAGGCCAGCGTCCCGGAGTCGCCTCTTCACTGTTGACGTTGAGACTGGTGTTTTGCGGATGCTATTTAATGAAGCTGCCAGTTGAGGACTTGTGAGGCGTCTGTTTCTCAAACTAGACACTCTAATGTACTTCTCCTCTTACTTAGTTGTGCACCGGGGCCTCCCACTCCTCTTTCTATTCTGGTTAGAGCCAGTTTGCGCTGTTCTGTGAAGGGAGTAGTACACAGCGTTGTATGAGATGAATATGAAAATACCACGTCWTGTCTCAAAATCGATATCCATCTTGCCTATATATTGTTGTTTGTCCTCCGRATTCGAGAAGAAAGATATGAGTTCAACGGTGAGTCTGTCAGTTAGCCTTAATTCTCGAACAGCATCCAGCCTCGATGATTTTTGACCACTTTCTTTCTCTGGCCTCCATTGATTTAGTCACCCTAAACTTTTGAACAGATTATGATAGAGGCATGAGGTGTGGACTATTGTATTTCTTAGAGGTGTTTCTACAAAGTTAACATATTATTTTACCCATTGGTCAAAAGATACATTTTTGATTGGACACCCACGACACACTTTTATTCTGAGGTCTTGTTTAAAAAAAGTGAACAGTGAATGTCATTGAATATCATTGCTGGACATGTTATAATACCCACCTTACTCCTTCTGGTAAGTTCCGGCATCTGTTAATGACGGGGGATCAGTCTGGCACCCAACTGTGGACTTTGTCTAACAGAAAAACAAGGTGAACAATTGTCATTATACCTCAAATATAAACATAGCTTAGGAAATAATGTCATCTTGTTTGGAAACTAATTCTATGATTTACAGATTTAGACTGATTGGCTCCAGATTGGATTCAGACCAGTGACACCGTTAACTACGTAACCAACTGTGACATGTTTTGCTATGGCCCTAGGTTGGTTTGGGTTTGTTTCTGCTAAATAGTACATGGATGTAGTCAGACATGACTTAGCTAGTACCACCATAGCTGCATCCAATATTTATTTGGATGGGTTGCACCTCAGAGGCTAAAGTGACTTTTTTGTCTAAATTACACTGACTAACAGTGGCATGGAAATACAATGACATTGATAAAGTAGGCAAATAACTAGTTGGAAACAACTTTGCCATATTATGATGTCATCAAATTTACTTTAGAGAGATGGTARTCACAACCGTATCACAACCGACCGTGATGGGGAGTCCCATAGGGTGGCGCACAAATGGCCCAGCGTCGTCCGGGTTAGGGGAGGGATTGGCTGGGATCGGCCGGGATCGGCCGTCRTTGTAAAATAATAATTTGTTCTTAACTGAATTGCCTAGTTAAATACAAATTAAACAATTCTGTATGGTAGGGTCCTTCAGAAGGGCATTCAAACCATAGTTGAATGTACACTCTACTGGACGTATGCCTTGTCAAACCGGAGCCCAAGGCATTGTCAATCCGTATCGTCTGAGATTCCTAAAGTTTGGAAAGCGGCCGCGGTCATCCCCCTCTTCAAAGGGGGAGACGCTCTAGACCCAAACTGTTACAGACTTTTATCCATCCTGCCCTGCCTTTCTAAAGTCTTCGAAAGCCAAGTTAACAAACAGATCACCGACCATTTCGAATCCCACCGTACCTTCTCCGGTATGCAATCCGGTTTCCGAAATGGTCATGGGTGCACCTCAGCCACGCTCAAGGTCCTAAACGATATCATAACCGCCATCGATAAAAGACAGTACTGTGCAGTCGTCTTCATCGACCTGGTCAAGGCTTTCGACTGTCAATCATCGTATTCTTATCGGCAGACTCAACAGCCTTGGTTTCTCTAATGACTGCCTCGCCTGGTTCACTAACTTCTTCTCAGATAGAGTTCAGTGTGTCAAATCKGAGGGCCTGTTGTCCGGACCTCTGGCAGTCTCTATGGGGGTGCCACAGGGTTCAATCCTCGGGCCGACTCTTTCCTCTGTATATATCAATGATGTCGCTCTTGCTGCGGGTGATTCTTTCATCCACCTCTACGCAGACGACACCATTCTGTATACATCTGGCCCTTCTTTGGACACTGTGTTAACAAACCTCCAAACAAGCTTCAATGCCATGCAACACTGCTTCTGTGGCCTCCAACTGCTCTTAAATGCTAGTAAAATGAAATGCATGCTCTTTCACCGATTCGCTGCCTGCACCCGTCCGCCCGACTAGCATACAACTCTGGACGGTTCTGACTTAGAATATGTGGACAACTATAAATACCTAGGTGTCTGGCTAGACTGTAAACTCTCCTTCCAGACTCATATTAAGCCTTCCAATCCAAAATAAAATCTATAATCTGCTTCCTATTCACAACAAAGCCTCCTTCACTCATGCTGCCAAACATACCCTCGTAAAACTGACTATCCTACCAATCCTTGACTTCGGCGATGTCATTTACAAAATAGCCCCAACACTCTACTTAGAAAATTGGATGCAGTCTATCACAGTGCCATCCGTTTGTCACCAAAGCCCCATATACACCCACCACTGCGAACTGTTGCTCTTGTTGGCTGGCCCTCGCTACATATTCGTGCCAAACCCACTGGCTCCAGGTCATCTATAAGTCATTGCTAGGTAAAGCTCCCGCTTATCTCAGCTCACTAGTCACCATAGCAACACCCACCCGTAGCACGCACTCCAGCAGGTATATTTCACTGGTCATCCCCAAAGCAACACTTCCTTTGGCCACCTTTCAAATCCATTTCTCGTGCTGGCAATGACTGGAACGAATTGCAAAAATCACTAAAGTTGGAGACTTATAACTCCCTCACTAACTTTAAGCATCAGCTGTCAGAACAGCTTACCGATCGCCGCAGCTGTACACAGCCCATCTGTAAATGGCCCATCCAACCAACTACCTACCTCATCCCCATATTTGTTTTTGTTTTTCTGCTCTTTTGCACACCAGTATTTCTACTTGCACATCCTCATCTGCACATCTATCACTCCAATGTTAATTGCTAAATTGTAATTTCTTTGTCACTATGGCCTATTTATTGCCTTACCTCCTTGCTTCATTTGCACACACTGTATACAGATTTTTCTATTGTGTTATTGACTTTACATTTGTTTATCCCATGTGTAACTCTGTGTTGTAGTTTGTGTCGCACTGCTTTGCTTTATCTTGGCCAGGTCGCAGTTGTAAATGAGAACTTGTTCTCAACTGGCCTACCTGGTTAAATAAAGGTGAAATATATATWTWTTTTTWAATAATCCGTATAGAGCTTTTCAGTCTCAAACGGGCATTTGAAACTGCGTTGGGGGCGATGAAACAACAGAGTCCCATTCAATGAAGGGAAGCGAAGTGGGCGGAGGGGTGATTTGCAAATGGACCTTGGCGAAAAGGGGCATGAATTGTAGACATAATTGTAATCCAATCCCACCCTTCATTTACTTGTTGTGACGCACTCAGGTTCCAAACTCCGTTTTAGATGATGTCACGACTTCCGCCGAAGTCGGTTCCTCTCCTTGTTCGGGCGGCGTTCGGCGGTCGACGTCACCGGTCTTCTAGCCATCGCCGATCCACCTTTCATTTTCCATTTGTTTTGTCTTGTTTCCCACACACCTGGTTTACATTCCTTCATTACTTGTCGTGTATATAACCCTCTGTTCCCCCCCATGTCTGTGTGTGAAATTGTTTATTGTCAAGTTGGTACGCTTCCGGCTGGTGTACGCCGGGTCTTGTTTTGTACCCGTGCTTTGTGGCAGCCAGTACTTTGTACTTGGTTGTGTGTACTTTGTGCTGCCTCACTTGTTCATTGGGCATTTGTTTTTGGGATGCGGTTGTGTCCTGTTTTAATAATTGCCTGAGTAAAGTGCTTTGTCCACTCATCTCTGCTCTCCTGCGCCTGACTTCCATGCACCAGCTACACCCACCCATTTTGACAGATGAGACTGACTTCATGACAAATTTTTTCCTATTTACACTTAGTAGTACATTTTGACACTAGAATAAATGTTTCTGACTCATATTAATGACACATAGGCTGTTTTCAAAGGGATTAGTTGTTTTTTAGGGATAGTTGTTCTTTAACCAATCTCTTACATGCTGACCACACCACTCGCGTTGTGTGCGCGAGCGTTGCAAAATAAATGTACACATACATGTTATTCAATCATTGCACCCACACTGCTCGTGTGCGCCAATGAGCGTCTGCGTTGCCAAGCGCTAAAATAGAAGTCAGTTCTATTTGTGACGCTGAACGTGGTCCAAGTCCTGCCTCTCCCATCTCCTCATTGGTTTATAGAAGCAGGGGAGAGAGATAATGTTATAGGACTGTCATCTGATGGAAGTTTGAAGAAGGTTAGTGAAAAATTTTAATATCTTGCTGGTTTATTCGCTATCGCTAACGTGCATGATCAGTGCTGCGTGTGGTGGCTATTGTAGTAAAAGCTAATATAACTGCTACATGTGTTTTCGCCTGTATGAAACACTTAAAAATCGTGAAATATTGGCTGGAATGCACTAAGATGTTTGTCTTTCATTTGCTGAGCGCTGTGTATTTTCATAAAATGTTTATGTAGAGTATTTGAGGTAATTTCACGTTGGTCTTTCTGTAGTTTATCTCTGAGCTGCCTTTGGTGAGAATTTTGGTGAATGGTGGCTGCAATGGTAAAACTATATTAAATACTGAAATATTTGCACTGTTTTCGAACAGAAACATAAGTGCTATATCAATAAATATGTTATCGAGACCTGTCATCTGATGGAAGTTTTTTCTTGGTTAGTGACTATTTATATTTATTATCTTGATTTGGGTCGAATTTGGTGATCAGCTGCTATGCAGTAAAAAAAAAAATTGGGTCTTTTGCATCGTGGTAGCTAATAGAAATTACATTGGTGTCTTCCCTGGTAAAACATTTTTAAAAATCAGAAATGATGCTGATTCACAAGAGTGTGATCTTCTCATCTGGTGTCTGGACTTGTGATCATGATAGTTTAGCCTGCTAGTATTTTATCTTTGTGGCGCTATGCTAGGCTGATTGCTAGTCCAGCTTTTTTACTGATGAGGGTGCTACCCGGATCCGGGATGAGTACCAAAGGTAAAAGTTAATTCTACATATAAAAATTGTAAAATAAAGAAAAACCTTGAATGAGCAGGTGTTCTAAAACTTTTGACCGGTAGTATACACTACGTGTCAAAAGTTTGGGTCACTTAGAAATGTCCTTGTTTTTGAAAGAAAAGTAATTTTTTGTCCATTAAAATAACATGAAATTGATCAGAAATACAGTGTAGACATTGTTAATGTTGTAAATGACTATTGTAGCTGGAAAGCGCTGACTTTTTATGGAATATCTACATAGTCATACAGAGGCCGCTTATCAGCAACCATCACTCCTGTGTTCCAATGGCACATTGTGTTAGCTAATCCAAGTTTGTCATTTTAAAAGGCTAATTGATCATTAGAAAGCCCTTTGCCATTATGTTACTACAGCTGAAAACTGTTGTCTCTGGTTAAAGAAGCAATAAAACTGACCTCTTAAGACTAGTTGAGTATCTAGAGCATCAGCATTTGTGGGTTCGATAACAGGCTCAAAAAGGCAAGAAACAAAGACCTTTCTTCTGACTCATCAGTCTATCTCTGTTCCTGAGAAATGAAAGCTATTCCATGCGAGAAATTGCCAAGAAACTGAACATCTCGTACAACTCTGTATACTACTCCCTTAACAGAACTGCTCAAAACTGGCTCTAACCAGAATAGAAAGAGGAGGGGAGGCCCGGTGCACAAGTGAGCAAGAGGAAAAGTACATTAGAGTGTCTAGTTTGAGTCCTCAACTGGCAGCTTCATTAAATAGTACCCACAAAACACCAGTCTCAATGTCAACAGTGAAGAGGCACCTCCGGGATGCTGTCCTATGCGAGTTGCAAAGAAAAAGCCATATCTCAGACTGGCCAATAAAATAACAGAATAAGATAGGCAAAAGTACACAATACTGGAAAGAGGAACTCTGCCTGAGGCCAGCGTCCGGAGTCCTCTTCACTGTTGACGTTGAGACTGGTGTTTTGCGGATGCTATTTAATGAAGCTGCCAGTTGAGGACTTGTGAGGCGTCTTGTTTTCTCAAACTAGACACTCTAATGTACTTTCCTCTTACTTAGTTGTGCACCGGGGCTCCCACTCTCTTTCTATTCTGGTTAGAGCCAGTTTGCGCTGTTCTGTGAAGGAGTAGTACACCAGCGTGTATGAGATGAATGAAAATACCACGTCATGTCTCAAAATCGATATCCATCTGCTATATATTGTTGTTGTCCTCCGATTCGAGAAGAAAGATATGAGTTCAACGGTGAGTCTGTCAGTTACCTTAATTTCGAACAGCATCAGCCTCGATGATTTTTGACCACTTCTTTCTCTGCCTCGCATTGATTTAGTCACCCTAAACTTTGAACAGATTATGATAGAGGCAGAGGTGTGGACTATTGTATTCTTAGAGGTGTTTCTACAAAGTTAACATATATTTTACCCATTGGTCAAAGATACATTTTTGATTGGACACCCACGACACACTTTTATTCTGAGGTCTTGTTTTAAAAAAAGTGAACAGTGAATGTCATTGAATATCATTGCTGGACATGTTAAATACCCACCTTACTCCTTCTGGTAAGTTCCGGCATCTGTAATGACGGGGGATCAGTCTGGCACCCAACGTGTGGACTTTGTCTAACAGAAAAACAAGGTGAACAATTGTCATTATACCTCAATAAACTAGCTTAGGAAATAATCATCTGTGTTGGAAACTAATTCTATTGATTTACAGATTTAGACTGATTGGCTCCAGATTGGATTCAGACCAGTGACACCAGTTAACTACGAACCAACTGTGACATTGTTTTGCTAGGCTAGGTTGGTTTGGTTGTTTCTGCTAAATAGTAACATGGATGTAGTCAGACATGACTTAGCTAGTACCACATAGCTGCATCCAAATATTATTTGGATGGGTTGCACCTCAGAGGCTAAAGTGACTTTTTTGTCTAAATTACACTGACTAACAGTGGCGATGAATACAATGACATTGATAAAGTAGGCAAATAACTAGTTGAAACAACTTTGCCATATATGATGTCATCAAATTTACTTAAGAGAGATGGTATCACAACCGTATCACAACCGACCGTGATGGGAGTCCCATAGGGTGGCGCACAATGGCCCAGCGTCGCCGGTTAGGGGAGGGATTGCTGGGATCGGCCGGGATCGGCGTCTTGATAAAATTTGTTCTTAACTGAATTGCTAGTTAAATACAAATTAAACAATTCTGTATGGGAGGGTCCTTCAGAAGGGCATTCAAACCATAGTTGAATGTCACTCTACTGGACGTATGCCTTGTCAAACCGGAGCCCAAGGCATTGTCAATCCGTACGTCTGAGATCCTAAAGTTTGGAAGCGGCCCGGTCATCCCCCTCTTCAAAGGGGAGACGCTCTAGAACCCAACTGTTACAGACTTTTATCCATCCTGCCCTGCCTTCTAAAGTCTTCGAAAGCCAAGTTAACAAACAGATCACGACCATTTCGAATCCCACGTACCTTCCTCCGGTATGCAATCCGGTTTCGAAATGGTCATGGGTGCACCTCAGCCACGCTCAAGGTCCTAAACGATATCATAACCGCCATCTGAAAAAGACAGTACTGTGCAGTCGTCTCATCGACCTGGTCAAGGCTTTCGACTGTCAATCTCGTATTCTTATCGCAGATCAACACCTTGGTTTCTCTAATGACTGCCGTCGCCTGGTTCACTAACTCTTCTCAGATAGAGTTCAGTGTGTCAATCGAGGGCCTGTTGTCCGGACCTCTGGCAGTCTCTATGGGTGCACAGGGTCAATCCTCGGGCCACTTCTTCCTTCTGATATATCAATGATGGCTCTTGCTGCGGGTGATTCTTTCATCCACCTCTACGCAGACGACACCATTCTGTATACATCTGGCCTTCTTTGGACACTGTGTTAACAAACCTCCAAACAAGCTTCATGCCATGCAACACTGTTCTGTGGCCTCCAACTGCTCTTAAATGCTAGTAAAATGAAATGCATGCTCTTCACCGATCGCTGCCTGCACCGTCCGCCCGACTAGCATCAACTCTGGACGGTTCTGACTTAGAATATGTGGAAACTATAAATACCTAGGTGTCTGGCTAGACTGTACTCTCCTTCCAGACTCATATTAAGCATCTCCAATCCAAAATAAAATCTATAATTGCTTCCTATTCACAACAAAGCCTCCTTCACTCATGCTGCCAAACATACCCTCGTAAAACTGACTATCCTACCAATCCTTGACTTCGGCGATGTCATTTACAAAATAGCCCCAACACTCTACTTAGAAAATTGGATGCAGTCTATCACAGTGCCATCCGTTTGTCACCAAAGCCCATATACACCCACCACTGCGAACTGTTGCTCTTGTTGGCTGGCCCTCGCTACATATTCGTGCCAAACCCACTGGCTCCAGGTCATCTATAAGTCATTGCTAGGTAAAGCTCCCGCTTATCTCAGCTCACTAGTCACCATAGCAACACCCACCCGTAGCACGCACTCCAGCAGGTATATTTCACTGGTCATCCCCAAAGCAACACTTCCTTTGGCCACCTTTCTCCATTTCTCTGCTGGCAATGACTGGAACGAATTGCAAAAATCACTAAAGTTGGAGACTTATAACTCCCTCACTAACTTTAAGCATCAGCTGTCAGAACAGCTTCCGATCGCCGCAGCTGTACACAGCCCATCTGTAATGGCCCATCCAACAACTACCTACCTCATCCCATATTGTTTTTGTTTTCTGCTCTTTTGCACACCAGTATCTACTTGCACATCCCATCTGCACATCTATCACTCCAATGTTAATTGCTAAATTGTAATTTCTTTGTCACTATGGCCTATTTATTGCCTTACCTCCTTGCTTCATTTGCACACACTGTATACAGATTTTTCTATTGTGTTATTGACTTTACATTTGTTTATCCCATGTGTAACTCTGTGTTGTAGTTTGTGTCGCACTGCTTTGCTTTATCTTGGCCAGGTCGCAGTTGTAAATGAGAACTTGTTCTCAACTGGCCTACCTGGTTAAATAAAGGTGAAATATATATATATTTTTTTAAAAACCGTATAGAGCTTTCAGTCTCAACGGGCATTTGAAAACTGCGTTGGGGGCGATGAAACAACAGAGTCCCATTCAATGAAGGGAAGCGAAGTGGGCGGAGGGGTGATTTGCAAATGGACCTTGGCGAAAAGGGGCATGAATTGTAGACATAATTGTAATCCAATCCCACCCTTCATTTACTTGTTGTGACGCACTCAGGTTCCAAACTCCGTTTTAGATGATGTCACGACTTCCGCCGAAGTCGGTTCCTCTCCTTGTTCGGGCGGCGTTCGGCGGTCGACGTCACCGGTCTTCTAGCCATCGCCGATCCACCTTTCATTTTCCATTTGTTTTGTCTTGTTTCCACACACCTGGTTTACATTCCTTCATTACTTGTCGTGTATAACCTCTGTTCCCCCCCATGTCTGTGTGTGAAATTGTTATTGTCAAGTTGGTACGCTTCCGGCTGGTGTAGCCGGGTCTTGTTTTGTACCCGTGCTTTGTGGCAGCCAGTACTTTGTACTTGGTTGTGTGTACTTTGTGCTGCCTCACTTGTTCATTGGGCATTTGTTTTGGATGCGGTTGTGTCCTGTTTTAATAATTGCCTGATAAAGTGCTGTCCACTCATCTCTGCTCTCCTGCGCCTGACTTCCATGCACCAGCTACACCCACCCATTTTGACAGATGAGACTGATTATGACAAATTTTTTCCTATTTACACTTAGTAGTAATTTTGACACTAGAATAAATGTTTCTGACTCATATTAATGACACATAGGCTGTTTTCAAAGGGATTAGTTGTTTTTAGGGATAGTTGTTCTTTAAATTTTGCAAACTATAGGGGGATGCTGTTCCCGCATTAGACAATATTTATGTGCTCTGCCAAATTACAACTGCCTCGTGCTAAAATTCTTGACTCGTAAATATTGCATATTATTGTTTATATTTGGATAGAAAACACCTTCTAGTTCTTTATAGAAGTTGGAATTTATGTCTTGGAGTGGTACAGAAACATTTCGACAGCACTTTGTCATGACAGGGATTTCAGATTTCAGAAAATGTTTACCTCGATCTGGGGTAGCTCTGTTTATAAGGCACAGTGAGCTATGAGGAACCGACAAGCTTGCACGTTCCTCTGGGTGTTCCCTGTACGTCATCAACGTTTTTCAATTGAAGTCGAGTGGGAACGTTCACAGCCATTATAAATACAAAAATGTACAGAGACCCCTCTTTCTCAACTGCGCCGCCAAGCGTGAGGCCATCGGACGTCCTCGTTCCAAATCGTTTTTCAAACCAGCAATATTTCTTCCGGTCCATGTTTTCAGGTCGTTATAAGTTTGTAAAAACATTCATAATTTATTTGTTAATTTGAGCCGGTTTGTATATCAATTTAGATAATCCGTTCTGTGCGATTTTGAGGAATTTCTTGCTGTAGTGCGTGTTCTGAATATTGGACACCCGGTTTTAGGGAGCGATCCGGTCGTTCGGTGGTGGACCATATGTCGACAAGACCAAGAGACATCTATCGACCAAAAGGGATTATAACATTAAAGGATACAAGTTGACCCCAAGAATATGGATGGAAGAACAGCTCAAAGTAAGGCAATATTTAATTATGAGTAAAACCGTGTTTCAATGTCGAAATAATTTTAACTTACGCATGAAGTTCGGCCAGGTCTTTTGTTTGGTATAGCTTCACTTTGGCCAACCGTATTGCAAGTAAGGATGTATTTTAAAAAGTAATATTCCGCGGTTGCATTAAGAACTAATTGTCTTTCGATTTGCTGTAACCCTGTAGTTTTTTAGGTCTAAGTATTGATTACGCTTTCAAATTACACTTAGATCACTCTGAATATGATGAACGTCGACGATATTGAGGTTTGATCTTCCGTAGTATTTTTATAGTTGTGTAACCACGGTTTTTGTGATGGCTAAATATCACCTTGTCGACACAACTGTATATGTTATTGTAATAAATGATGTACGAGGAGTGTCATCGAAAAGAATTCTGCAGAAAGGTTAGTTGAAAAAATTAAGCATATATTTTGGCGGTGATTACGTATATGTAGCGCTCTTTGGGCTTGCGAAATCGATGCCTGGTTAACGTTGTTCAATGTGGTTGTAACTTATCGATCTTTTGTGGTTTTCTCGCTGAAAAAACGCTTGAAAATCTGAAATATGGTCTGAAATCACAGAGAACTTGGGTCTTATCCATTGCTCTATGCTTTGTCTATTTTTTAGAATGTTTATGATGAGTAATTGGTCATACACGGTTGCTCTATCTATGTAATTCTAGTCGATTTGTGATGGTGTGGTGCAATTTAAACTGTGATTTCTACCTGAAATATGCACTTTTTCTAACAAAAACTATCCTATACCATGAATATGTTATCAGACGGTCATCTGAGAGGTTTTTTCTTGGTAGTGGATATCAATATCTTAGTTGACCGAATTGGTGATAGCAGCCTGAAGGAGTAAGAACTGATGGAGTTAGAATAGTGGTGATTTTGCTAACGTTGTTAGCTGAATGAGATTTACATATTTCGTCTTCCCTGTAAAACAGTTTTAAAATCTGAATGGTGGCTTTATTCACAAGATGGGTATCTTTCATCGTGGTGTCGTGGACTGTGAATTTAATGATATTAGATGCACTACTATCTACTTTTGAAGCTATGCTTGGTATGCCAATTAGTGTGTGGGGGGTGTGGGGGTGCTGCCCCGGTATCCGGGGTAGAGGCTCGTGAAAGGTTAACCAATCTCTTACATGCTGACCACACACTCGCGTTGATGTGCCGGGACGCGTTGCAAAATAAATGTACACATACATGTATTCAATCATTGCACCCACACTGCTCGTGTGCGCCAATGAGCCGTTCTGCGTTGCAAGCGCTAAAAAGAAGTCAGTCTATTTTGTGACGCTGGAACGTGTCCAAGTCCTGCTCTCCCATCTCCTCATTGGTTGATAGAAGCAGGTACCCACGGTCCATCTCCTCATTGGTTATACCACGTGTGGTGATTGAAAGATTGAACTGAGGTCGGTCGTCCGGTCGGTCGTCGTCGGTCGTTCGT
>NC_036856.1:28896483-28915287 GCF_002910315.2 Salvelinus sp. IW2-2015
CGGTCGGGCGGTCGGGCGGTCGGTCGTGGTAATACTATGAAAGTTAGATGCCCATTGCCATATAAAGTCCCAAGAAGAAAAAGCCTGGAAGGAGGAGAGATGACTAGAAACGATTCGGTTAACCGTTTTATGTGTAGATTAATTGTCGGAGTAGARGACCTTGTGCATTTCAGGTAAAATAACAACTCAACATTTATATCCCAGGACAAATTAGCTAGAAACTGCAAGCTAGCTAGCTAAATTGTCATAAATGTTTAATGCTTTTCRACCTGTCCCCAAATTAATACAACTGGTTCAGAGTTAGTTTTGATATTTCAACCTGCATGTTGTGATCATGTTTGGTGTGGGGGGACAAAATCTATTTGCTCACGATGGCGCACGATGGAGCACGATGGAGCACGATTGCGCACGCGTCTGTCCGGTCTGCGCATGGTGTTAGCTTTTCTCAAACTAAGTTAAGAGATGGACAATGGGCCTACATACCAAATGGTATGTGTTATTTGGACTTGCGGTTCATGAGAAGAAGTCTTTCTAAAAATGTCCAAGATTAAGGAAAATATATCCTGACAAACCTTAAGGGTCATTGAGGCAAATCTGTTCAGCATGAGGAAAGACACCTACATACAAAGTTTCAAGTCTTTAGGTCAAGTCTCCACCTCTCCCTGTCTGTAATACCTTTCAAGCAGACCACCATAGTTCCTGTGCCCAAGAACGCCAAGGTAACCTGTTTAAATGACTGGTACCCATAGCACTCACATCTGTAGACATTAAATGCTTTGGAAGTCTGGTCATGGCTCACATCAACACCATCAGCCCAGACACCCTGGATCCACTCCAATTCGCATACCGCCCCAACAGACGAAATCTCTATTGCACTCCACACTGCCCTCTCCCACCTGGATAAGAGGAACTCCAAATGTGAGAATGTTGATCAYTGACTACAGCTCAGCGTACAACACCATAGTGCCCTCCAAGCTCACCACAAAGCTCAGGACCCTGGGACTGAACATCTCCCTCTGGAACTGGATCCTGGACTTCCTGACGGGCCACAATACGGGGGCCACTCAGGGGTGCGGCTTAGTCCCCTCCTAAACTCCCTGAGTCCCCTCCTAAACTCCCTGACTCCAAAACCATCATTAAGTTTGCTGACGACACAACGGTGGTAGGCCTAATCACCGATGACAATGACAGCTTATAGGGAGGAGGTCAGTGACCTGGCATCAGCAATACAAAGGAGCTACTAGCCTTAGAAGAAGGCACATAATCTAAGGCAACATTTACCAATGGATTGTATGATATATTGGTAGGATACCTTTTTGGATCCAACGGTATATAAACATGTCATGAAACTTCTGTAAATAATGACTTCCCAAGTGTTTTAATATACAAATCTACTTTCTTTTAAGGCGTTCCCAGGTGACAGTACTTAGCATATTGTTGGGAATAACCATCCGTTAACGTGATGGGGAGAACCTTGCATTGGGCCCTTTGGCTATGTAAAACAGACTCTTTAGTCTGCATCATTTCGCTGCAGGTTATCACTGCGGTATTCTTAAAGGAAATTGTGACAAGTTCATAGAAGGATGGGGTGGAGGGTGGCAGTGGGTTGTTGAAAGAAAGAGGCGGGGGGAAACATCACTAGGGACAACCCTATTGATTTCACAAATGCATTTTAAAAGGTCCCAAGCTTAACTTCAGTATGACAGCAGGATTTGTGTGTAACTTTGAACTCCTGCAGAACAGTAGAGCCGGGATGCTACCTCCTCTTATTAACGAGACGGGGGAGCTGTGGAGGCATGGTGCTAGATAGAGAGAGAGCACCAAGGTAAAGGGATACGGTATGCTGGCCTGTCTACATCAGCCTCCTTGAGTGTAGAACAGGGCCCTCCGTGGTCCGCAACCACTAATAGGATGGGAGGATGCTGGTAAAAAGCACTCAGCACCAATTTGCATGAATAAAAAAAAGAAAGTGCCAATGGCACAAGACAACAGAGGAGGGTAAAGAAAGGGACAGGGCAGAGAGAGTGGGAGTCAGCGAGAGCCAAAGCCTCCTTCATAATATCATGGAGAAGGAGAAAAAAATGTGGGAAAATGAAAAAAGTGTGCCTATAGGTATGAGGCTAATTAGTTAAGTTTCCGTCTGTACGAGAAAGGGAAAGCAGGGCAGAAGAGAACGCTTATTTCAATTTTCCCCAAAGATTGTCTTCAAAGTTAAAACTGGGGAAATGAAATGCATCAGAAATAATAATAATGGGAGAAGCGTATGACACTGCTGGCGGTTTCCTGTTCTCCCTCCTTTACCCCCCCCCCCTCTCTCCTTTCTCTCTCTCCCTTCCTTCCTTTCTTTCTCTGCTATGCACTCTCTCTCTCTCTTCTCTCTCTTCTTCTCTCTCTCTTCTCTCTCTCTCTCTCTCTTTATCCTGCTCTCGCTCTCTCCTATATTTTTTTCTTTTTTTTCTCTTTCTCGCTCTCTCTTTCTCTCTTCCTTTCTCTCCTTCTCTCTCTCTTTCTCTCTCTGCCTATCTCCCTCTCTCCCGCTCTCTCCTCTTTTTTCTCTCATTCTATCCTTCTCTCTCATTTTTCTCTCTCATTTTTCTCTCACGTACTTTGGTGCGAAAGTGCAAATCAATCCCAGAACAACAGCAAAGGACCTTGTGAAGATGCTGGAGGAAACAGGTACAAAAGTATCTATATCCACAGTAAAACGAGTCCTATATCGACATAACCTGAAAGGCCGCTCAGCACTGCTCCAAAACCGCCATAATAAAGCCAGACTACGGTTTGCAACTGCACATGGGGACAAGATCGTACTTTTTGGAGAAATGTCCTCTGGTCTGATGAAACAATAGAACTGTTTAGCCATAATGACCATCGTTATGTTTGGAGGAAAAGGGGGATGCTTGCAAGCCAAGAACACCATCCCAACCGTGAAGCACGGGGGTGGCAGCTCATGTTGTGGGGGTGCTTTGCTGCAGGATAGATGGCTCATGAGGCAGGAAGATTAGTGGATATATTGAAGCAACATCTCCAAGACATCAGTCAGGAAGTTAAAGCTTGGTCGCAAATGGGTCTTCCAAATGGACAATGACCCAAGCATACTCCCAAAGTTGTGGCAAAATGGCTTAAGGACAACAAAGTCAAGGTATTGGAGTGGCCATCACAAAGCCCTGACCTCAATCTCATAGAAATTTGTGGGCAGAACTAAAACAGCGTGTGTGAGCAAGGAGGCCTACAAACCTGACTCAGTTACACCAGCTCTGTCAGGAGGAATGGACCAAAATTCACCCGCTTATTGTGGGAAGCTTGTGGAAGGGCTACCCAAAACGTTTGACCCAAGTTAAACAATTTAAAGGCAATGCTACCAATACTAATTGAGGTGTCATGTTTGTGTCTTGATCATCATGTCTTGTCCCTGTGCTTCCCTCTCTGTGTCTTATTTAGGTTCTTTCCTCTTTCTCTCTCTCTCTCTCTCCTCCCTCTCTCCCTCTCCCGGCTCTCTCTCTCTATCGTTCCGTTCCTGCTCCCAGCTGTTTTTCATTCTCCTAACGACCTCATTTACCTTACACCTGTCCCCTATTTGCCCTCTGATGGGGAGCCTATTTCTCCTCTGTTTTCCGCTTCTGTCCTTGGTCGGATTCTTGTTTGATGTTTTGCGTGTCCTGTGTCCTTGTTCCGGCCTGTCGTGTTTTTGCCTTCTTCAGATGCTGCGTGTGAGCAGGTGTCTATGTCAGCTACGGCCGTGGCCTTCTGAAGCGACTGCAGTCTGTGGTCGCGTCCCAGTCGTTCCTCTCTTGACGAGAGGGATTTCAGTTTCCTGTTTGGATTTACCTTTGATATATCCAGGAGAATCTTGTTTGTTTGATACTGGAATAAAGACTCTGTTTCTATTACGTCGCTTTTGGGTCTCATTCACCAGCATAACAGAAGAATCCGACCAAGATGGACCAGGGACTATGGATTCTCTCAACACTGCCGTCGAGTTCCAGGCGAATGCTCGGCAGACAAGAGCAGGAATTGTTGCTGGTTGCATGGCGTTGAGACCCGGCCGCTCAGGTCTCCGATCTCTCTGGACAGTTTCTGAGTCTTCGTCTCGTGCCACCAGCTACTTCCTGGTTTCCGAGTCTCCCGGAACCTAGGGTTAATAACCCACATGTTACTCTGGGCAGCCACTGAGTGTCGCTCCTTTCTCACCCAGTGTGAATTGTGTGCTCTCTCCAGCCAAACACGTACTCAAGAGAGAGAGCTCGGATCGCTTACGTCATATCACTCCTTACTGGTCGGGCTCGGGAGTGGGGCACAGCTATCTGGGAGGCAAGGGCTGAGTGTTCTAACGTTATTATCAGAGCTTTAAAGAGGAGATGATACGGGTTTTTGATTCGTTCAGTTTTTGGGAAGGAGGCTTCCAGGGCCCTGGCTTCCCTATGTCAAGGTATGATCATCCATAACGATTACTCTATAGAGTTTCGCACTCTGCTGCATCCAGTGACTGGAACGAGCCGGCGTTGCTCGCTCGTTTTCTGGGGGGATCCACGCTGAGGTTAAGGATGAGATTCTCTCCCGGAGGTTCCTTCCAGCGGTGGACTCTTTGATTGCACTCGCCATCCGCATAGAACGACGGGTAGATCTTCGTCACCGAGCTCGTGGAAGAGAGCTCGCGTTAACGGGTTTCCCCTCTCCGCATCTCAACCATCTCCTCCCCCGCTCAGAGACTGACCCATGCAGGGAGGTATCGCATCTCGACTAAGGAGAGGGAACGGAGAATCACCAACCGCCTTTGCCTCTATTGCGGTTCTGCTGGACATTTTGTCATGTCATGTCCAGTAAAAAGCCGAGAGCTCATCAGTTAAGCGGAGGGCTACTGCGTGACCGCTACTACTCAGGTTCTCCATCAAGATCGCTGTACTACCTTTTGTCGTCCATCTACGCTGGACCGGTCGACTGCTTCCTGCAGTGGCCTTGATAGACTCTGGGGCTGGGGTTGTTTTATGGACGAAGCATGGGCTCGGAAACAGGACATTCCTCTCAGACAGTTAGGAAGCCCACGCCCATGTTCGCCTTAGATGGTAGTCTTCTCCCCAGTATCAGATGTGAGACACTACCTTTAACCCTCACAGTATCTGGTAACCACAGTGAGACCATTTTCCTTTTTGATTTTTCGTTCACCTTTTACACCTGTTGTTTTGGGTCATTCCCTGGGAGTATGTCATAATCCTTCTATTAATTGGTCTAGAATTCTATCCTATCCTGGAACGTTTCTTTCATGTGAAGTGTTTAATGTCTGCTATCCTCCTGTGTCTTCTGTCCCCTCTACTCAGGAGAACCTGGTGATTTGAACGGAGTGCCGAGGAATATCATGATCGCGCACGGTCTTCAGTCGGTCCAGAGCCAGCTCCCTTCCTCCTCAGCGTGCGTATGATTGTTGTATTGATCTTCTTCGGGACCCACTCCCCCTCGGGGTAGACTATACTCTCTGTCGGCTCGCCCGAACGTAAGGCTCTCGAGGATTATCTGTCTGTTTCTCTCGACGCCGGTACCGTGGTGCCTTCTTCCTCTCCCGCCGGAGCGGGATTTTTTCTTTGTTTAGAAGAAGGACGGTACTCTGCGCCCCTGCGTGGATTATCGAGGCTGAATGACATAACGGTTAAGAATCGTTATCCGCTTCCCCTTATGTCGTCAGCCTTCGAGATTTTGCAGGGCCAGGTTCTTTACTAAGTTGGACCTTCGTAACGCTTACCATCTCGTACGCATCAGAGAGGGGGACGAGTGGAAAACGCGCTTTAACACTCCGTTAGGCATTTTGAATACCGGGTTCTGCCGTCGTCTCGCTAATGCTCCAGCTGTCTTTCAGGGCATTAGTTAATGAGTACTGAGAGACATGCTGAACATTTTGTTTTCGTTTACCTTGACGATATCCTGATTTTTTCACCGTCACTCGAGAATCATGTTCAGCACGTTCGACGTGTACTCCAGCGCCTTTTAGAGAATTGTCTCTACGTGAAGGCTGAGAAGTGCGCCTTTCATGTCTCTCTGTCACATTTCTCGGTTCTGTTATTTCCGCTGAAGGCATTCAGATGGATCCCGCTAGGTCCAGGCTGTCAGCGATTGGCCCGTTCCTAAGTCACGTGTCGAGTTGCAGCGCTTTCTCGGTTTCGCTATTTCTATCGGCGTTTCATTCGTAAATTTCGGTCAAGTGGCTGCCCCTCCTCACAGCTCTGACTTCTGTCAAGACTTGCTTAAGTGGTCCGGTCCGCCCAGGGAGCTTGATCTCCTCAAGAAGCGTTTTACATCCGCCCCTATCCTTGTTACTCCTGACGTCACTAAACAATTCATTGTCGAGGTTGACGCTTCAGAGGTGGGCGTGGGAGCCATTCTGTCTCAGCGCTTCCATTCTGACGATAAGGTCCATTCTTGCGCTTACTTTTCTCATCGGCTGTCGCCATCGGAACGCCTATGATGTGGGTAACCGCGAAACTGCTCGCCATCCGCTTAGCCATAGGCGAATGGCGACAGTGGTTGGAGGGGCGACCGTCCCTTTTGTCGTTTGGACTGACCATAAGAACCTTGAGTAAATCCGTTCTGCCAAACGACTTAATGCACGTCAAGCTCGTTGGGCGTTGTTTTTCGCTCGTTTCGAGTTCGTGATTTCCTATCGTCCGGAAATAAGAAACACCAAGCCTGATGCCTTATCCCGTCTCTTTAGTTCTTTGTGGCTTCTACCGACCGAGGGGATTCTCCCTGAAGGGCTGTGTGTGGGGTGACTGTCTGGGGAATTGAGAGACAGGTAAAGCAAGCACTCACTCACACTGCGTCCGGCGCGCTTGTCCTAGTAACCTTCTGTTCGTTCCTGTCTCTACTCGTCTGGCTGTTCTTCAGTGGCTCACTCTGCCAAGTTAGCTGGCCACCCCGGGTTCGGGGTACGCTTGCTTCTATTCGCCAGCGGTTTTGGTGGCGCTACTCAGAGGCGGACACGCGCCGTTTCGTGGCTGCTTGTCGGACTGCGCGCAGACTAAGTCAGGTAACCTCCTCCTGCCGGCGTCTCAGACACGCTTCCCATTCCTTCTCGACCATGGTCTCACATGCCTTAGACTTTATTACCGGTCTGCCTTCGTCTGCGGGGAAGACTGTGATTCTTACGGTTATCGATAGGTTCTCTAAAGGCGGCACATTCATTCCCCTCGCTAAGCTTCCTTCCGCTAAGGAGACGGCACAAATCATCATGAGAATGTGTTCAGAATTCATGGCCTCCCGTTAGACGCCGTTTCAGACAGAGGTCCGCAATTTCACGTCACAGTTTTGGAGGGAGTTCTGTCGTTTGATTGGTGTTCCGTCAGTCTCTTTCCGGGTTTCATCCCCAGTCTAACGGTCAAGCAGAAAGGGCCAATCAGTCGATTGGTCGCATATTACGCAGCCTTTCGTTTCGAAACCCTGCGTCTGGGCAGAACAGCTCCCCTGGGCTGAGTTCGCTCACAAACTCGCTTCCTTCGTCTGCTACCGGGCTATCTCCGTTTCAGAGTAGTTTGGGTACCAGCCTCTCTTGTGTCCCAGCTCGCCGAGTCCAGCGTTTCCCTCCGCTCAGGCTTTGTCCAACGTTGTGAGCGACCTGGAGGAGGGTCAGGTGCACTTGCCGTTACAGGGCGCAGACTGTGAGAGCCCCAATAAACGTAGGATTAAGAGTCCTAGGTATTGTCGCGGTCAGAGAGTGTGGCTTTCCACTCGTAACCTTCCCCTTACGACAGGTTCTTCGCAAGTTGACTTCCGGTTCATTGGTCCGTTCCGTGTCTCTCAGGTCGTCAATCCTGTCGCTGTGCGACTGCTTCTTCCGCGACATCTTCGTCGCGTCACCCTGTCTTCCATGTCTCTTGTGTCAAGCCTTCTTTCGCGCCCCCGTTCGTCTTCCCCCCCCCCCCCGTCCTTGTCGAGGGCGCTCCTATTTACAAGGTACGGAAGATCATGGACATGCGTTCTCGGGACGTGGTCACCAGTATTAGTGGATTGGGAGGGTTACGGTCCTGAGGAGAGGAGTTGGGTTTCCATCTCGGGACGTGCTGGACCGTTCGTTGATTGTGATTTCCTTCGTTGCCGCCAGGGTTCCTCCTCGAGTGCGCCAGGAGGCGCTCGGTGAGTGGGGGGTACTGTCATGTTTTGTTCTTGATCATCATGTCTTGTCCCTGTGCTTCCCTCTGCTGGTCTTATTAGGTTCTTTCCTCTTTCTCTCTCTCTCTCTCTCCTCCCTCTCTCCTCTCCCTGCTCTCTCTCTCTATCGTTCCGTTCCTGCTCCAGCTGTTTCTCATTCTCCTAACGACCTCATTTACTCTTTCACACTGTCCCCTATTTGCCCTCTGATTAGAGTCCCTATTTCTCCCTCTGTTTTCCGTTCTGTCCTTGTGGATTCTTGTTTGATGTTTGCTGTGTCCTGTGTCCTTGTTCCGCCCTGTCGTGTTTTTGCCTTCTTCAGATGCTGCGTGTGAGCAGGTGTCTATGCAGCACGGCCTGTGCCTTCCTGAAGCCGGACGCAGTCTGTCGGTCGCGTCTCCGGTCGTTCCTCTCTACTGACGAGAGGATTTCAGTTTCCTGTTTTGGATTTACCTTTGATATATCCAGGAGAATCATTGTTTGTTTGATACTGGAATAAAGACTCTGTTTCTATTACGTCGCTTTTGGGTCCTCATTCACCAGCATAACAGAGTGTATGTAAACTTCTGACCCACTGGGAATGTGATGAAAGAAATAAAAGCTTAAATAAATCATTCTCTCTACTATTATTCTGACATTTCACATTCTTAAAATAAAGTGGTGATCCTAAATGACTTGAGACAGGGAATTTTTACTAGGATTAAATGTCAGGAATTGTGAAAAACTGAGTTTAAATATTTTTGGCTGAGTTGTATGTAAACTTCCGACTTCAACTGTACATAACCCTGCTGGCTAGACCAATAGCAATCGCCAAAGCACTTGTAATGACAGGTATATGTCAAGGACAACAATACAGTTCTGTTCAGCTTTTTTGTCCAATTTGGATCTTGATTTTAACATAGTCAGCTAGCTGGTTGATTGACTTTTCAGCCAACAGAACTCAAAGGGTGAGAGTCAACAGTTCCCTATCCAAATCAATATCCTCCTCCACTGGTTCACCCTCTGTTTTTTCTACTGTACACTAATGATTGTCAGAGTAACCATGACTCTAGACATATCATTAAGTTTGTAGATGACTCTGTTATTGTGTGTATTTTACAGGATGAGGAGGTGAGCCATGGCCCAGTGGTGGAGGAGTCTGTTGGGTGGTGTGACCGCTCCTATTTAAAACTTAATTTCAAGAAAACCAAGGATATGACTATTGATTTCCGGAGGAGCCCTCTACCACCAATGCAGACGCTGATTGATGCTGAGCCAGTGGAGATCGCTGATCAATACAAATACCTTGGCACTTTCCTTGACAGCAAACTGAGTTTTGAGGTCAATGTGGATGCTATCTGTGCAAAGGGAAACCAGCCTGTTATTACTGAGGAAAGTCCTGAGTTTCAGGGTTTAAAGGACGCTGATGACCATCGTTTACGGAGCGTTCAGTGAATCCATTTTAACATTCAATATGATCTGCTATTTTGATAATCTTAACTTAAAGGGTAAGAATAGGCTGGGTAACATTTAGCCAAATAATTGACTAAAGGAGCCTAACGTAATTCCTTATAGTCTAAGGGTAAGGGCCTTACAGGTTCTGTTTAGAGGCGAATTGGCTCTGCAGAAAAAAACTGCCAAATATTCCACCTAAACGTGGATTGATTCTCAATCAGAGAACGGTTCTAGAAACACAAATAATTTTAAATGCAAAATACACACTTACTGTACACTGTTTTAACGKTTTTAACACAGTTGCAGCCAACAGTATTTTTCAGTGACAACACGTCTTCCATTAACACACAGGTGTTCAGAGATGCAGATAGCTAATTCGCACAGGTACGCCTCTGTCTTCCATCTGTTTTCTGTAAACAAGCACTGTATCCTGGAAATATGGCCGTGTGGGAACCCTAACCCTATAAAAGTGTGTAGTAATTTAACCTTTCGTTTTTAGAAAATTATTTATTGTTRATATGGAAGATATGTTACTTATGTTTCCAAAACCGTACCGCAAGCGATGCGTTTTAGCATTCAGAACAAGTGTCGGGGCTCTTAACAAAACTCCCCTGGCCAGAAGATACTATGATCAATAGGCGCTAGTTAGCATCTATGAATGGGTTAGGTAACATTGTGAAACAAAGTAGCAGGATCATTGGTATAAACTTAACGGACCTTGTATCAGACCTGTATCAGGTGCAATCCATTCTGAGGGACTCCCAGCATCCCTTGTTTGATGAATTGACGATGCTTCCTTCAGAACGCAGATACAAGCTCCCTAAGTTTAAAACGAACAGGTTTACACTCCTTCATCACATCTGTTTTCAGCTTCCTCAACAAGCTGTAGTATTATTGTGTACTGTGTACATATTGCTGTACATACTGGTTTTGGTGTATATTAATGTCAAGTGTTCATTGTGGTTTTTTACATTTCCTACTAAATGAATTGCTCCTTGGGATAATACAGACTCTACTCTACTAGGAAAAGGTATATCTATACCCTTTTCATCTATGTCTTTAAAAGTATTTTAAAATCATGCTTCGTCTACATCGCATCCTTTGTCTGTTTCCCAATATATATTATCACTCTATTGTGAGAGCATTAGTATCACTTTCATTAAGAGGACACTAATTAGACTGTAGCCACATCAGTAATTACCATATCATTACCATGATCGCTCAGCGTTTTGTGTGTTCATTCCCTCCCTGTTGGAGGGAGGGAGGGGATGCCTGTAAGCTCTGTTAGTCTCATGATGACAAGAGGAGCATTCCCTTCCTGCAAGGCAATCCAGAGCTGTGTCTCAAATGGCTCCCTATTCACCTATATAGGGKTCTGGTCAAAAGTAGTGCACTACATAGGAAATAGGGTGCCATTTTGGATATGTCCTCAACCATCCAAGGCCAATTCACCATGACAATAGAGGCTGAGAATTACCATGGAGGAACCCTGCTCCTGGCTCTTTAGGCTGCTTCTTCTTCCACCCAGCCAGGCAGCAGCTTGTTTACAGTATTCATGGGGGGCTGGGGGAAGGTTGACCCTGGCTGCTGACAACCTTGAGCAGGTCGGTCTCCAACTCCAGGCCTGTCCTGTTTGACGCCTCCGTCCATTTGTGGTTCTTAGAGGGCTAAAGGGTCAGCTCCATTTTTACACCGTCAAGCCCCCCCTCGCCTCGATCCTCACTCTGCCAGATACACTTACCGGCGCTGCCTCTCCTCCCCTTCCTCTCTCTCTCCCGACTTGTCTCCTGTTACCGCTCCAGTCTCCTGCTCTCCTCCTCTCCTCTCTCTCACCCTGATACACAGCAACACTCTGGTAGACATGTTTCCCTCTCAGCCAGCTAGGAGGATTGTGCATTGTGTTATCCTTCAGTATCTCTACCCTTCCTTCTTTCCTCTCTTCCTTCCTTCCTCAGGTTTTTTTTTCTTCCTGAAGCTGTCTGCTCACATTGCATTACAGCAGCCAGTGCGCGATACGATAGGACGGCTCCTCCAAGCCATCGCAAAGAGATCAGCTTCTATTAAGGCCCCTATTATCATCCAAAATCAGTCGCGGTTTAGCATTTAAGTGTCGAAAGTTCACGCCGAATTGTACAGCACCATGCCTCGAGGTATGAATGGGAAGAGCGCATCAGGCAGACGCTGTGATAAAATGTGCTCTCTTTCTTTCTTATCAAACACACTGTGTGACTGTTAGTAAAATTACAATGGATTTCACAGGGCCAGAGTTGGTGTGATGAAATGCTTTCTGAAAGAGTCTGGCACTAGCAATAAATGTTCACAACGTTCAGCCCTATGGTGCATTGTGCAACAAATATTAAGCTAATCATCAGTCACTTTTGTCTTCTGGGCAGAGCGCTGGAGCTGTAACTGTTACAATCTTATTTACCATTTGCAGCGAAACCACCCCCTCCCGTACCCACTGCCCACCCCCTGCATGCACACACACAGGAGCCCCCCCCACAACCCTACCACCCCGGGCTGTTCATCTCTTATGAAAGGGAGGATAAGGCAGACAGTCAGGATCACACACTATGATGCCTGCCCTATATAGTGGCTTTTCTTCCACCAAATACTTCACAAGATGTCACTGACATTATTTAAAGTGATTACACTTAGCAGAAGTGAATGTCATGGAACAGCAATTACTCTCATGGCAATTTCAGCCCTTTTGACAATCTACCCTATAGCCCTGCAGTAAAACAAACACACACACACACACACATACACACACACACACTAACGTATCATATCATCCATACCATGAAAACCATACACTAGAAAACAAAGAAAATAGTTCTACCCAAGGTGAAATAGTTGATGTCAGTAAGTTTTTTTATTCAATAAATGCCATGAGGGCATACTGTATGACACTGACATTTAAGTACAGTATGTGGACACTTCCAGCATAAGGATTGCTTTACAGAACTACCGAACAATTAGTGTTCAACTATCACTAATGTCTAAACTTTGATAGGATTTCTTTGTATTTCATATTAAATAGTATTTCTTTGTGACTATAATATTTTAAGATCATTACAGATCTTTGTGAGATAAGGCTTTCATTTTTGGAATAACATGTTCAAAGAAAATGTACAAATGGAATTTCTGTGCCATAAAATTCTATGAATAAAAATGTAGTAATTAAATTCAAGAACTGTCAAAACGCTGTTAATAAAATAAACCTGTGCAGTGTATGCTATGAACGTACTAATTTCCTACGTAGAAAATCAATCTGAGAGTATTTATGCATGCAGGCACACATACTCACACACGCACACACACACACTTTCACACGCATGCACATACTGTATATCATTGATATTTTTCACACAAGGACATGCTGAGCCTGAAGCCAGTGCTTAATTGCACGAGCTATCATTACACGGAAAATCAACAATTTTAAAAATACACCGAACACCTTTCATCTTCAGCCTCGTCTAATGGCACCAGTAAGAGCCGTCTGGAAGAGAACTTAATGTAGTCAAACTATCTAAACAGCGCCAGCGGGTGCCTCGCAATCAGCACCACTGACGCAGATACTTTTGGACACGTGGCCGAGTGCTGCAATGCTGTCTCACACCACCACCCGTCATCCATCCATCCCCATCTCTCCTCTTTTTTCCTCTCCTCTCTTTTCCTTTCTCTCTCCTATCTTCTATCCACCCCTCTCTACTCTACTCCTCTCTCCTCTCCTTTCCTCCTCTCTCTTCTCCTCTAACGGTAGGGAATCAGATGTGGCCCATGTTGCCATCATGTCTGCCTGTTTTGCCTGTGGTGAGCAAAAGAAAAATGGAACACCAACATCATACAGACATCAATAAGAGAAAACATATTAATATTATCCACTGCTTGTGTCTGTGTGTGTGTATTTTTTCATCTCATTTGAGATTTGCTTGTTGTTCTAGCACCCTGTCTATTAACTGTACCAACCCTGTCTCTTTGTAGCACTGAGAGGATGCACTTGTCTCTTCCTCCTCCTCCTCCTCCTCCTCATCTGACGCAGCAGCGGAGACTCAGGCTGGCCACAGCCACATGGCCCTCAGGGAGGCAGCATAATGAGGATGTCTGCATCCCATATGGCACCCTATTTCCTATTATAGTTCATATGGGCCTTGGGCAAAAGCAGTGCAGTATAAAGGGAATAGGGTGCTATTTGGGACTCTTCCTCTGCCTCCATTCTGTCTCATTTCAATTGTAAACGCTGCTGCTGCTTCTGCTGAAACACTCTGCACTTTGGACTGGTGATGGCAGCATTATGGGCCACGCTCTCCTTCTGACAGTCCATCATGTCCACACAACGACATAGTCAGACACCAGGCTAGGCCCCATTTCTCTGCTCACTACTGCTGTCTCCGACGGTCTACTTTACATCAATGTAGGCTACAGACGTTAGGCTTTTTATGCAGCTGCGTAGGGGCTCCCTCTAGATTCTGCCATCGTTATACTTAAGTTATTTTATTTGATATTGTGCTTTTATTCCCCCATTAGTACTACTTTACAGCTCATCCAGCTACATCACTGTACATCTCAGTGGGTGGTATTAAATGAGCTATGTCTTAATAAAATCATTACAAAAGCATCAATGCTAAAGTCAGACTTCATTAYATGAAACAGTACAAGCTTCATACATACTGTATTCTAAACATTACAAACCCATGTTTTTACATTCCACTGTTCCTGAGCTACATTACATACAGCTACAAGACAAGACTGTACTCCAACCCCACCATGTAAAACATTTCCAGCCCAATACACACACATTGTTCACCTAAGAAATAATACCATAATACACTCCACTTTAATTAGCAAGCACAAGGTCAGGGAGAGACTGACAAGAGGGGTTAGAGGTCAAGTAACATTTGGGGGCGGCTAGCAGTCGGCAAGCGGCCAATTTACACATGCAGCCAGCCGGGCCCTCATCTATTAGCCTTAATATTGACAAATGCATAACAGCAGTGTCAAGCGGTGATCTGCCTGGGTTTTTTCTGTTTCCTGATGCGGCGGGTCTCCCCTGAGTACGCTACAGAAACATATTATCTTCAAACAATCCCAATGACAGCCAAGTAGCCTGCTTGTCGCTAGTAAAACCCTGTCTAATGATGAGTGCCGAGGGAGCAACCCTGACTCCTTGTAAAGCAGCGTCTGAACCACTCCCTAGTGGACCGAGAGGAGAGGAAGAGAGACGAGAGGAGAGGAGAGGAGAGGAGAGGAGGAGAGGAGAGGAGAGGAGAGGAGAGGAGAGGAGAGGAGAGGAGAGGAGAGGAGAGGAGAGAGGAGAGGAGAGGAGAGGAGAGGAGAGGAGAGGAGAGGAGAGGAGGAGGAGAGGAGAGGAGAGGAGAGGAGACAGCAGCATCCCAACAATCCACTCCTTCTTATTCCCTCTATCAGTAATAATTATTCTAACACTTTCTCGTTCTATTTTCATTTTCTGTTCCGCTTTATTTTCATTATGTTGCAACACAAAGTCAACATTCATTACGATAACCATTAACTTGTTGTTTTCTATCTGTTCCCACTACCTCTGTGGAGACTTGGATAATCAAATTGGGACAATTGGACATGATAGGTACAGTGGCGTGCAGCAGAAGAAGAGAGAGGCCTTCCTACTGGTACAACATCATCCGGGTATCAACACTACTGGAACAGCAATGTGTGTGTGTGTGTGTGTGTGTGTGTGTGTGTGTGTGTGTGTGTGTGTGTGTATTTTAGGCTCCTCTCGTAACTCAGACTGTTTTATAATTAGAAGTGAAATGATAGCAAGCTGAATATACGGTGCGTAGGGGTATAATGTATTCTTCATGAAACGATGGGGGTATGAAACACTCACAGACACAGATTCATAGCCATACCCTGTTAATGTGATGCTGTGTTAAACATTGCACCGCATCTACAGTCCCCGCAAAATCATACTGCCAATTAATGGTGAGGGGAAATGTTGGAGCCTGCTCAGTTTGCTTTTATCCTTTTTATTACCATTGTATCACATTCCAGTTTTACTGATGCACTGAAGCTTTCCTGTTAGAAGTTATTTTAAATCTCAAATGTTTGATTAATGTGGATCCCAACTGCTATTTCCAAATTGCATTCATACTGAATTTTAACATACAGTACAGTAGCTGATACAGTACTGTAGATATAAAAGGAATTGTGCTTACCCTTAAAGAAGCGGGTGCCCTACAATGACTGTCACACATACTCCCGCCCCTCCTCTCTGGCGCTCAAGGGTGCCAGACTGCCCATCATTGCGCATACCTGTCACCATCATTACGTGCATCAGCGCTCATTGGACTCACCTGGACTCCATTACCTTGTTGATTGCCCCTGCTATATCTGTCTGTTCCTCRGTTAGATCCCTGTGTCAGCATTATTGTCGTTTTGTTTTCCCCTGTCCAGACGCTGTCCGTATTCTGTTCTTGTCCGTGTTTCATTAAAAGTTCACTCCCTGTACTTGCTTCTCGTCTCCAGCGTCTGTCCTCACAGAATGCTGACACCAATATCTGAAGCATAAGGGAGGTTTTTTGTTTTGTTGGTGACGTCGGGTCCGGGTGCCGCTGCCGTTGGAACCGGGGGTGCCTCAGCTGGCTCGTTGGGCTTTCGACATCGGTTGGCTCGGCAGGCACCCATCCCACGTCATGACTCAGCCGGGCTCGTCGGGCTCCCACACCTCAGCCGGCTCATCAGGCTCACATCCCACGTCATGCCTCAACCAGTTCGTCAGGCTCCCACGCCTTAGCYGGCTCGTCAGGCTGTCACACCTCAGCAAGATCGTCAGGCTCCCTCGCCTCAGCCGGCTCGTTGGGCTCCCATGTGTCAGCCGGCTCGTCAGGCTTCTACGCCTCAGCCGGCCCGTCAGGCTCATCCAGGTGGGACGCCGGGTGGATCCCCTAAAGGGGGGGGGGGGGGGGGGGTACTGTCACGCCTGCTCCTGCTCCTTCTCTCTGGTGCTTGAGGGCGCCAGGCTGCCCATCATGACGCATACCTGTCACCATCATTACGCACATCAGCGCTCATTGGACTCACCTGGACCCCATTACTATGTTGATTGCCTCTCCTATATCTGTCTGTTCCTCGGTTAGATCCCTGTGTCAGCATTATTGTCATTTTGTTTTCCCCTGTCCAGACACTGTTCGTATTCTGTTCCTGTCCATGTTTCATTAAATGTTTCACTCCCTGTACTTGCTTCTCGTCTCCAGCGTCTGTCCTCAGAATGACATACAAACAAATAATTAAGTTAACAAGAAAGAGAACTTGATCTCAACGAAAGCAAAGGGGTGTCTCCTCTCTTCCTCCTCCAGATCTGAGTGTGTGTGTCCCAAATGGCACCCTATTTCCTATAGGACTCTGGTCAAAGTAGTGCACTATATAGGGAACAGGGTGCCATTGGGGATTCAAGCAGTGCTTCTATTAAAAACATGTATTTTTCATGTTCTTTTCCACAGATGACAGGGCCACTGGGCCAGCCAATGAGAGAGCAGGAGACCTTGGTGGTGTCTTAATGCCAAGAGAACAGAAGAGAAGAGAAGAGAAGAGAGGAGTGCTAACATACCCTGATTAGCTCCGTTTATCTCTAATTAATTACCTTTACCTAATTAGACGCCCTGTTTCAGTGAGACGCAGAGTCAAGTAGACCACATTATTAGTGCGCTCATCGCTGTGCCTTTACAAAAGGCCTGAAATTAATGTAACGTGAGAAAAGAATTCTGAGGATTTAATTGCACAGGTGTTGCCTTATGGCAACGTTTCATCATCCAGAGAACACAGCACGGCGAGGTGGCTGAGGAGAAGCTCCCTGAGATTATTAGTGGGGTTTGGTACGAGGGGACTATATTGCTGTGAGACGTCTCACCATGGCAACGGCTCATTAGTTAGGCTTGTTATTGTATTATTTATTACTTTTGGCCTTCCCCCATTAGCCTGATTGATTCATGGGCCTTCTTTATACCTCCTGTTCTCAGTGCAGTGGCTCTCTATTGCTTATAATCAAACTTGGTACAGTAAGTGGGCTTGGTTTAATACGGCCTGTTTTATATAATATACTACAAAGAAAGGAATTAAATCATAAATAATAAGCAAATTAATCAATATTTAAACTAATCGAATCATAACTGACTTAGTCACATTTTCCCCTCCAAACATTAAACACATCATTTCATCCACACTGTTTTCACTGTGTAAAATGTAAATCTAAAAAGTGGTTTAACTAACACCTTCCTTTTTAGTACCAATCACAATGCAATACTGAAACACTGACAAAAATGTAAATACACAGAAAAACATGTTGGTATTGGAATAGCTACAAAGACTTTTCCCTGGACACCAGTCAACATCAATGCAGCCAGTTGTCTTAGCTGTGTTTGATTCCTTTAGAACATGCTCTTATATTGACTAAAATTAAAGCAATTCAAGCAATTCTACTCTGAAACAAGGCCAATAATGAAAGGAACTGAACAACTGAAGGTAACATTTTATACCATGCCACTGGCCTAGTTGTCACGCCCTGACCTTAGTTATCTATGTTTTCTGTATTATTTTGGTCAGGTCAGTGTGTGACAAGGGTGGGTATGCGTGTTTTTGTATTTTCTAGGGTTTTTGTATGTCTAGGGATGTTTGTAAGTCTAGGCATATTGTAGGTATATGGTGGCCTGAATTGGTTCCCAACCATTTCCTTTTTGGTTTTGTGAGTTCTTGTCTATGTGTAGTTGCCTGTGCACTCGTTCTATATAGCGTCACGTTCGTTTTTGTTACTTTGTTAGTTTGTTTAGTATTTTTCTTCATTAAAAGAAGAATGTATTCATATCACGCTGCGCCTTGGTCTCCTCAATACAACGAACGTGACAGAAGAACCCACCATAAAAGGACCAAGCAGCGTGTGAATGAGGAGGACCCGGGAGAGAGATGAGTGGAGGAAATCCTGGACCTGGTAGGAGGTAATGGCAAGAGGGGACAAGACTCTGCCATGGAAGCAGGTAGAATTGTCGCATTGTCAGCTCTACACTGCAGATCTCCAATGCGCCTCCACAGTCCAGTACGTCCTGTTCCTCCTCCCCGCACTCGCCTTGAGGTGCGTGTCCTCAGCCCGGTACCACCAGTTCCAGCACCACCACATCAGGCTTCCAGTACGCTTCTACAGTCCAGAGCTTCCGGCGACAGTACCCAGTCCAGAGCTTCTGGCGACAGTACCCAGTCCAGAGCTTC
>NC_036856.1:28915312-29007480 GCF_002910315.2 Salvelinus sp. IW2-2015
CTAGCTGTTGTATTGCTTCACTTCTGTAACTTGTAAAAGAGATGAGTGAAGTGGACCTTTTGCTGTAAATAGATTAGCTAGCTACTCAATGAATGGATTTTTCCTGCTTCAGCTGTTTCTGTGCTCTGCATCCCCACTGCTCCTAGCTTTGCATTTCAGCACTCTGATACACAAGTGGTTTATTAAGGCCCCTCTCTGCTGCCTTCCTGCCTGGCTAGCTCTCTCCTCTGCGGCTCGTTGAGGCACAAAAAAAAAAGAAGAATAAAACTCCTCCGCTATCAAGAATTCCAGGTGTGTTTACCATGTATCTTTTATCTTCTGGTGTGGGTCAGCTAAATCTTTGACAAGTTTTCTGCAAGATATAAATGACCTAGTCTTCGACAAATAGGAAAACTAGTCGCTAGGCGATGGCGCAGCGAGCAGAGCTACAGCGCGGTGCTCTCCGAATCTTCTTCGCCTATATATTTCTCAGGTTGACAAATAACAGCTCGGAAGTTTCGGGGAAACTGAGAGGTTACGGTGACAGACAAGGGAGCACCAATTATCACACCATGATAAAGGAGGGCTGGTGAGAAGCGCAGCGCTCCGTTAATTACGCTCCTTTCTCTACCGCCCTTAATGTGAGAAAAACACGCAGTGACAAGTGTGGTAAAAGAGCAAGCACTAAATTACTGTCAGGAAAAATAAACGGAGGATGACGCGGCCAGCGTGGTGATTTACGGGGGCAAATTAGTCACTACCCCATGGAGATGCTGAGGACAGCAGTGTGGCGAGGAGATTGGAGGAAGGGACCTTGTCAGGTAGAGAGAGGAGAGGAGTGTGGAACTGCACCCCCTCTGATCTACCCACAGAGTTAAAGAAACAAGGGAGAAAGTAAAAGGGTGGTTTTCTGTGCTCTTGTATTGACTGACCTTTGCAGGGCAGTAGCTAGGCCCATCTCATCCTCACCATCTCTTCCTGGTTTGAATTTAAGTGGATAGAAGCAAGTAGAAGTTCCACCACATTTCCAAACCAGCATTTTCTGTGGTGGGGGGGGGATTAGCTTTCAATTGGCAGTAAAAAGTCATTTTGGGTGTTATGTAGTTGGACATGAATATCATGATGTGGTATTGGACAGATTATCTATATCTATTTAATGTAACATCACATACTGGTATTGTCATTCATTATATTTAGTAACAGGCCTTTTACCAGTACACATAATTCATATTGAAGCGTTTCTCTTTTTCAGTGGAAGACTTTCAGAACACTTGAATCGCTAAACGTTTAAAATGAGCACAGTCCTACAAGCTTTACACACATCAATGGACATAATCACAGCTAAAAGTGACACCAGCAAGACACTTCAGACTAAAGGCTCTGGGTTCTCAGAATGATACTTCTTCTTGATTTCTTTGTATTATATCTCCAAACAGGGGCTCAGAAACAGGGGTTACGTTTAAAGTCGTCACATGTCCATCACTTTTCATGCTCAACGTGAAACAAGGCTTTTATCACACATTAGAATACCTGCTGTACTTTTAGTAAAGCCATTGGGAATATGCAGAGCAGGCGATGGAGCTCATTGATATGTAATGACTGACGACAGATTGTCAATCATTTTTGTTAATTTCACTCATTCCATTGAATCCATTGAACAAGCGTGGTGTGCCACCTCTCCAGAGAGAGGAGAATACTCTCTGATGTGATATTGTTCAACAAATTGAAACTGTCTCAAGTAGAAAATTGTCACATTGTGTGATATTGTACAGAGAAGTGATGAAATGGTGCATTGTTCAAGGAAGGGATATATAATATGTGTTGGAGAAAGTTTTTGCATTTACCAGCATCTGCACATTTCCATCATCTGCACATTCCATCACAGTAAGATAGATGAGTGAATTAGAGCCCACTGGAATTCCACTCCTGGCTGTACACATTTAGATTTTATCAGCCTGTACGCCCAGATATATGATAAGAAACCATAAAGACGAAAAAAATGTGGAAATCTGATCAATGTAAGGAGTAAGCCATGTATTCTTCTGTTTAGTTGTGTAATCTTCAGTCATTTACTGTGAACCTTTACGTTCTGTTTAGATGTTTTGCTGTGAGTAGGACAATGCTAACTATAGAGCCCTGGCTTTTGAAAAGGTTGTAGTAATAATATACAGTACCATAAAGACAGTCTATACTCTCCGTGTTTGTCTATTTTCATTTTTATTGAGGGAAAGATCTGTTGTGAATACAAAAACAATGGAAATCTGATCAAATGTAAGGAGTAAGCCATGTATTCTTCTGAAAGATGTTGTGAGTGATGGTCGAAGGGAGGCGGGTCCTTTCCTTCCTTGGCCAGCAGTTCCAGTAGACCGGGCCGGGGATACTGAGTAGATCAGTGAGGTTGGGCCACATTACCATTTCCAGGTCAGTAGACTTGATCATGCTTGGTTACAGCTGTCTTGCCCATAAATATTGACAGAGGTGCCATAAGACAGACCTGCAAGTACGTCTTCGTCAGTAGACCTCAGTAGAGTGTTCACCACATGCAACACACACACACACACACACACTTCATTGCATCATTAACTTCTTCTACGGTGCTATAAGCGTCAGGACATCAAGCTTCCCTCCTCAAACTGTCATCTATGTCTACATCCAAATGGCACCCTATTTCGCTGATAGTGCACTACTTTTGACCAAGGCCCGTAGGTTGCCATTTGGGACACAGACCATGTCTTTCCACTGAACTGGAACACAAAGAAACGAGGGATGAGGAGAAGAGAGAAACAATATAAAACAGCTGGTGTGAGTCGAGAGGTTTATGGTGTAGAGGAACCCTGGCAATGAAATCTAAAAACTGTTTCGTAACTTAGGCAGCTAACTGTGTTACCTTCAGCAGACAGACTGTGGCTGGTCAAGGGCATCTTTTTTTGTGGTTGATGCAGGTCAATACATACATGAAAACACTCTCACATCTTATTTTTATCTTTCAGCACCCTCTCCTCTCCTCTCATCCCCTCTCCCTCTCACCCCCTCTCCCGCCTCCTCTACAACCACAGCCATTCCCGATCTCTGCTTGTTGGGGAGATATTTTTCACAACAGACATTTTTTAAGTCAGTTCAGTGCAGAGCTGTCAACACACACTGACATTTACAATCAATTAGTAAAAAACAACCATAGTTTATCCTCTCCCTATAAGCTGTGCTTTGTCAATATATCACTGTGTTAGGTTGTGTATCTTCAGTCATTTACTGGTGAAACTTTATGTTCTGTTTAGATTGTTTGCTCTTAGAAGGGCAACGATAACTATAGAGCCCTGGCCCTTGAAAAGGTTGTAGTGCTTCTCATTATGACTGTAATATTTATTATGCATATGTAAATGTATACTACATACATATACATGTACTAAAAAATGGCACCTAAATAGGATCCCCAATCAGAAACAACGATAAACAGCTGCTCTGATTGGGAACCAATTCAGGCCACCATAGACCTACAATATGCCTAGACTTACAAACAACCCTAGACATACAAAACCTAGAAAAATACAAAAAACACGCATACCCACCCTTGTACACACTGACCTGACCAAAAATAATACAAAACATAGATACTAAGGTCAGGGCGTGACAGTACGCCCCCCCCCCCAAAGGTGTGGACTCCCGACCGCAAACCTGAACTTATAAGGGGAGGGTCCGGGTGGGCATCTATCCTCGGTGGCGGCTCTGGTTCTGGACGCCGCCCCCATCTTTACACTGGTCCCTCCACCTTTGTAGAGCTGAGCCGTGGCTCATCGCCGGAGACCCCGGACTGGGGGATGTCGCCGGAGGCTCTGGACTGGTACTGTCGCCGGAGGCTCTGGACTGGGTACTGTCGCGGAGGCTCTGGACTGGGTACTGTCGCCGGAGGCTTCTGGAACTGGGTACTGTCGCCGGAGCTCTGACTGGGTACTGTCGCCGGAGGCTCTGGACTGGGTACTGTCGCCGGAAGCTCTGGACTGGTACTGTCGCCGGAAGCTCTGGACTGGGTACTGTCGCCGGGGGGGGGTACTGTCACGCCCTGACCTTAGTTATCTATGTTTTTTGTATTATTTTGGTCAGGTCAGTGTGTGACAAGGGTGGGTATGCGTGTTTTTGTATTTTCTAGGGTTTTTGTATGTCTAGGGTTGTTTGTAAGTTTCTCTGTCTGCATGCTAAGTGTTGCTGGGGGGGGTACTGTCACGCCCTGACCTTAGTTATCTATGTTTTTTGTATTATTTTGGTCAGGTCAGTGTGTGACAAGGGTGGGTATGCGTGTTTTTGTATTTTCTAGGGTTTTTGTATGTCTAGGGTTGTTTGTAAGTCTAGGCATATTGTAGGTCTWTGGTGGCCTGAATTGGTTCCCAATCAGAGGCAGCTGTTTATCGTTGTTTCTGATTGGGGATCCTATTTAGGTTGCCATTTTTTTAGTACATGTATATGTATGTAGTATACATTTACATATGCATAATAAATATTACAGTCATAATGAGAAGCACTACAACCTTTTCAAGGGCCAGGGCTCTATAGTTATCGTTGCCCTTCTAAGAGCAAACAATCTAAACAGAACATAAAGTTTCACAGTAAATGACTGAAGATACACAACCTAACACAGTGATATATTGACAAAGCACAGCTTATAGGGAGAGGATAAACTATGGTTGTTTTTTACTAATATTGATTGTAAATGTCAGTGTGTGTTGACAGCTCTGCACTGAACTGACTTAAAAATGTCTGTTGTGAAAAATATCTCCCCAACAAGCAGAGATCTGGGAATGGCTGTGGTTGTAGAGGAGGACGGGAGAGGGGGTGAGAGGAGAGGGGGATGAGAGGAGAGGAGAGGGTGCTGCTAAAGATAAAAAATAAGATGTGAGAGTGTTTGTCATGTATGTATTGACCTGCATCAACCACAAAAAAAGATGCCCTTGACCAGCCACAGTCTGTCTGCTGAAGGTAACACAGTTAGCTGCCTAAGTTACGAAACAGTTTTTAGATTTCATTGCCAGGGTTCCTCTACACCATAAACCTCTCGACTCCACCAGCTGTTTATATTGTTTCTCTCTTCCTCCTCATCCCTCGTTTCTTTGTGTTCCAGTTCAGTGGAAAGACATGGTCTGTGTCCCAAATGGCAACCTACGGGCCTTGGTCAAAAGTAGTGCACTATACAGCGAATAGGGTGCCATTTGGGATGTAGACATAGATGACAGTTTGAGGAGGGAAGCTTGATGTCCTGACGCTTATAGCACCGTAGAAGAAGTTAATGATGCAATGAAGTGTGTGTGTGTGTGTGTGTGTGTGTGTGCATGTGGTGAACACTCTACTGAGGTCTACTGGACGAAGACGTACTTATGGTCCCTCCCACCTATTCCACCTCCTCCACCACTTCGGCTACTGCTCCTTGCAGTCCTGTCTTATGGCACCTCTGTCAATATTTATGGGCAAGACAGCTGTAACCAAGCATGATCAAGTCTACTGACCTGGAAATGGTAATGTGGCCCAACCTCACTGATCTACTCAGTATCCCCGGCCCGGTCTACTGGAACTGCTGGCCAAGGAAGGAAAGGACCCGCCTCCCTTCGACCATCACTCACAACATCTTTCAGAAGAATACATGGCTTACTCCTTMCATTTGATCAGATTTCCATTGTTTTTGTATTCACAACAGATCTTTCCCTCAATAAAAAGGAAAATAGACAAACACGGAGAGTATAGACTGTCTTTATGGTACTGTATATTATTACTACAACCTTTTCAAAAGCCAGGGCTCTATAGTTAGCATTGTCCTACTCACAGCAAAACATCTAAACAGAACGTAAAGGTTCACAGTAAATGACTGAAGATACACAACTAAACAGAAGAATACATGGCTTACTCCTTACATTTGATCAGATTTCCACAKTTTTTTTCGTCTTTATGGTTTCTTATCATATAATCTGGAGCGTACAGGCTGATAAAGATCTAAATGTGTACAGCCAGGAGTGGAATTCCAGTGGGCTCTAATTCACTCATCTATCTTACTGTGATGGAAATGTGCAGATGATGGAAATGTGCAGATGCTGGTAAATGCAAAACTTTCTCCAACMCATATTTTATATTCCCTTCCTTGACAAATGCACCATTTCATCACTTCTCTGTACAATATCACACAATGTGACAATTTCTTACTGAGGACAGTTTCAAATTTGTTGAACAATATCACATCAGAGAGTATTCTCCTCTCTCTGGGAGAGGTGGGCACACCACGCTTGTTCAATGGATTCAATGGAATGAGTGAAATTAACAAAAATGATTTGACAATCTGTCGTCAGTCATTACATATCAATGAGCTCCATCGCCTGCTCTGCATATTCCCAATGGCTTTACTAAAAAGTACAGCAGGTATTCTAATGTGTGATAAAAGCCTTGTTTCACGTTGAGCATGAAAAGTGATGGACATGTGACGACTTTAAACGTAACCCCCTGTTTCTGAGCCCCTGTTTGGAGATATAATACAAAGAAATCAAGAAGAAGTGTCATTCTGAGAAACCCAGAAGCCTTTAGTCTGAAGTGTCTTGCTGGTGTCACTTTTAGCTGTGATTATGGTCCATTGATGTGTGTAAAGCTTGTAGGACTGTGCTCATTTTAAACGTTTAGCGATTCAAGTGTTCTGAAGTCTTCCACTGAAAAGAGAAAAYGCTTCAATATGAATTATGTGTACTGGTAAAAGGCCTGTTACTAAATATAATGAATGACAATACCAGTATGTGATGTTACATTAAATAGATATAGATAATCTGTCCAATACCACATCATGATATTCATGTCCAACTACATAACACCCAAAATGACTTTTTACTGCCAATTGAAAGCTAATCCCCCCCCCCACCACAGAAAATGCTGGTTTGGAAATGTGGTGGAACTTCTACTTAGCTTCTATCCACTTAAATTCAAARCCAGGAAGAGATGTTGGAGATGAGATGGGCCTAGCTACTGCCCTGCAAAGGTCAGTCAATACAAGAGCACAGAAAACCACCCTTTTACTTTCTCCCTTGTTTCTTTAACTCTGTGGGTAGATCAGAGGGGGGTGCAGTTCCACRCTCTCTCTCTCTCTCTACCTGACAAGGTCCCTTCCTCCAATCTCCTCGCCACACTGCTGTCCTCAGCATCTCCATGGGGYAGTGACTAATTGCCCCCGTAAATCACCACGCTGGCCGCGTCATCCTCCGTTTATTTTTCCTGACAGTAATTTAGTGCTTGCTCTTTTACACACTTGTCACTGCGTGTTTTTCCTCACATTAGAGGCCGGTAGAGAAAGGAGCGTAATTAACGGAGCGCTGCGCTTCTCACCAGCCCTCCTTTATCATGGTGTGATAATTGTGCTCCTTGTCTGTCACCGTAACCTCTCAGTTTCCCCCGGAAACTTCCGAGCTGTTATTTGTCAACCCTGAGAAATATATAGCGAAGAAGATTCGGGAGAGCACCCGGCTGTAGCTCTGCTCGCTGCGCCATCGCCTAGCGACTAGTTTTCCTATTTGWCCGAAGACTAGGTCATTTATATCTTGCAGAAAAACTTGTCAAAGATTTAGCCTGACCCACACCAGAAGATAAAAGATACATGGTAAACACACCTGGATTCTTGATAGCGGAGGAGTTTTATTCTCTTTTTTTTTTGTTGCCCTCAACGAGCCGCAGAGGAGAGAAGCTAGCACAGGCAGGAAGGCAGCAGAGAGGGGCCTTAATAAACCACTTGTGTATTCAGAGTGCTGAAATGCAAAAGCTAGGAGCAGTGGGGATGCAGAGCACAGAACAGCTGAGAGCAGGRAAAATCCATTCATTGAGTAGCTAGCTAATCTATTTACAGCAGAAAGGTCCACTTCACTCATCTCTTTTACAAGTTACAGAAGTGAAGCAATACAACAGCTAGCTAAAGTAGGCTATATGCTAGGCCAAATGTGACATAAGATGACACTCATAAGCATTCAATAAATACAAAATGTAATCGATTGAACGCATATGTATTAATCTTATATTTGGCCAAACATATAGGCTACTGTACAGCTAGCTATACGGTAACCTATTCAAAGGGATTTACTGCATAGCATGTCATATCATATTCTATTTTTATACAGGAGGTTGGGAAGGGCCAGGTGATTCACCGTGTGGCTTGTTATCTCTGTTGGTCGACCCGTTTTGATGCACAGTATCCATCACCTCCTAACCCTAACCCCAGAGGTTAACTCATCAATGACTTTACTGCTGCTAGCCAAGGAAAATATAGATGGCSGGAGACTTCAGTCAGGGTATGCGTTCAAAAAGGCACCCTATTCCCTATATGGTGCACCACTTTTGAACAGGGCTCCATGGCCCTATGTAGGGAATAGGGTGCCATTTGAGCTGTAGCCATAGTTTGGCATGAGGAGGCTCTTTGACTGGCTCTCCGTGTCCCCCGTCCCCCGTCCCTCATCCCCCTACTCCCAGTCCTGCCCCAATTTTTTAATATCTTGATTTTCCTGTCACAGACAGGGGCTAATGGGATGAGTGGTCAAGATTTCAAGATCCATCACTGGTTTGCAGAGGAATTAGCATGGGCCCCCTGCATCACCTGCCAGAGCTGTCAGCCCTGCCGCCTCGCCTGCTGTCCCACACCGAGCTTCTTCATTATAGACCCCACTGCCGCTGCTCTGTGGCTGGGCTGCTGACTGCCTGTCTCCCCTCAGAGCAATTCAGAGCTACCCTGGCCTCTCCTCTCCCCAGCCTGGAGTATGTCCCAAATGGCATCCTATTCCCTATTTAGTGCACTACTTTTGACCAGGGCCCATATGGTTCTGGTCAAAAGTAGTGCACTAGGGAATAGGGCATCATTTGGGACAGAGCCATGGAGCCTGCTGGAGCCACAGCTGAAACAAGGCCCTGCCACGCCCCTCAATGTCAGCCCCAGCTATGCCAACCACTAAATTAGGATACACTGTCATGGTTGTGCTTTTAGAAATTAGGGACCGGTGAGCGTCTGCCTGCTTGCCTGCCTGTCTCCTCTACCTCTGTCAAGACCGCTCTCCTGCTCTCGCTCTCAAACATGCTGTGACTCTCCCTACCTCCTCTTGTCCTCTTTTACCTCTCCACTCCCCCCTCCCTTTGTGCCATATCTGTTTTTAAGTGAGTGTTTGTGGGCAGGAACAGAACAGAAGTTTATTTAGAACTATTAGGGTAATTAAGCATCTTTTGGCCTCTGTTGCCGGGCGAGTCGGGGGAGAAGAAACACTGTCGGTGTCCCAAATGGCACCCTATTCCCTATGTAGTGCACTACTTATGACCAGATGCCTACTTTTGACCAGACGCCTATGGGCTCTGRTCGAAGGTAGTGTACTAAATAGGGAATAGGGTGCCATTTGGGACACGGGCGTTGATTACTCACTACATCCCCTCTGGCCCGGCTTTGAGCAGTGAGCAGAGAGCAGGGGGGTGTTGGCTCTGTTTTTTTGGCAGCTTCGACTGACCCCCATGTGATAACTCTCAGAGCACTGAGCCTCGGAACCCCCGCGAGAGCCATCCCCTCTGTCTCCCTCCGCCGCGCAGATTAGAGCCGCAGCGCTAAGGTCACAGTGGAAATGAAGAGAGCAAAGCAGAGCTACAGCTCATCCCTCTCTCCTCTCTTATTAGCAAATCAAAGCTGCCCCCAGAAAGATTCACACTCCTCACCTGATTTTGTCCTTTTCTGCTAATCACGTAGCCACTTTGCCTTGACTGACAGTTTTCTTTATAATTGGCCCATGATCTGGCGGGATCTAATAACCAGAAAATCCCCTCTGAGGGTCCGCCAGGCTGGGGAGGTCTTTCCCCCTCCTCCATCCACCAGACCCCCACCCCACGCACCCTGCCCCCCACCCCACTCCATCAGCAAGAGGCGGTTGCCATGCCACAATGGTGTTTGTGCACAGCGGCGCTCAGCCACAGAGCTAATCTTAACATTCAATAATGGTGTGAATATTAGATGAGCAGCAGAGAGAGAAAGGGAGAGAGAGTGAGAGAGAGAGAGAGAGAGAGAGAGAGAGAGAGAGAGAGAGAGAGAGAGAGAGGGGAACCGCTATAGCAGGATAATTACTGTTCATTTGCCAGAGTATCAAAGCCTAATTACTGTTCATTCTAATGCTCCAGAGAGACGAGAGGAGAGTCAAGGCAGGGCGAGGGGGAGACGGTCCCAAGAGATCAGTCATTCAGCCTTTATCTGTCTCTCTCTCTCATTCTCTCCCTCTCTCTCTTTCTCTCTCTGTTAGTCTGYCTCTCCTCCTCTCTGTCTATCCTACTTTCTCCCTCTGCGTGTCTGTGTGTACACGTCTGTGTCCGCTGGTGCATGTGTTTGTGTATGTATGTGTTTACACCGTGTTTGTGTGTATGCATATCTCTGTGCATCCATGTCTGTATGTATGCATGTCTGTATGCTTGTTGTGTTCCGTTCTATCCCGCAAGTAAATTCTACAAACAAACACGTTGATCAATCTGCGCGACAGCAGAGAGAGGAGAGAAGAGAAGAAAGAAGGGAAGTGAGATCAGGAGAGGAAAGAGAGACACAGGGTCCATAATGCCAAGCTTATTGTTTCTTTTGCTCGCTCTTCTTTGTCTTTATAATGTGTTTTGGGTAAATATCTGACAAGGAGAAGGAGGGGGGACTGTCGTCATATCTTTCTTGCCTGCCTTCACTAGAAAAATGCCAATTTTTTCTCCCTCCTCTCCTCTCACCTAATCGTGACAGAAGCCACCAGCATCACTACCTGCCATCCGTTTGACAGCTTCTGTCACCAATTAGCAGCTAAATCGGCATCACCGCAAACAAGAAACCCAAGCAATTTATATGTCTATTATTTAGTGTGTCTAGGTGGTGTTTTTTCTTCTCTCTTCCTTTTCTCTCTCTCTTACATTAGAAAACACAGAGCTGCAATCAATCTGGCCCGCTCAGATCTCCAGGCTCCCTTCTTGAAGGAGAACAGGAGGCAGGATGAGGCCCCTACGGGTGGGGCGGAAGTGGGGGATATAAACCTCTGTATTCCCCTCCTATCATGGAAGTTTGCTTGTGAATTTCCAACCCATGCTCCTGGAAATTTACAAGGCATTCGACAACCCTTTTAATGAGGCGAGCCAAGCTGTTCGACGTACCGTCCAGGCTTCACACACCTCCCCCTGATAGCATGCTAAATGAAAAGCTGCTTGCGACACACAGCGTTTGTTATCATTCAATCTGCTTGAGTCCACAAACTGGTCATTATCCCACCGTTTCTCCTGATTTACAGTCGCAAGGCAGAAGGGAGCAGAGAGGAGAAGAGCAGTGGAGGGTGATGTTCTCCCCCTTCCTTGGCAGGGGCAGACAGGAACCAGCTTGAAAATTAGCATTTACACGATCCGGCTGAGCAGCTTATTAGATCTGGATATTTATTTTCCACTTAAACCCRATGTTTGATTACTCTTTAATAAAGAACAAGAGAACCACAGAGAGAAGCCTGTAGTCTAGCTGCGACTGATTGATCCCACACACAGCTTTCTTTGGGATTTTTTTGTAATGAAACAAGAGACACAAGAGATGAGGAAGCTTATGAAGGTGATAGAAAATACCATCGTAGGAGATGATTTGCAGGACAGAAGCATTGGGATAGAGGGGTGAGGATGGAGGGATGGGGTGGAGGGTGGGGGGTGGAGGGTTGGGAATGGAGGAGGGTAAAGCCAGTAAGGTAATAGTCTCTAGGCTATTCTCTCCCCAGGACTAAACAGATCTAGACACAAGTTAGACAAAGGAAAATGACAGGGATAACAAAGACATTCAGAAACAAGATCCAGACAAGATCACAATACAGTAGTAATTGTAAATAGATACAACCTGGTCAAGTTCAACCCTCTGCTTGGAGACGAACACAAAAACTTGTATCTCATAAAACTCTGATCTACTTCATTTGGAAGGGCCAATTAACCAATTGCGTTTCCAAGTCCATGGCCACTGGCCACCACTCCATTGAGTGACACTCTGGATCGCATTAAGTTCCAGTCAAATCTCCAATATCCACATTCCCTATGGACAGTATTATACTCAATAAATCCAGAAACAGAATCCATAACATGTACTCAGGCACTAGAGGACTTCTGGGACTAGCTAAACAGGCCAATACTCTAACGGCAAACACTTGCTTATCTACTTGGAATGTCTGTCAAAATCAAAAATTGGCAAAACGCTAAGGTTCTAACAGACAGTTCTTCATTGATTATGGACCATGTCTTAAAGCAAGGTGACACTGTGATAAGTTAATCAATGTTTGCCTGAAGAAGCCATTTGTAAGTGACTGTGACGTGTGATGAATATGCTGCTATAGCATCTACTGCAGCTCCGTCCCAAATGGCACCCTATTCTCTTTACAGTGCACTACTTTTAACCAGGGTCAATAGGGCTCTGGTCAAAAGTAGTGCGCTATGTAGGGAGTAGGGTGCCATTTGGGATGCATCCTTCATCACCAGTATAAGCAACAGTACAGAGAGGTCAGGATGATCAGGGCCTGCTCTAGCCTTTTGGGGGCCCTAAGTGAGAGTTGGTTGGGGGCTCCCCATCAAGCGGGCCAAAAAAGTTAGTGGCCCCGATTTTGACGGCAGAGAGAAAGTTTAAAAGATAAATTGCTGCAATTCTACAMATTTTTCCATGGGGCGTAAATTACATTTTCCATTTTTATTTWAAAAAATGACATGCAATTTTACTCATATTGCAATGAGGCAGAGACACATTTTTGCMGTTTTAAAGCTCATTTCCTGCAATTCTATCCATTTTGTCAAGACTTATTCCATGATATCTGGATAAVAGTGACTAACAAAATCAGTGGGGTCCCCCTGGAGGTCAAGGACCCTGGGCACGTACCTATGTCTGGTCGGTATTCAGCCACGATTACAAGTTTAGATAACTGGCTAGACTGACTTACCAATCAAAAAATTGTTAACTGCTTGGCTTATTGAGTGAATGTTAGTGACTGACAAAACATGATAAAAACTGCTGATGCACAACCACATTTAGAACTTGAACATTGTGTATTCCACTATTCTAGTTCTCAACAGGAAGTATGTATTGTTCCCACACCAATGTGGTTAGATCGGCTATGATAGGCTACTGTATCACTGGAATTGCGATTATGAGGACAAAAATAATATATTGATATAACATTATTTTTGTATGCCAGCACAGGCATGGAGACTACATGCACTACCTAGAGCATCACAGACCAAGCATAGACTCAGGACTGAACCTTTGGCCTAAAGTGCCCCTCATTTAAGAACGATCGACAAAATCAATAAAGTGAAGTACATTCCTTCCCCATTCTTTCTGCCTTGTCCTTTCTCCTCCTGAAGCATTCCCTTTAGTCTGCTAGTCCAGCTGATCTCCGTCTATTATCACAGCTGCTATCTAGCAGCCATCCCTTCCCCTCAGCACACCATACAACTCACTATCGTTGAGTCCCAAGTGGCACCCTATTCACTACTAGACCAGAGCCCTATGGGCCATTTGGCTGCCATTTGGGACGTAGTAACTATGTATCCTTAACCACTCCATCTTCGCATCAGCATACTAGATACACCACCAGCACTAACACTCCCCAGCTGGCAAAACTGTTTGAAATAAAGTAAGGTCATATTGCAACCATGTTGTAAACTGACGTCATTTACATTTACATTACATTTCAACACAATGTCATGATATCATTTCAACCAGTTTTTCCAGCTGGGTAGAAACTCTACCGGCACAAACCACACGGTGCCCCTTTTTTCTTCACACTTCAAGTGGTATTGCTACATTGCAACCTATAGATTATTTACCATGGTCTGTACCAATGTACAAGCTGTGTGGATCAGTCTCTGAACAGAGAACTTCCAGAGAACTTCCTTATCCTTCTTCCAGGGAACTTCCTTCTCAATAAAGTTTAAAGGGCAAACGTCAGGGATGTCCTTTCAGCTAAACATAGGGTATGGTAGGCATAGTGATAGGGGGGGTTTTGAGAGTGGGGGGTCCCTCCACTCCAAGGTATTTTTTATAAAATTGAAGCAAATTTACTGCATTTCCATACAATTTTAAACTTTCAAATGTAATTTGGAGAACAGCAAAAACAAGCAAAATGTACTCAAGCCCTTATCACCTTGTTGATATAGCTTCATTCACCTCAGTCAATAGGGGACTTTATTAAGCGATAATGCCCAAGATCCTGGCATTTGGTGGATATATTTGTCGAGGTTCTATCGGTTAGGTTGCCAGAGGCGCGACCCAATTGTGATGTATTTTTATTTTACATCTATGGATGCGACCCAGTCGTTCGTTATAAATGTTCCATTGACATGCAGGCTGGCAACGTTCTTATCCCCTTGCTTGGGCTAACACTGTCACATCAAACAGTGCAGCCAGAATAACAGAAATTTAGCTACATTTGCATTTGTTTAAGCTGTTTTCTAGGACACTGTTCAGAGGAGCTAGCCAACTACAGAGCTAACACAATCACTTCAAACTAAAGCTGGAAAGACAGCAACATATGTGTATTTTGTTTTCTTTCCGTAAAAATAATGCAGATTTCATGATTTCAACTGGCTGTCTCATCCCGACTCCCGACAGAGGACAGCTGGATATTGAATTTTGATATATATGTATATATATATAGAAAGAGAGAAATGCAATATCCAGCTGTTATATATATATTATATATCTTTCAAAAAAGAAGGACATTTATACACACACTACCGTTCAAAAGTTTGGGGTCACTTAGAAATGTCCTTCTTTTTTGAAAGAAAAGCGCCTTTTTTGTCCATTAAAATAACATAACATGTTATGTTAATGGGATATCAACATAGGCATATGTGTTCCAATGGCACATTATGTTAGCTAATCCAAGTTTATAATTTTAAAAGGCTAATTGATCCTTAGAAAACCCTTTTGCATTTATGTTAGCACAGCTGAAAACTGTGGGGCTGATTAAAGAAGCAATAAAACTGATTGATGATGATGAATAAAACTGGCCTTCTTCAGACTAGTTGAGTATCTGGAGCATCAGCATTTGTGGGTTAGATTACAGGCTCAAAATGGCCAGAAACAATGATCTTTCTTCTGAAACTCGTCAGTCTATTCTTGTTCTGAGAAATGAATTCTATTCCATGCGAGAAATTGTCAAGAAACGAAAGCTCTTGTATAATGCTACTCCCTTCACAGAACAGAGCAAACTGGCTCTCACCAGAATAGAAAGAGTGGGAGGCCCCGGAGCACAACTGAGCAAGAGGACAAGTACATTAGAGTGTCTAGTTTGAGAAACAGACGCCTCACAAGTCCTCAACTGGCAGCTTCATTAAATAGCACCCGCAAAACATCCGTCTCAACGTCAAAAGTGAAGAGGCGACTCCGGGATGCTGGCCTTCTAGGCAGAGTTGCAAAGAAAAAGCCATATCTCAGACTGGCCAAGAAAAATAAAAGATTAAGATGGGCAAAAGAACACAGACACTGAACAGAGGAACTAGAAGGCCAGCATCTCGGATTTGCGTCTTCACTTTTGACGTAGAGACTGGTGTTTTGCGGGTACTATTTAATGAAGCTGCCAGTTGAGGATTTGTGAGGAGTCTGTAGTGGAGCAGATTGAGAGCTTCAAGTTCCTTGGTGTCCACATCACCAACAAACTAACATGGTTCAAGCACACCAGACAGTCGTGAAAAGGGCATGACAAAACCTATTCCCCCTCAAGAGACTGAAAAGATTTGGCATGGGTCCTCAGATCCTCAAAAGGTTTTACAGCTGCACCATCGAGATCATCCTGACGGGTTGCATTACTGCCTAGTACGGCAACTGCTCGGCCTCCGACCGCAAGGCACTACAGAGGGTAGTGCATACGGCCCAGTACATCACCGGGGCCAAACTCYAGGACCTCTATACCAGGCGGTGTCAAAGGAAGGCCGTAAAAATTGTCAAAGACTCCAGCCACTCTGCTACCGCATGGCAAGCAGTACCGGAGCACCAAGTCTTGTTCCAAGAGGCTCCTAAAAAGCTTCTACCCCCAAGCCATAAGACTCCGGAACATCCAATCAAATGGCTACCCACACACATTGACATTGACTCTGTACCGGTACACCCTGCATATAGCCCCACTATTGTTATTTACTGCTGCTCTTTAACTAAAACTGTATTGTTGGTTAAGGGCTTGTAAGTAAGCATCTCACTGTATTCTGTATGTGACAAATAAAATTTGATCTGATTTGATTTGTTTCTACACCTTGATTGGAGTCCACCTGTGGTAAATTCAATTGATTGGACATGATTTGGAAAAGCATACACCTGTCTACAGTATATAAGGTCCCACAGTTGACAGTGCATGTCACAGCAAAAACCAAGCCATGAGGTCTAAAGAATTGTCCGTGGAGCTCCGAGACAGGAATGTGTTGAGGCACAGATCTGGGGAAGGGTACCAAAACATTTCTGCAGCATTGAAGATCCCCAAGAACACAGTGGCCTCCATCATTCTTAAACGGAAGAAGTTTGGAACCACCAAGACTCTTCCTTGAGTTGGCCAAACTGAGCAATCGGGGGAGAAGGGCCTTGGTCACGGAGGTGATCAAGAAAACAATGGTCATTTTGACAAGGCTCTAGAGTTCCTCTGTGGAGGTGGGAGAACCATAGCTTGAGAGGATCTGCAGAGAAGAATGGGAGAAACTCCCCAAATCAGGGTTGCCAAGCGTGTAGCTTCATACCCAAGAAGACTTGAGGCTGTAATCGCTGCAAAAGGTGCTTCAACAAAGTACTGAGTAAAGGGTCTGAATACGAATGTAAATGTGATATTTCAGTTTTTAATATATATAAATTAGCATACATTTCTAAAAACCTGTTTTTGCTTTGTTATTATGGGGTGTTGTGTGTCGATTGATGGGGGGAAAAAACAATTTTATCAATTTTAGAATAAGGCTGTAACGTAACAAAATGTGGAAAAAGTCAAGGGATCTGAATACTTTCTGAAGGCACTATATATTCTATATTATTTTCCCCTAACCCTACCATCAATATTGAAACAAAGTTGCAAATGTCAGAGAGACAGACAGCAAGGTTTATACAAATCTCCACTGTTGAAAACCAAATGCCAGCCTAAAAGAAAGGCGAGATAATGTCTAGATTAGTGGTATTCAAACYTTTTCAGTGGGAACCCCATTTTTTTCACCAGAATTTCTGGGTACCCCATTTTTTCCACAGGATTTTATTGCGATCCCACCCCAAATCTAATGGCAACCTTAAAATCAGTAAATGTTGATTTTTAAATCAGCAAAAAACCTTCAATTCATTTTCATAAACCAATAAATATAATTTTATTGAGTAAATGTATCTTCAAATGATCTTCGAATGTCACGAGACGAGAAAGGGTTCAGTTGATGTTCTTGCTTTCAGCTCACAAGTACCATGAATGTCACAGTAGCCACTAGCCAGGAGGCTAACCATTGCAAACTATTCTACTAGCTACCTAGCTACAAGCTAACGTTAAGCAAGCAACTCTTAATTTATCAACAATATTACACTCTTAATTATTGTAACAAAGCCATATTACACACTTGAATAAGTGTGCATGTGCAGGCAAAGGGTTTATTTTCTCATCTGTACACTCATTACATTTTAGCTTCAAGACAAAAGCACAGAGATACTGCTAGCTAAAGCTAACATGTCTTCATCAATTAACATTAGCCTATCATAAATGATGGATTACCCATCTAATACGAATATAAAAGTACAGTATGTCAACCGTACAACATTATAATAAACCGTGCTTAATTTATATCAATATCATGCAAATCATTAGGCTACAAGGACTTCAGAAAGTATTTATACCCCTTGACTTATTCCACATTTTGTTGTGTTACATCCTGAATTCAACATTTCTCAACCATCTACACACAATGCCCCATATTGACAAAGTGAAAACATGTTTTTTGATTTTTTTACCAATGTATTGACAATTAAATACATAAATATCTAATTTACATAATTATTCACACACCTGAGTCAATACATGTCAGAATCACCTTTGGCAGCATTTACAGCTGTGAATCTTTCTGGGTAAGTCTCTTATAGCTTTGCACACCTGGATTGTATAATATTGGCACATAATAATTTGTTTTATTCTTCAAGCTCTGTCAAGTTGGTTGTTGATCATTGCTAGAAAGGCATTTTAAAGTCCTGCCATACATTTTCAAGCTGACTTAAGTCAAACTGTAACTAGGCCACTCAGGAACATTCAATGTCTTCTTGGTAAGCAACTCCAGCGTACACAGTATTTGGCCTTGTGTTTTAGGTTATTGTCCTGCTGAAAGGTGAATTTGTCTCCCAGTGTCTGTTGGAAAGCAGACTGAACCAAGTTTTCCTCTAGGATTTTGCCTGTGCTAAGCTCTATTCAATTTCCTTTTATTCTAAAAAAAAAACTCCCTAGTCCTTGCCAATGACAAGCGTATCCATAACATGATGTAGCCACCACCATGCTTGAAAATATGAAGACTGGTACTCAGTGATGTGTTGTGTTGGATTTGTGGATTTGCCACAAACTAAATGCCTTGTATTCAGGACATGAAGTTATTTTCTTTGACACATTTTTTGCAGTTTTAATTTAGTTCCTTATTGCAAACAGGGTGCATGTCTTTGAACATTTTTATTCTGTACAAGCTGGCTTCTTTTCTCTCTGCCGTTAAGATTAGTACTTTGGAATAATTACAATGTTGTTGATCCATCCACAGTTTTCTCCTATCACAGCCACTCTGTAACTGTTTTAAAGCCACCATTGGCATCATGGTGAAAAGAAGCCAGCCCTGAGCAGTTTCTGAGCAGTTTCCTTCCTATCCGGTAACTGAGTTAGGAAGGACGTCTGTATCTTTGTAGTGACTGGGTGTATTGATACACCATCCAAAGTGTAATTAATAACTTCACATTGCTCAAAAGGATATTAAATGTCAGCTTTTCATCTACTAATTGGTTGCCATTTTTGAGAGTCATTGGGAAACCTCCCTGGTCTTCGTGGTTGAATCTGTGTTTGAAATTCACTGCTCGACTGAGGGACCTTACAGATAATTGTATGTGTGGGGTTACAGAGATTAGGTAGTGATTCAAAAATCATATGTAATTATATTATTGCACACAGAATGATTCCATGCAACTTAGTTACTCGTTAAGCACATTTTTACTGATCTTATTTAGGCTTGTCATAACAAAGGGGTTGAATACTTATTGACTCAAGACATTTCAGCTTTTCATATTTAATTAATTTATAAACATTTCTAAAAACATAAGTCCACTTTGACATTATGGGGTATTGTGTATAGGCCAGTGACACAAAATCTAAACTTAATCCATAAAAAATTCAGGCTGTAACACAACAAAATGTGGAAAAAGGAAATGGGTGTGAAAACTTTCTGAAGGCACTGTGGTAAAAGCAAATTGCGACTGAAAACATCTGTAGGCTATAATTTACCAGGGAGTTGAGATGTTGAGCTGTTATATATGGAAGCCCATTCCTGCCACCCTTTGCCCTCAGAACAGCCTCAATTTGTCAGAGCATGGACTCTACAAGGTATCAAAAGCGTTCCACAGGGATGCTGGCCTATGTTGACTCCAATGCTTCCCACAGTTGTGTCAAGTTGGCTGGATGTCCTTCGGTGGTGGACCATTCCTGATACAAACGGGAAACCATTGAGTGTAAAAAAAAACAGCAGCGTTGCAGTTCTTGACACAAACTGGTTCGCCTGCACTTACTAGCATACCCCGTTCAAAGGCACTTAAATCTTTTGTCTTGCCAATTCACCCAATCCATGTCTCAATTGTCTCGAGGCTTAAAAATCCTTCTTTAACATGTCTCCTCCCCTTCATCTACACTGATTGAAGTGGATTTAACAAGTGTCATCAATAAGGGATCATAACTTTCACCTAGATTCACCTGGTCAGTCTGTCATGAAAAGAGCAGGTGTCCTTGATACTTTGTACACTCAGTGTAGATCATACATATACAGTAGGTTATGTTTCTTTATTTGTAGCATTGTGTGGCGATTTCCATCTATCCACGGGATCAGCACAGCTGGGCCGCCGGCAAACGTGTGGCATCTGACATTTGTCACAGCACTTGGTTTAATAAAAAATATTGACACAAATGCGTTGAAAGGAGGGACAAAGTACTGTTGTTGAGACTGATTCGCCTCATTATTTGTTTGACAGGATTGTAATGTTTTTGTCTTCCCTAGGGCCAGGAGTTTTTCCAGGAGAATTTTTTTTTAAACCATATGACCTGATTAGAAATAATCAGGTCTCATTATAGCCCATATACATTCGTTTTTACAGCTGATTTGTTACTATGTCATATCCAGAGTTTAACCTGGTTAGGTTAGCCTACCAGATCAGTAAAAACTCTGGGGCCCATGAAAACAGTTTCCCCTCCCCCATTACTCTGGGACCTGTGGTGCCAACTCTGAAATCATCATATAATGTTACAAATGAAAAAACATATTGTATTTGCATGATCTACTATCTACATTTTGACTTAAGTAGTTTGACTTGCATATCTCAAAATGTTGACTTACATAAGTCAACATTATGGTGGCGGGAACGAGCTTCCATAGTTTTCCGTGGCACTGTGTGTCGACAGGTGGCAGCTACTGCGACAACTTTAGAAAGTAATAGGCTGTTACAGCAATTTCAGTTAAAACCTCAATAAAACAAGTCTCAAATATTAGGAAAATGCCTATACATGTCAGCTGTTTCAAAAACATTGCTCTCCTATTACCATTTTTACTGTAGGAGTGTTGAGCTCAATGAGACAATTCTGCTCACACTGCCCTGCTCGAAGGGAGGCGACCTCCGGAGGTAGCGCTCGAGATGTGGTAATTTAGCAAATTTCCACAAAAGTCTCTGGAGAATCGATACCTCTTGAGAATATCTCGAAAATGTCCCTTTGCTATTGTCAATGTGAAAACGGCCTCAGTGCGTCCCAAGAACTATATTCTTCTCCATGGGGCAAGACCCTGTCTTTCTGTTGTAATTAACCTATAAGGGAAAACAATTCATCCACAGGCGTCTCTCTGCTCTTCTATGTGTACCTGTTTTATACCATTTCGATAACTTGCAGCCTACTAAAGGTCCAATTGTCTCTTCAATCTTACAACAAATGTTATCTTATAACTATTCTAGTAAATCAAAACATGAACACCCTCTGGCATGAATAGCAACCATGTCGTAAGTCTTTATAATAACTACACACTATTCATATACAGCATATGACCTAAAAATACAACAAATGACTCACCATTGGTCTAAAACATAAAGTATTTAAAAATTGACCCCCGGGGTCTGCTTTGTCCGTGGCTGGAGGCGTTATTATACCCTGGCTGTCACAAAGTCTCCCCTCTGGTCATCACTCCCAGGCCTGGGGCTGCAGCATGGAGCAGCCATGCATGTGTGTCCCAAATGGCACCCTATTCCCTTTATAGTGCGCTACTTTTGACCAGGGCCCAGGTCAAAAGTAGTGCACTATATAGATAATAGGGTGCCAATGGGAGACAGCCATGGAGCCCTGGCAGACACAGAACAGAGAGAGCTCTGCATTATCTGGGACGAAGAGATGGAGAGAAGAGAGGAGAGTGAGGAGAGGGGAAAGGAGAGAGAGGATGGTGGGGAGAGGGGAGAGAGGGGAAAGGAGAGAGAGGAGGGTGGGGAGATGGGAGAGAGGAGGGTGGTGAAAGAGGAGGGTGGGGAGAGGAGAGAGAGGGGATAGGAGAGATGGAGGGGAGAGAGATGGGAGGAGAGGGGAGAGAGGGGGAGAGAGGAGAAGGGGGTGGGTGATAGGAGCAAGAGGGGAGAGAGGGAAGGGAGGAGAGAGAGGGGAAGAAGGGGAGAGAGGGGAGAGAGGGGAGGGAGGGGAGAGCAGAGCAGAGCAGAGCAGGGGGAGCGAGACAGCGGGGGAGTGAGGAACGACAGAGCAGAGTGAGAAGGGTGAGAGGCGCAGAGCACCCTGGCCGTGGATCTGAGGAATGGTAGATGTGGAAAGAGATATGGTCACAGTGTTGGCCTGAGCCTGACGTGTTTTTGGGGCCTAGCCCAGCCATGCAGGATGGAACATGGAAACCACCCATTTGGGTCAGGTTCTACTGATATAGGTTCGGCATCGCAAATGGCACCCTATTCCCTACATAATGCATTGCTTTTTACCAGAGCCCTATTGACCCTGGTCAAAAGTAGTGCACTACATTAAGAAATAAGGTGCCATTTGGGGCACAGATAGTAGCTTGCACTGCTGGCAGAGAAAGACTTGAACCAATCAAGGACATAATTGCATGTTTTTTTCATCTGTTTTTCATTTGATGCATATATTCTCTTTAGTTAAATGATTTTGGTCTCTCCAGTTCCAGGTTCCAACCCATTGGAGTGGAGATGAGAGTGGAGTGCTTATTCGCTTTTCTGATGATGAGCAAATTAAACTAGGAGGATACAACTGCTTAATTTGTGTGACATCGACCCACCCAAGTCAAACAACAAAACAAACAACAGAACTACCATAATGGAAGAGAAAATCAATCTCAAGGCAACCTCTCCATGGCACCAATCCATTTAAATCTAATGGCAGTAGAAAAGAGCATAGGCTCAGATCTTATGTGCAAGATATATCAACCATTACTACCTCACTCTTGACATATCTATCTGAGTCATAGGGACTCAGAGGAGAAGAATGATCTCTCTCCACTCCACCCATCGGTGTGTCCATATAGACTGCATGTCAGTCTGTCAATCAAACATGACAGCTATTTTACCCACACTGAGCTAGATGAAAGGATCTAGGCATACTTCTGTCAGAGGCCTCTCTTTGGCTGAGAGAGACAAAGAGGGAAAGTCCTGTACCATCCGGCAATCTGCAGGCTGTCTCTGATGCTTTCATATGTGCTAAGCAACACACATGTATGCGCAACACACACTCACAGAGGATCTGCGTGCATGCACTTGTGCTTACACACACCAGGGTTTTTCTAGATGGGGCTTAGGTGGTGGGTGTGGCAGGGGAGTGGCCATGGGTGTGGCCAATGGAGTGGTTGACTACCGAAAATATTATAGGCCCTCCTGTTGGCCGCAGTGACAAAATGTAGCTGGTTTAAAGCAAATTTCCTGCAAATCTACACATTTTGCCATGTGGCGGAGATACAATTTTGCAGTTTTAAAGGTAATTTTGTGTAATTCAACACATTTTGCCATTAGGCTGAGAGAAAAAGTTGCAGTTTAAAAGCACATTTCCTGCAATTATACGCATTTTGCCATGGCTTTATGTTCCTTTTTGGCTTATGTTCCTTGTTGTGTTTTGTTACTTTCCCCAGGTGGTTAAATAAAGAATAAATAAATAAACAAATCTGAGTGGATCAAATATTATAACAAAATCAATGGGGGGCCCATACCATGACAAAAATACTTCTGAATGCATCATTTATGGAATTTTAGAATCTCACTGCTTTTATTTTGATGACTGTTAGTTCTCAAAGATGAACTTATAAAAAAATATTTCTACATACTAATTTCTACATACTTTATATCTGGTTTTAGTAGTTTAAGTTTAAACTGAAAACCTTATTTCATCCCGAAAATTATTTCACCCCCAAAAACACTTTATTTTAATTTGTTACTGTTCGGACATAGGTGGCCCGAAAAAACACTTAGGTAGCCCGCACAAGACTTTTATATGCAGAAAACACACACACACACACTGGTGAGGCCTACATAAGCACACATCACGGTCTGTTATTTTTCCTGATTCATTTGCCTGTTTTCTCTTTCATGTTCAGGGTGCTGTATGTAGCCTACTGTTGTGCTCTCAAAACATTTCCAGCACTGAGAATGAAAACATGGCAACAAAGGCAGAGAACACATCCCAACGTGTCACATAACATATCTACCTGCTCCACAACCCTTGATGGATTTGGTAGCGACATATAGGCGGGTTAGCTGACAATGTCACAGAAACGATGTGCACGCTTCAATGGGGAAAAAGTCTATGTTGTGATTCTGAATGGCCAGATCGGTAGCAACAATGGCAAGAAGCTGCCATGTGGGAAATTGTAGATGGCTCGTTTCAGCTAGTTGTATCTTCTTCTTGATACCATGTTTTGTTTTTAGGTGTTTTTGACTGATGTCACCTCTGTGCTAATGCCGCATTCAAGACAACTGGGAACTTGAAACTCTGAAATGTCAGACGCAGCACATTCAAAACAACTGGGAACTTGAAACTCTGAAATGTCAGACGCAGCACATTAAAGCGAACTGGAACTTGAAACTCGAAATGTCAGACCAGCACATTCAAAACAACTGGGAACTTGAAACTCGGAATGTCAGACGCAGCACATTCAAAACAACTGGGAACTTGAAACTCGGAAATGTCAGACGCAGCAATTCAAACAACTGGGATTTGAAACTCGGAATTGTCAGACGCAGCACATTCAGACAACTGGGAATTGAAACTCGGAAATGTCAGACGCAGCAATTCAAAAACAACTGGGAACTTGAAACTCGGAAATGTCAGACGCAGCACATTCAAACAACTGGGACTTGAAACTCGAAATGTCAGACGCGCGACATTCAAACAACTGGGAACTTGAAACTCGGAAATGTCAGACGCAGCACATTCAACAACTGGAACTTGAAACTGAAATGTCAGACGCAGCACATTCAAACAACTGGGAACTTGAAACTCGGAAATGTCAGACGCAGCACATTCAAAACAACTGGGACTTGAAACTCGGAAATGTCAGACGCAGCACATTCAAAGACAACTGGAACTTGACTCGGAAATGTCAGACGCAGCACATTCAAAACAACTGGGAACTTGAAACTCGGAAATGTCAGACGCAGCACATTCAAGACAACTGGGAACTCGTTTTGAATGGTCATCCAACTCGGAATTTCAAGTCAGAAACTCTGGCATCTTGCTAGAGCTCTGACTTTCCGACCTGAATATCACTGATGTCATGGTTTGACCTTGTTTTTTTCCCAGAGTTCCCAGTTGTCTTGAAAGTTCCCAGTTGTCTTCCATAATATGGCTAAAATTAGCTAGCTAGCTAACCAACAACTGTAACGATGTATTTGAGAGACAAGTGCTCATTGTGCAAATCTATTTATGTTTTCAATAAACATTGGAGAATAAATATAGTTTACATATTGTCAACATTCTAAGCCAACATTCTAAGCCAACATTCTAAGCCCTGTCTGTTTTTCCCAATAGTTGCGCACGTGTTGGGTTTGATGCTAAATAACCAACCAGTCTATAGAAATTGCTGGCCGCTGATTTACGATGGAGTTGAGCAGCGACTAGTGTGGCCGGACTGGAGTTCTGACGTCACATAAAATGAGAAGGGTGGAATTGTGGGCCGCAATTCGGGGGTATAATTCGGGGCTCCTGCATGTGGGCATTCCTGCATCTGCAAGAACCCCTCTTTAAACTTCTACTGGTCAATTTTTAAGTTATTACGGGAGGGAATCGGGCGCGCTCCAGTGCAGTAGGTGGCATTAAGGCAAAATAACATTGTGCATTAACGGATCCATGTGTTCATGCAGGAACCAATGCGAGGAGTGGGCAATCAAGCAGGAACCAACGGGATACTTGGGGGGGGGGTCCATGAGGGAACTGATGGGATGCTTGGCAGGGGGCGTTCCTGCAGATGAAGGAATGGCCAAATGAAAAAACCCCCCCCCCCCCCCCTAAACAGTTGCAAACTATTGCATAACATTTGGTTTTTATTTTAAAAAATACTAGGGATTTCAACACCCAAAGAATAGCCTGTATTTACACAGGACATACTAACTATGGCATATTACTACACTTGACAACACACAGACATTATTTACCTTTATGTGACAAAGAATCCTCTTCTTAGGCCGGTATTGCGCTGTAGGCTACATCTGTGTAGAGCTGTGTTGTCCATCCTCAAAACTGAAATCAAAGAAGAGAATATTTACTGTAAATATTTGTTTTACTTTGTTTAACATGTACATTTGCCTATTTATTTATGTTCAGACTACAGTTTGCATTTGTATTGACATTCATGTTTAGATTAACTAATTATGTTGCTTATTCTGCCCAAAATCCAATGTTTCGTTTCTCATGTTGGGTGAGTGTCATGTTGGCAGCGCTCATCTCATGCACTACTTTACCTGTATAGTGCACACACATTGTTTGGGATAATCCATTTTGAAATGTCATACATTACGTTTTTTACTTATTAAAATGCATTATACTGTTTCCAATTCCATTATTTTTGTTGAGGCTATGTAAAATAAAAGTGTATTGTATCAAGTTTTGAGGCGTAGCCATGTACACCTACTTTATTTTTTACATGTGCGCCATCATCTTTGGAATCTCACATGGGAGTGAATCAGGAAAACCATTAAGCAGGTGTTCTTTGCTTGAATGGATAATCGTGGGATGGAAGACTGCCAACAGCAGGGGCGTGTTCATTACGCCGATTCTGTTGCAAAACATTTCTTAAACAGAAGCAAACAGAACAAAACGGGGAGGGGCCTACATGAATTTGTCCAATAGAAACTCATTTTAGTTGTTCTGTTTGAACTGTTTGGATTAATGATTACACCCAAGGTAAGCCACTCAACTGATTTAGAAATTATCAGGGAAATGTTGCATATTTCCGTGGAAATGTAAAGTTCCACCACCTTCTAAATCCCGCCAACAGCACCTTTACCTTTACATTCAGGCCCAAATGGCACTCTTCTGTTCAAATTTCCATTGACATTAATAGTGCATTTATGCGTGCTTTTCAGCAACTCTGGGCTAATCACCTATCATAATTCTCAGCAAAAGGCCCTAATAAATATATAGTCTTAACATTTACTGCCAAAATAATGGCAAAAATATGTTTTAAAGAACATTTTGAGGAAGTTGCCTGGTCTATTCTTAATTAAAGGTTGGAATTATGACTGGTACTTGAATTAAACCCTTTCACAAAGATGTGTAATTGAGATGTAGAAATATGGTAATTCTTTACCCAGAGGTTTTGATGAATAAAATCAGTAATCCTGGGTATAAAGTATGTAGGCCTAATGCATCTATAAAGAGATATTCAGTCAATTCCTGAAACTAATAGTGTTTCGATATAGCCTAAATGAGATTCATTATTAAAGGTTTAGACATTACCAAGAAGTCACAACATTACCAAGAAGTCATCTGGACACATCTACTCCGATATGGACTGTGGCAATTAGCTTATAATAAAGGCCTAAAATAAAGGCATGGGGCTTAATAAGTTGAGAACAGTGGAGGCTGCTGAGGGGAGGACGGCTCACAATAATGACTGGAACGGAGCAAATGGAATGGCATCAAACCATGTGTTTGATATATTTGATACCATTCCACTGATTCTGCTCCAGCCATTACCATGAGCCCGTCCTCTCCAATGAAGGTGCCACCAACCTCCTGTGGTTGAGAAAAGGGATTGTAGGCTACTAATGTTGACACTTTTTCGATTCCACTCTGAATGTGGTGTCCACTTGGAAAATTGTGCTTAGTGTACACGTTCTATAAACAATTCAGAAGCACCTTTTTTTGACTTGGGCCTACAGGAGCTAGTCTTCTGTAAAAACAGAAGAAAATGTGAAGTAGTATTTTTATGAGAAGCTCTATATCATTGTTCAGTTGATCATTAAATGTATGATTATCTTTGGATAGCCTGAAAGGTTATACATGTAATATTATGGCAACAGATGGAGGGCTGCGTTTACCTTGCAAATAATTTCTGAAATTGCTCTTTGGTGACAGTATAAAAATGATGAACAAGGCAGCAGCCTAGGCTACAGTACAAGGCATAAGATTGCAGTGACTCGCAAGGGCAAAACGTCCCAGCCTGGCCTCAAAGGCTAGACGTAACATTGTAAACGTAAATCTGTGATACTTAGTATGATATATAGCACGTCACCTATTCTAAAACAGAAATCACATCCCAGCCTACCTCCACTGACTACCAAGGTTCCACCAATGATTGATATATGCCTGGCCTCTGCATAGGGAAGTTTGTTGGCATACAGGAGATGCTGCTGTGAACATAATTTATTGCAGAAAAAAAGAGGAGACAATGCATGTATGCATGATACAACACCGATGGGCTCAGTTTCCAATATGGCACGAGAATTACCTCAGCAAAGATACATCATTTTCAGTCCTGTGAGCAATAGTCAATGTCAGAGAAGATGGGGCGATAAAAAAAAAGAGAGGTAGGGGTTGCAACAACAGCGGGGGGTGGAGAGAGAGAGGAGATCTCTCTAGTTGCACATGGAGGAGAGGATGTATTAGTAATGTCACATAGGATAGCTTCTTCTTAAGCCCTGCAAACCCGCTGCAAACAGTTGCCCAAACCAATTTTCATTATCATATTGATTGAAATCGTTCATCATAGTGTAATTTTAGGTTTAAAGCCACCGGGTTGGGAAGGAGAGCAGAGAATTATCTAACAAAAGAACAGCATTGTTCCACAGGGACGTTTCTCTGTTCCAGTTCATTGATGGAGTTGATTAAGTTTAAATGAAGCAGACACTGGATAAAAGTGAGGGTATTGACCAGCGGGCGCTCTGCTGCTGCGCTTGAAAAAGCATGATACACGCGGAAAAGCAAGATTTGCTAAATGCTCTAATCTTCAATCAAATCTAACATCAATACAGACAAAGTTTGGTAATGAGAGATTCAATGAAGCATGCAGCAGAGAGAATTAATCCCCCTCGCCAAAAGTGGGTTCAACTTTGAAGCTTGCTCCTCAGGATAGACAGTTATCTAAATGCTAAATAAGAAACAAATTGTACTTTTCACAGCATGCTAATCATTTGTTCATTTCATCTCCATTATTTGTTCTCTCATAGATTTCAGTTGTTGATCTGGTGATTAGATTAGATCAACCTTGAATAGCAGCGAGAGGAGGGTAGAATAGAATACTTAACAGACTGGTGTGGTGGTGGTGTGGTGTGGTGTGGAGGTCAGTAATTCACAGAGTTTGGCTCACATTTTGCTCACATTAGCCACACACATTGGGCAGACTCTATGGGCTCAACATTGTCTTGCACGGCTGAAGTCTTCAACATAGATTCATCATCATCATTGACATCAGGTTGTAAGTCAACCAACCCCTACGTGTTTTTTAATAGCTTCTAACTCTTGTTTATCTTTCTTTTTTAATGGGTTTTTATATCCAGAAAGATGATGGCATAATATATTTTAGATCAACTCCAGTTCACCAAGACACATGAGGTATAGGCCTAGCTATTCTAAATACTGTAACTCGGACTATTCCAAATGATGGCATGTGTCTGTGTACATTTCTGACAATACTTCTAAAATTGATCATTCGAAGTGTCTTTACGTTATGCGGCTGCTCTTAACCAGGCAGAGAGGTTACAAATTACAGTCCAATTGACACACAGCTGGAAGACAATCCAGCATACAGTGTTTCCCCAGGGACCAATATGATATACACTGAGTAAGCCAGTGTAGCCTATTGAAGACATGCCTGGTGTTGATTTTTATTATTTAACTAGGCAAGTCAGTTAAGAACAAATTATTATTTATAATGACGGCCTACACCACCAATGACGGCCTACACCAGCCAAACCCAGACGATGCTGGGCCAATTGTGCGCCGCCCTATGGGTCTCCCAATCACGGCCGGTTGTGATACAACCTGGATTCGAACCAGGATATCTGTAGTGATGCCTGTATTACTGAAATGCAGTGCCACTCGGGAGCCCAAGTGGCACAGATGAGAGACTCTTGAGATGGTTTTATCTGTAGTCGTGTACATATTTAAGGTTACAGACCTATAACATTAAAATGTAATGTTATAGTTCAGTTTTTACTGATTTGATTAGATTACATAAAAAATATATATATTTACACTGTGGAATAGGCCTATAATATAGAAAGAATAATTTGTAAGATGAAGTGTAAAATGAAGTATGGAATAACAACAGAATTATAATATTGATGCTATCTATAGTGAACAAAACTATAAACGCAACATGTAAAGTGTTGTTCACATAATTAATGAGCTGAACTAAAAGATCCCAGAAATGGCCATATGCTTATTTATCTCAAATGTTGTGCACAAATGTGTTTGCATCCCTGTTGGTGACCATTTCTCCTTTGCCAAAATAATCCATTCACCTGACAGGTGTGGCATTTCAAGAAGCTGATTACACAGCATGATTATTACACAGGTGCACCTTGTGCTGGGGACAATAAAAGGCCACTCTAAAATGTGCAGTTTTGTCACACAACACAATGCCACAAACATCTCAAGTTTTAAGGGAGTGTGCAATTAGCATGCTGGCTGCAGGAATGTCCACCAGATCTGTTGCCAGAGAATCTAATGTTAACTTCTCTACCATAAGCCACCTCCAACATCGTTTTAGAGATTTTGGCCGTATATCCAACCGGCCTCACAACCACAGACCGCATGTAACCATGCCAGCCCAGGACATCCACATCCGGCTACTTCACCTGGGGGATTGTCTGAGACCAGCCACCTGGACAGCTGATGAAACTGTGGGTTTGCACAACCAAATAATTTCTGCACAAACTGTCAGAAACCATCTCAGGGAAGCTCATCTGAGTGCTGCTCATCCTCACCAGGGTCTTGACCTGACTGCAGTTCGGCATTGTAACTGACTTCAGTGTCAAATGCTCACCTTCAATGGTCACTGGCACGCTGGAGAAGTGTGCTCTTCACCGATTCATCCCGGTTTCAACTGTACAAGGCAGCTGGCAGACAGCGTGTATGACATCATGTTGGCTAGAGGTTTGCTGATGTCAATGTTGTGAACAGAGTGTACCATGGTGGCGGTGTTGTTATGGTATGTGCAAGCATAAGCTATGGACAACGAACACAATTGCATTTTATTGATGCCAATTTGAGTGCACAGAGATCCTGAGGCCCATTGTCGTGCCATTCATCCGTCGCCATCACCTCATGTTTCAGCATGATAATGTACGGGCCCATGTCGCATGGACATGTACACCATTCCTGGAAGCTCAAAATGTCCCAGTTCTTCCATGGCCTGCATACTCATCAGACATGTCACCCATTGAGCATTTATGGGATGATCTGCATCGATGTGTACGACAAGGTGTTACAGTTCCCGCCAAAATCCAGCAACTTCGCACAGTCATTGAAGAGGAGTGGGACAACATTTCACAGGCCACAATCAACATCCGGATCACTCTATGTGAAGGAGATGTGTCATGCTGTATGCGGCAAATGGTGGTCAAACCAAACCTGACTGTTTTTATGATCCATGCCTCTACCTTTTTTGTAAGGTATCTGTGACCAACAGATGCATATCTGTATTCTCAGTCATGTGAAATCTATAGATTAGGACCTAATGAATTTATTTAAATTGACAGATTTTCTTGATATGAACTGTAACTCAGTAAAATCATTGAAATTGTTGCATGTTGTGTTTATATTTTTGTTCATTGTGTATTAATATCCTTGTCCTGAGGGTGGGAAAGGGGAGTGCACTTGAAAACATCAAACCGATTTACATTATTTGCATTTGTAACCTCACCGTAGGTAGGCAATAACTTTTTGGGCAATACAATTTCTAATCTCCTGGAAGATACATTTTGGAACCATTATGGCAGCCAGTGAATCAAGAGCGACCACGCCAAGTGCATGACTACGGCATCGGTTTGGAAGGTGAGCGAAGGGAGACGAGAGGAGAAGCTGTAAGCCCGCGGTGACAGCCAGTAAGTACCACACATAACAGGTGACAACTCCCTGGACGAGCAGAGATTTAACACGCCTTGTCAGGTTTGAGTCTTTTGAAGAAGCCAGAAAGATCCGGACAGAAATGAATTATTAAACTGAAAGGTTAGGCTATGATGACGAGTTGCTCCTTTACATTAGACTACCTTACACGTGATTATGAAAACAACTTATTGCCGCTAATTGTCAGATTTCAATGTGCTAACACATCATAACCACTGTAGAATAGAGTACATATCTTGATTTAAATGTTACCTTATATGGGGCAATAATAATTACCCCATAGCCTAGAGCAGGTTGCTCTGAGAAGCAACTCCTGTGACTATCGCAACTGTTTATTCTATTCTGTATCTAAAGGTTCAAACATATTATTAGCTCTTAGTTGGCATCCCATTATTTGCATTTACTTCTTGCAGAGTGACGATAAATGTTGTCAACCGTGCTGAGTCTCTTCTTTCTGCATTATAGCCTTTTCTCCACTGTTGTTATAATATGAGTCTTGTGGGACATGAAGTCTCTAAGTAAGGTATGCTGCTGTCACAATCCCATCTAAATCTGCATGTTTGTTTCTTAAACAGGGCATGTTCGCTTCGGCTTTTTTCCCTAGCAAATCGACAGGAGATACAACCCGGGAGATGTGCTATAAAACAAACTGCGCTCTCAAAGGTATGTGTGACTTTGTAGCTGCTGCGTTTCCCTGTTAGCTGCACACCCTCTTGTCTTTTTAACTGTCACTTATTCACTCTCTGTTTTGTCATTTGCTCTATATATTCACTTGTCGCCTGGAACTTTTTTCGACAGCGGTATACAGTTGGGTTGCAATTAAATAGGCCTATATCAACAAAGCAACAAAAAAAGTATACATTGTAGAGAGTTATTCCATGCTTAAATTGTAGCAGAGTAAACAGACACCAGAAAACCATGACATGTTTTCTGCAGATTTGTGTTTGTTTGTTTATGTCTGGTGTTAAAACAAACAACAGACATGTCATTGTTTCCAAATGTGCCATTCTGATTTTCTCTGACAGAGAGATTGAAGAATATAATATCGATGTATTATTTCAACGTTAATAGGACAGCATCATGATAACATCCATGTCAGTGGAGGGTATCACTCTGATTCCCATGCACACTTTTCCAAGGCATGCATATATCGCCATTGCATGAAATAGTGATGAGTTGTAGTCTTAGCCCTGCACACCAACAGGTCCCAAAAATTAAATTAGTATGCATTTTATTGTGTAAAAATAGACCTCCTCACTCCACATATTCAGGCCAGGACATTTAGACTTTTAGCATGTTTAGTCTATCTGAGAGACACCAACGACCACTTCCTATTGACCTACACACATCAAAGGTGAAGATTATAAGCTCAAACAGACCCAATTTTAAATAATTTTTACTAAAACGTACACAACGGGAACTCCCAGAGGGCTATTGCCAATGGGTCTTACTTAATTTCACCATGCACGCTCACTCAGACAGCAGACGTTTACTACTGATCTCAAGGTTCGACCTATGACCTCAGGGCCCAGGGAGACGGAGCAGCTCAAGGGATTTAAACCATGAGACACTCTAATGTCATCTTTACAATAGCGGTGTGTTTGGCACAATAGCAAACAAAACAGCATGAAAAAGCGAGTGATGCCTGCGGTAATGTTGGAAATTATGACATTTGAGAAAGTGCGCAAAGCAAATATAAAAGGATGAGGAAAATGAAAGGAACAAACACAAMATTGTTTGGATTGAATAGACAAGTACTGTATAAAATAATACATTTAAAACACGTTAAAGCTTTTACTGAATTATATCGTTGTCAGTCTAAAATATCCCTTTCAGTATTGCAAGCCACAGTAGGCCTAAATAGGACAAGGCCATTTACACATAGCTGGAATAAAAGCCCTGATTCTATGTTAGTCAACATGAAGGAAGTGTCGACAAATTTACATTTATAACGACTGAAAATACAACTATACCATAATAGTACAGTCTACCTATTGTTTATATTTTGTAAATTAGAAAAGTSCATAACATTCATTTATTTTTTCTGCCTGCTGCTAGTTTGCATTACATTTACATTTACATTTAAGTCATTTAGCAGAYGCTCTTATCCAGAGCGACTTACAAATTGGTGCATTCACCTTATGATATCCAGTGGAATTCATAGGCTCCTATGATTAGGCCTATCAATTCAATATAGTATGAAATGCATCAGCAATAGAAATTTATATTTGCATTTTGCATTTTAGCAGCCAATAGGGCCTTTCTGGACTGAGCTTTTGTTAATGGTCTTATTTTATGCCACATGAGCATTGTTAAATCGTCTAGATTTCATTTCCAAAACACATTTTTACTGGGAATTATAGTGGGAAACTAAATGGAAACAGCACCTGTCATAATAACCAAGTGTCACATTTAAACATCTCATTAGATCCTGTATTCTTGTTTTGTTCATTTCAAATAGCAGACATTAGTGCAAGGATATAGTATATCGTCTATTAGGTCGTGGGACTTTCAGAACGCGAACCGCAGTGTCCCCTGGCGTCAAATGGTAGAACTGCATACCTGTTATAATCCAAAGTCTACATACAGTATTTCTACAGTAATAAGGTTCATGACTTGTAAGGCTGACAAGAGGAGGAACAAAACCAAATGCAGCCCACATTATTACAGTTTGATTGGCTCATATCCAAATGTTCTATTCATTTGAAACGATCAATTAACACCACCAAATATTGGGAACTCCCACTGTTGCCAAATTGTATTAAGTTTATAAGAGTGTTGTTTGCTTTTCTATTCGACGGTGATTTCGAAGAACCTAACTTTTCTGTCGGAAATATGAATGAAATAAATAGGCTACATATCCAAGCAGCTTTAGTTTATTATGTCTACTAAGTAAAAAGTAAAAATAAACGATATTTTCTCTGAACTAAGCAATTCCAATGAATAGGCTGCTATAAGTTTAACTCGGATGGACTATAAACATAGACATTCTGTTTCCAAAACAGATTTACGCTCGTAAAAGGGGACATCATGGATTCATTTTTCATGCGCGACATGTCTTCTTGACAACGAGATCTATTCTGACTCGTCATTTCTGGCTCATATTCTGCATTTCTTCCCATATCCAAATCAAATCTCTTCCGTTTTATGGCTTGTCAAGCCGCCAATTTATGGAAGTAAAAAAGGAGGTCAACGCGCGCCTGGAGGGCTGAAGGGGCAGCTGCTCTCTCGCTGACCAGCTCCCCGTCACACCTCGCGCTATTTCTAAAGGCATTCTTTAGCGAGTAATTAATAGGAAATAATGGCGTTGCCAGAGGTGCCACATCACTTTCCAGAATGTCACGGTCTAAGGAAGGACTCTATCTCTCTCTTCACTACATTATTATTTTTGTTATTGTAAATGACACATTAGCTGCTGAAACGTGCTATTGGAATTGACATCCGCTACGCTTGGCTGGTTCATATAGCAGTCAGTATGCACAACATACTTCACTGAGGAAAGAGGACGAATCTGTCAACAACACAGTATAGCTGGCGTGTAAATTTCCCTTACATATAATGCAACAAAAAACATTGCAGCCTTATTCAAACTTTTCATGCAATATATATTTTGTGAAGTTTATCTCTGGATAGTAGCCTAAAAGATTGGCTATATTGTATTGAAGTATCCTCCTAAAATAATGTATAAGGCAGTGCAGGCCTTTTTTATAGACCTATAAAACCTGACAAGCTCACTGATTTGCCTATGTTTAAAAACCCTACATTTATAATGACGAAAACGAATTCAAACAAAGTCCGGTAGCAATTATATCACATTTATATTATTAAGAACACATTTATAATTATTGCATAGCTAGTCCTATAATTGCACCATAACGCACTTGTCCGCCCAATTAGCAGAAACAATTATTATAACTCTGGCCCTAATTATGTCTCAGTTTAACGCCGGCGAGCTCAAGCTAGTCTATAATTCAGTAATTAAAATGTTCTGTGCCCCGTGCCTTTAGGGCAGCGCGTGATTAGGACCTGTCAGCTGCTGAGCTGAACAGAACCAGTCGAGCGTGTTGAGCAACATGACCCGCTATTGTTAAACCTTGTCAACATATTAACCTGACTATTCCCTACAGTCATCATGAACTGAATTGGTACGTTAGATTGTTTTAATGGAGGGGTGAAAAAATGAAAAAAGGATGGGAAAAGTGATGTTCTAATTGAAAAACAGTTGGCATTTTATTATCGAAGAGAGCGTTAGTGATGGAGGAGCCTTTTACCGGATGGAGGATGATCGCGTCAGGATTTAAACTGTCCAGATTAAAGTAATTTACAGTGAAATAATAAGGGTATTACTTGTTAAGCTTCACTGATGTGTCATAGATTCAAATAATGGTTTCCTTGTTTAAAACGATCGTTATTTTCCCCGCATAAAATTACAAGGGAATTGGAAACACATTTACTGTTACTATACAGCTGACTTGGAGAGTAGCCTATTGAAGCCTGGTTGTATTTTGTGTGTACATTACAGGGAATGGCAAAGGAGCACTGTACATTGAATATATGTCTTATTTTAATCTTGGTCAGGCAGGGAAAAAAACGTAATGGCATTTGACAAGAGATTAAGCATATTTTTGGAGGACCAAAATGGTGCATTACAAGCAGTTTTTATCCTTGTCAAAATGTATTGATTTCTGTGCTTTTGTATGGTGGTTGATGTCTTCCTTACTTACCTTAGCTGGTCAGTGGGAGAAGTTGACCATTCTTGAAACAAATGTTTTGGGGAAATTATGAAATTCACCCATTATACACCATAGATTGGTCCCATGGGTCCAACATTGAATTCATTGTAACCTATTTTCGAAGTGTTTTAGATTTGTTCCAGGTCAATAATACACTGTGCACATGTTCAGCCATAGTCTAAATAAAACATATACAATTCTACTCCTCACTCTTTATTATTAAAACATTATTATTAAAATGTATAACAGCACTTAGTCTATTAAATAATTAATAATATAGGCTACTAATAATACATTTTGGAACACTTTTTGAGTCCTCATTACAACCAGGCCTGTCCTCAATAGCAAAACTTTCCATAATTTGTATGTTTTCATAAATAATAAGAACCATTCAAACATATGAAAACATCCAATTAATATAMTATTTAACCCACTAGTGTATGCTGTGGCTGTAGTAAAGTGCCAGGACAGGCTAGGGGTATAAGTATAGAGAGGAGACCAAAGGGCAATGTATTTGATTAACTTCCTTCAGCCACAATCAGGGCACCTGGGTTTCCTTTCCTTTGGTGCATCCACAAGTAAATTATTAATGGGAGGATAAAAGTGTGAGTGTTGGGGGATCGAGACAGTCAGACAGACAGACAAGAAACAGTGCCCCCCCCACACACACCCTTCCATCCCTCTCTGCCCATCCTTATCCTTCTCCCTCCCTGACTGCTCCCCATCACCTCTCCATCCTCACCCCCACCCTCTTCCCTCCCTGACTATCCCCCTATCACCCCTCCATCCCCACCCCCTCTGAACTTGCCCCCTTGTCATGTGGTGGCCTCTCACACCCGGCCTCTTCTGACGACCGCTTGAAGTGCAAATCTGTGTTCCAACTTGTTCCTGGTGTCTGTCAGCATGTTTTTCTCTTGTCAGCGGAGTGGGGCAATGGATGTTGTCCCAAATGGCACCCTATTCCCAGTATAATGGACTACTTTTGAACCATATGACCCATAGGGCTCTGGACAAAAGTAGTGCCGTATGTAGGGAATAGGGTGCCACACATGCCATCTCACCCCTGTACCTCTCCTGTAACGGGATCATTGACAGGCCAGTGACACTGCCCAAATGGATAATGGAAACCTATTGATTTTCTCTTCTTTTTTTTGTACAGGAAGCCGGCAGACAGCGGTGGCTAGGTTGGCACGTCAGAATAACCAGCCAGAAAAGAAAGAGAGAGAAGGATGTGATCAATGGACTTGAACTCTGGAGCTCCACTGCCACAGACGGAAAGGTGGGTGAAAAAAGCCAGGCCAACAGACAGGGAAAGGCTATCAGTCAATCCAGTTTCTCATGGTGCAGCTGCATTTCAAAATACACCCTATTCCCTACACCCATAGGGTTCCGGCTTTGGTCAAAAGTAGTGCACTATATAGGGAATAAGGTGCCATTTAGGACGTACCCATAGTCTACCAGTCCACCTGAAACACCCTAAAGGGTCAGACACACCGAGAAATCTGACTGCCGATAGGTATGCCTACTTAGTACCTCTGCCCAGAGTGWCGGCAGTTAACTTTTTCTTGTTCACATAGAACCGATTTGCTTCGTTTAAACACTCGAAGGCCACAAGGTGGCAGTAGCCAGTTGTTTGGCTTGTGTCTGCTTTAGCTAATGTTATACAACTGGTGGGTCTAATCCTGAATGCTGATTGTATTAAAACCGCATTCCAGMCGGTGTCTAGTCCACAAATTACCACCGGATAAATCTATGACGTTAAAATGACTATTTACTCTGTACCATCTGGCTCCGCAATCCACTGTCTCATCAGCCCAGCCAGGCAAGTTATGAACCTGATCTCCACTAGAAAAAGCATTTAGAAGTAACATTTAGTTTTCAACAGCAGAGATTTGTATAAACCTGTCTCTCCAACATTTGCAACATTGTTTCAATATTCAAATTCAATCTCCAGCTGTCCCATAGTAATGAACGTGTAGGGGTTGAAGTCAGGACAAGACAGACAGTCAGGCAGCGTTTCTCTGCCAGTCGAAATCATGAATCAGCTGGCATCATTTTTATGGATATATACAAGGAAATGGTAAACGAAACGAAGTGCAGCTAGTTTGCAGTCTTTACAGCTTCAGTTTGAAGTGATTKTGTTTGTTGTTTTGTTGGCTAGCTCCTCTGTGTCCTGACGAGAGAGCACATTTTCTATGCCAGGCAAAATAGCGTCTCTTAGCGCATTGTTTTATGGAGGTATCCAAATACAGTGCATTCGGAAAGTATGACTAGGGGACCAGTCAGGATTGAGGGAAAGATGAATGGAGCAAAGTACAGAAAGATCCTTGATGTAAACCTGCCGCAGAGCGCTCAGGACCTAAGACTGGGGCGAGTGTTCACCTTCCAACAGGACAACGACCCTAAGCACAAAACCAAGACAACGCAGGAGTGACTTCGGGACAAGTCCTTGAGTGGCCCAACAGAGCCCGGACTTGAACCCGATCGAACATCTCTGGAGAGACCTGAAAATAACTGTGCAGTGACTCTCCCCATCCAATCTGTCAGAGCTTGAGAGGATCTGCAGAGAAGAATAGGAGAAACTCCCCAAATACAGGTGTGCCAAGCTTGTGCTTCAACAATGTACTGAGTAAAGGGTCTGAATATTTATGTAAATGTGATATTTCAGTTTTATATTTTTTATACATTTGCAAAAATGTTTTAAAAAACTGTTTTTGCTTTGTCATTGTGTGGTATTCTGTGTAGATTGATGAGAAAATATATATATTTCATCCATCTTAGAATAAGGCTGTAACATAACAACATTTTGAAAAAATCTATCCGAATGCACTGTAAATGTCATGAGAAAACAGCTTAAACAAATGCAAATGCAGCTAATGTTGTTTTTCTGTCTGCACTGTTTGACGTGACTGTAAGTTAGCTATAGTTGGCTAGCTAGCAAGCAAGGGATAAGAACGTTGCCAGCCAGTATGGCAATGGAACATTTAGAACGAATGACTGGGTCGCGTCCATAGATACAGAACAAAAAGACTGAACGACTGGATTGCCTCTCTGGCTATCACGACTCAGGATAAGACCCAGGAAACAAGAGACAAAGGGCTGTGAGACAGAGGTTTAATCTTAGACACCTGGAAAGTGGTATGTATACGAAGGGTGGGAGGCAACAGAAGACGAACAGCAGTGGGGCTAAGGATTTTAGAGATGAAGCGGGGGGAAAGTTTATGGGACTCCACCCGGAGGGGCAGATCCTGAGTGGAGAGCCATAACCTCTGCCCGAGACGATAGCTGGGAGCCGGGGTGCGGTGGTGGTCCGCCTGTCGCCGATACCTGGAGGTGGTCTTAAGAAGAGTGGACCAGGCTCTCTTCCAGATATGCCGACATCGGCGGACGAACATCTGGGCTGAGTGTTTGCTGACTTCTTCTTCTTGCTCAGGGAAGAGCGGAGATTGGTAACTCAAGGAACACATAAAGGGCGAGAGACCAGTGGACAAGCAGGGAAGGGTGTTGCAGTCTTACTCCACCCACACAAGTTGATGGTTCCAGGTGGTGGGGTTGGCAGAGACAAGGCAACAATGTGTCGTCTCCAGGTCCTGATTGGCTCGCTCTGACYGGCTGTTAGATTGGGGATGAAACCCGGAGGACAGGCTGGCCAATGACCCAATGAGGGTGCAGAGCGCCTTCCAGAATCTGGACGAGAACTGAGGACCACAATCGGAGACCATGTCGACCGGAAGTCCATGGATCCGGAAGACGTGCTATACCATGAGCTGGGCCGTCTTATGTGCTGAGGGTAACTTGGGAAGGGGAATGAAGGGGAATGAAATAGGAGGCTTTGGAAAAACCTATCCACTACTGTATCCACTACTGTAAGGATAGTGTAAGGATAGTGGTGCTGCCATCTGACGGAGGGAGACCAATGACAAAATCCAGGGATATTTGGGACCAGGGGTGGTCAGGAACATGGAGTGGTTGAAGGAGGCCTGCCGCAGCTTGTCGCAGAGTCTTATTCTGCGCACACACAGTGCAGGTGCTGACGGACGTGGAGACATCAGGAACCATGGTGGGCTACCAAAACCATTGGCGGAGGAAAGCCAGGGTCCGGTGGGAGCCGGGATGGCAGTTAAGGTTAGAGGAATGAGCCCATTCCAGGACCRGGGACCGGGCAGAAAGTGGGRCCGGCTTGGTGCGCTGCGCCTTGCGGACCAGGTTCTCGATAACCCAGATGAGTGTAGCTACCAGACAGGAGGTAGGGAGGATGGTCTCAAGGTCAGACGGTGTAGCTGCGGAGYTATTCAAGTGAGAAAGGGCATCAGGCTTCACATTCTTAGACCCAGGGCGAAAGGAGATTGGAAAATTAAAACGAATGAATAACAGAGCCCAACGAGTCTGCCTTGAGTTGAGGCGGACCAGGTTCTGCCGCAGCTGGTTTGGGGATATTCCAGATTCATATGGTCAGTCCACACTAAGAATGGATGTTCCGCCCCTTCTAGCCAGTGTCTCCACTCCTCTAGTGCCATCTTGACCGCAAGAAGTTCCCGATTTCTCACATCGTAGTTCCTCTCAGCGGGATTAAGACGATGGGACAGGAAAGCTCAGGGATGCAGCTTTTGGTCCTAGGCAGAACGCTGGGACAGGATGGTCCCCACTCCAACGTCCGAGGCATCGACCTCCACCACAAACTGACGGAATGGGTCTGGATGGATTAAGATGGGGGCTGTAGTGAACCGATGCTTGAGATCCGAAAATGCCCGGTCCGCAGCTGGGGACCATTTGAACGGAACTTGGGTGAGGAGAGTGCAGAGATGGGGGGAAGCCAGGGTGCTGTAGCCCGAGCTGAAGCGGCGGTAGAAATAACAAATCTCCGAAAATGTTGAAGCTGGACTCTGGATGGGGTTGGGGCCACTCCACCACCACTCTCACCTTGTTAGGATCCATCTGAATGTTCCCCGCAGTGATTATGTACAGTTGAAGTCGGAAGTTTGCATACACCTTAGCCAAATTCATTTMAACTCAGTTTTTCCACAATTCCTGACATTTAATCCTAGTAAAAAGTCCCTGTCGTAGCGTCAGTTAGGATCACCACTTTATTTTAAGAATGTGAAATATCAGAATAGTATTAGAGAGAATGATTTATTTCAGCTTTTATTTCTTTCATCACATTCCCCGTGGGTCAGAAGTTTACATACACTCAATTAGTATTTGGTAGCATTGCCTTTAAATTGTTTAACTTGGGTCAAACGTTTCAGGAGCCTTCCACAAGCTTCCCACAATAAGTTGGGTGAATTTTGGCCCATTCTTCCTRACAGATCTGGTGTAACTGAGTCAGGTTTGTAGGCCTCCTTGCTCGCACACGCTTTTTCAGTTCTGCCCACAAATGTTCTATAKGATTGAGGTCAGGGCTTTGTGATGGCCACTCCAATACCTTGACTTTGTTGTCCTTAAGCCATTTTGCCACAACTTTGGAAATATGCTTAGGGTCGACCCATTTGCGACCAAGCTTTAACTTCCTGACTGATATCTTGAGATGTTGCTTCAATATATCCACATMATTTTCCTCCCTCATGAAGCCATCTATTTTGTGAAGTGCACCAGCCCCTCCTGCAGCAAAGCACCCGCACAACATGATGCTGCCACCCCCGTGCTTCACGGTTGGGGTGGTGTTCTTTGGCTTGCAAGCTTCTCCCTTTTTGCTCCAAACATAACGATGGTCATTATGGCCAAACAGTTCTATTTTTGTTTCATCAGACCAGAGGACATTTCTCCAAAAAGTACCATCTTTGTCCCCATGTGCAAACCGTAGTCTGGCTTTTTTATGGCAGTTTTGGAGCAGTGACTTCTTCCTTGCTGAGCGGCCTTTCAGGTTATGTCGATATAGGACTATTTTTTACTGTGGATATAGATACTTTTGTACCTGTTWCCTCCATCATCTTCACAAGGTCCTTTGCTGTTGTTCTGGGATTGATTTGCACTTTTCGCACTAAAGTACATTAATCTCTAGGAGACAGAACGTGTCTCCTTCCTAAGCAGTATGACGGCTGCGTGGTCCCATGGTGTTTATACTTGCATACTATTGTTTGTACAGATAAACGTGGTACCTTCAGGCTTTTGGAAATTGCTCCCAAGGATGAACCAGACTTGTGGACGTCTACAATATATTTTCTGAGGTCTTGGCTGATTTCTTTTGATTTTCCCATGATGTCAAGCAAAGAGGCACTGAGTTTGAAGGTAGGCCTTGAAATACATCCACAGGTACACCTCCAATTGACTCAAATGATGTCAATTAGCCTATGAAAAGCTTCTAAAGCCATGACATAATTTTCTGGAATTKTCCAAGATGTTTAAAGGCACAGTCAACTTAGTGTATGTAGACTTCTGGCCCACTGGAATTGTGATACAGTGAATTATAAGTGAAATAATCTGTCTGTAAACAATTGTTGGAAAAATTACTTGTGTCATGCACAAAGTTGTTWGTTAACAAGAAATTTGTGGAATGGTTGAAAAACGAGTTGTAATGACTCCAACCTAAGTGTATGTAAACTTCCGACCAGCTTTAACAAAGAACTGGTTCTCCAGGAGGCGCTGCAGGACTTGTCGGACATGGAGAACATGCTCTTGAGCCGAACGGGAAAAGACAAGGATGTCGTCGAGGTAGACAAACACAAACCGGTTCAACATGTCACGATGTCATTGAGCACGTCGTTGACCAGGGCCTGGAACACTGCGGGTGCGTTGTTTAGTCCGAATGGCATAACCAGGTACTCATAGTGCCCGATAGCCATGTTAAAGGCTATCTTCCATTCGTCTCCTTCTCGTATCAAAACCAGATGGTATGTGTTCCGAAGGTCCAGCTTTGAGAAAATGGTCGCTCCCTGGAGAAACTCAAAAGACAAGGAGAGSAGTGGTGTAATTAAGGCCCCGGTAGTTGAAACACTGCGCAGGGTTTTGTCCTTCTTCTCCACCTTCTTCTCCCTGGCACCGGCCAGGACMAGACAGGGAATAAAGCCACCCCCGAGACTGTGTAGTGCCCGAGAGGAGGTCAATGGCGCAGTCGTAGGGTCGATGTGAAGGAAGAGATGTTGTGCAGGCCTTGTTGAAAACCTCCCAGAGGTCCTGGTACTCCATGTGAACAGCTGAGAGATCTGAGGCTTTTCCAAAGCCCGCAGGAGGACRTCCAGGGGCAGGCTGCACCGCCTTGAGACAATGTGCATGACAGAACGGGCTCCAACCCAGGATAGAACCCGTAGCCCAGTCGATCAAGGGGTTGTGCCTCTGAAGCCATGACAATCCTAAAACCACGGTTACATGAGGAGACTCAATGAGCAGAAACTGCATGGACTGTGGTTACCTGACACCCGCAGGTTGATGGGAACCGTATTGTGAGTGGCCCTGCCAATAAAGCATCTGTCGAATGCTCTGGCGTCCATTGAAATGGAGAGGGGTTGTGTGGAGATACCCAGCTCCAACACCAGGGTAGCGCCCAAGCTCCCGTTGGCCCAAGAGTCCATGAGCACCCAGAGAGATTTAGACCGGTCACCCCACAGCATGACAGCATGGAGAGGAGTGCGAGTAATGGGAGGTGGGAGACTCCCTGTATGGCCCAACAGCGTACTCGTACCTACGGATGAGCCTGGTCTTTTACTGGACAGGTGGATATGTAATGTCCTGAAGTAACACAACAGACAGTGGAGCTCAGTCTGCGTAAACGTTCCTCAGGAGACAATCTAGCCCTGCCCAGTTACATGGGCACCAGAGGAGGTGAGTCGACCGTCCTCGATGATTCCCGAGGGAACTTGTGTGACATCGAATTCTCTCGGGAATGCAGGCGTCGGGGACTTCCGGGATTTTTCAGAGGCAARGGGAAACCCGTGGACGAGCGCGTGTTGCCGGAATCCTTATCCTTTTGCTCAAGGCTATGAGTCGAGGTCCATGGGCAGCTCCCGGGCTGCGGGTTAATCTTTAATTCCCTCCGATAATCCGTGAAGGAAGGTGTCGAACAGGGACTCCGGGTTCCAGGCAATCTCGGCGGCCAACGTGCGAAAATCTACCACGTAGTCTACCACACTACGGGAGTCTTGATGCAGCAGAAGTAGCTTCCGAGCCGCCTCTCTCCCGGACACTGGAGAATCGAACACCTTCCTTACATTCGCCATGAAATCCTCCAGACTAAGGCAAATGGTGGATTGTTTCTCCCACACCGCCGTAGCCCAGGCGAGCGCCCTCCCGGACATCAGCGCTATAATATATGCTATCTTCAAGCGATCCGAAGGAACCGAAGAGGGCTGTAGCTTGAAAATGAGAGAGCACTGGAAGAGAAATGCCTGGCAGGTTCCAGTATCCCCAGCATAGTGCTCCTGAGGAGGTAAGCGGGCTTCTCAGGAAGCCGGGGTAGGCTGGGGAGAAGCGCAGCTGGTAGCAGGGTTACTGGGAGTCTGGGAAGTTACTGTTGTGGCTTGCTGCCTAGTAGATAGTCAGCGCAATAGTTCCAACAATGCATTGAAGGCATGGTCATGGCGTTCCGCCAAGGTATGGAGTCCCTCCACAAGGTTATGAAGTAACTCCTCGTGTCTTGCAATGGTGGCTCCTTGGAGGGAGACAGCGTTGCGGAGCTGGTCCGAGTCTGCTGGGTCAGTCATGACCAGTTCGTACTATCACGACTCAGGAAAAGACCCAGATGCAGACACAGGAGCCAGATAGTACGATTCTCCGAATATTTATTATAACAAAGGGGGCAGTCAAAAGGCAGGTCGAGGGTAGGCAGAGGTTTGTAAACCACGTCAGAGTTAGGCTGGCACAATACGGCAGGCAGGCTCAGGGTCAGGACAGGCAGAAAGGTCAGAACTGGAAGACTAGAAAACAAAAACTTGAGAACAGGAAAAATTAGAAACACGCTGATACAACCTAACGAGACAAGACAAACTGGCAACGGACAAATATGATGTGATTTGTGCGGATGGAATCAGCCAGCGCTCCATACCTTATTCCGAAGAAGACTGTGCGAAGAGGTCCAGATGGAGTTGACATGTCAGGACAACAACCTTTCCTTCGACTCGCTCATAGTGATGGCCATCCGCTGGATAAACTTCTTCAAGACAAGACAAACTGGCAACAGAAACAAAAAACGCAGGTATAAATACACAGGATAATGGGGAAAAATAGAGACACCTGGTGGGGGGTGGAGACAAGCACAAGACAGGTGAAACAGATCAGGGTGTGACACTGGCAACCGGAGGATGAAATAGTATAACGTTTCCAAATAACGTTTCAATGAAAATATGTCTATCATTATTATTATTATTTGAATATTTTGGTAACCCGTTGTATAACCTCTAATTCCTCCCAAACCCGGATCCGGGAGCACCCCCCACAGTAAAAAAGCTGACTAGCATAGCCTAGCATAGCGTCACAAGTAAATACTAGCATCTAAATATCATCTAAATATCATTAAACCATTAAGTCCAAGACACCAGATGAAAGATACACATCTTGTGAATCCAGCCATCATTTCTGATTTTAAAAATGTTTTACAGGGAAGACACAATATGTAAATCTATTAGCTAACCACGTTAGCAAAAGACACCACTTTTTTTACTCCACCAGTTTTTTACTCCATCAGTAGCCATCACTAATTCGACCAAATAAAGATATAAATAGCCACTAACCAAGAAACAACTTCATAAGATGACAGTCTGATAACATATTTATTGTATAGCATATGTTTTTTTWGAAAAATGTGCATATTTCAGGTATAAATCACAGTTCTACATTGCAGCTGCAATCTGAAATAGTGCCGAAGCTGCCAGAATAATTACAGAGACCAACGTCAAATACCTAATTACTCATCTTAAAACATTTCTGAAAAATACACAGCGTACAGCAAATGAAAGCCCAACATCTTGTGAATCCAGCCAATATGTCAGATTTTTTAAGTGTTTTACAGCGAAAACACAATATAGCATTATATTAGCTTAGCACAATAGCCAGAAACACAAGCAATTTACCAGCAGCACAGGTTAGCGATCGTAACAATACAGCAAAAGATATATAATTTTGGACTAACCTTGATATACTTCATCAGATGACAGTCCTGTAACATCATATTACACAATGCATATAGGTTTTGTTCGAAAATGTGCATATTTAGCAGGACAAATCGTGGTTATACAATGTGATCAGTGGCAACAGGTCATACATTCTGGCCGCCGCCATCTTGAAAAGGCACCTAATCTAATCAATAAATAATGGTAAACTTGACAAAAAAATACAGGTTGGACAGCAAATGAAAGATGCATTAGTTATTAATGCAACCGCTGAGTTAGATTTTTTAAATTAACGTTACTAGACATACAGTGTGCGTTACAGACAGACTAGTGCCGCAATAATGGCGGACAAATGCGTTTACATTTTTCCACATAAATACGGAATAACATCATAAATAGCTCTTACTTTTGGACGAGCTTCCATCAGAATCTTGGGCAAGTGGTCCTTTGTCCAAAAGAATCGTTGCTTGGTTGTAAAACGTCGTCTTCAACTTCGGAATTAGCAGCTAACAATAGCTATGTGGCCACAACATGCCCAAATGTTCAAAACGCAATACTAAGGAAATTCCGAAAAGAGCAATATACTCGCATAAACTGATATAACTCGGTTTAAAATAACTTCGTTATGATGTTTCTAACACCTATATCGAATTAAATTACAGACGGATATATCTAAGGTCGATAACTGAGCGTTTCAAAATGCCATCCTGAGGTCTTGCTTTGCGCAATGACGAACGTCGAAAAGAGAGCTCCCTTCGTTCCTTGGCCTTTTATAAGCTCTGAGAACTACGTAGAMACTCCATTCCACTTCTCATTRGTTACTGACATCCAGGGGAAGGCGGGTGCAGTTCATGTCGACCCATAGGATACATACAGAGCTTTAAACTGATCTGAGAACAGAGCCTCGTTTTCAGACCTTCGCAGTTCCTGTCATGAATTTCGCTGCAGAAATAGTTCTGGTTCACCCACAGACATAATTCAAACGGTTTTAGAAACTACAGATTGTTCTCTATCCAATAGTAATARTAATATGCATATTGTACGAGCAAGAATTGAGTACGAGGCAGTTTAATTTGGGAACGATAAATGTCCAAGTTGAAACAGCACCCCCTGTAGTGTCAAGAGGATAAAGTGATAATGCCYTCGAAGCCGGTGTTTCTTCCAAACACCGGCTTCTTGGGCATTATCACTAAATAAGAAAACTGGCAAGCTGTGCTAATGTTGTTGCTAGCTAGCTAGAATTTGTAGTAAGCCCTTTCCTTGTTAATACTAAACAGATGGCCACTACAACTAGATAACTAGCGTATCTAGAACATTATAATTAAATCACAATGGATTCGTTTTTGCATGAAGAAACTACCTGTTAGCTGTCGAGAGTTGGTGGAGTAGCAGCTAGTTATGTTTTGCTAAATTGCAATGTTAACCATTTAGCTAATGTTAGTTAGCAAGCGAAATGGCACTGGCAGTATGGAACAATGGAGAGTGAATTAAATTATTTCTTCATCATTTTGCTAGATAACTAGCTAAGTCAAGCATTTCGTGTTGTGTGCATTGTGCTGCACTTACCACCCCATTTGATTTATATGAAGTGTGTGTGACAGCCTGGCTCAGTTAGCAAGCTAATGTTAGCTCAGCCTGATCACTAGAAATAGACTACGATTTCAGGCGTTTGAGAACGTCGATATACATGTCTTCCTCGGCACTCACACAAAAAATGTAAATGATTGCCCAGCACTGGGCACCAACTAATGATGCTCAGAGCTGAAGCGTGCTGCTCAGACCAATGCACCACCACAGATCACAATGCTCTAGCAAGCCGTGAGAATACTTKATGGTAATAGCGAGTCCTTTTTTATAATTATAATTATTTTAATTAAGCCTTCCCCAATCCATAGGATTAACCTTAACCACTCAGAATTAATGCCTAGACTGTTAACCTTTGAATTATTTCTGTTTTGACCCTGCAACCACACAGAATAAAACCTGTAACCACTCGGAAATAATGCATCAAAAATAGACATTGTAAATAGACATAAATAGACATTGTAATACATTGTTGCGTTAGCTAGCTAGCTAATTAATGAGCAGTTGCACATTATCAAACTGAACCTAACAAACAAAATCCTTCTTCAAACACAAAACCCCTTAGCTAGATGTAAACACAACATATGTATTATGCAGCTTTGTTGTTTTAGTGAGAAACATTCTGATGAAAAGGGGGTGGATTACATCGGGAAAGGTGCCTTCTTTTTTGCTTTTTCTTGTCACTTCTGCCAGCTCCCCCACGTGGAGTTTAAAAATAAAAATAAATGATTTCACCTTTATTTAACCAGGTAGCCAGTTGAGAACAAGTTCTCATTTACAACTGTGACCTGGCCAAGATAGAGCAAAGCAGTGCAACACAAACAACACAGAGTTACACATGGGATAAACAAACGTACAGGCAATAACACAATAGAAAAGTCTACATATTGTCACGTCCTGACCATAGTGCTTATGTGTTTTGCTTGTTTTAGTGTTGGTCAGGACGTGAGCTGGGTGGGCATTCTATGTTGTGTGTCTAGTTAGTCTGTTTCTGTGTTCGGCCTAATATGGTTCTCAATCAGAGGCAGCTGTCAATCGTTGTCCCTGATTGAGAATCATATATAGGTGGCTTGTTTTGTGTTGGGATTTTGTGGGTGGTTGTTTCCTGTCTCTGTGTTTTGTCTGCACCAGAAAGGACTGTATCGGTAAGCCACGTTTGTTATTTTGTAGTTTTGTAAGTGTTCACGTTTTCGTCTGTCATTAAATTATGTTGAACACGGAATACGCTGCGTCTTGGTCCGATCCCTGCTACACCTTCTTCAGATGAAGAGGAGGAAGGCTACCGTTACACATATAGTGTGTGCAAATGTAGTAAGATTRGGGAKGTAAGGCAATAAATAGGCCATAGTGGTGAAAAAATTACAATTTAGCAATTAAACACTGCAGTGATAGATGTGCAGAAGATGAATGTGCAAGTAGAGATACTGGGGTGCAAAGGAGCAAAAAAATAAATAACAGTATGGGGATGAGGTAGTTGGGTGGGCTATTTACAGATGGGCTATGTACAGGTGCAATGATCGATCAGTAAGCTGCTCTGACARCTGATGCTTAAAGTTAGTGAGGGAAATATAAGTCTCCAGCTTCAGTGATTTTTGCAATTCGTTTCAGTCATTGGCAGCAGAGAACTGGAAGTAAAGGCGGYCAAAGGAGGAGCTGGCTTTGGGGGTGACCAGTAAAATATACCTGCTGGAGCGCATACTACGGGTGGGTGCTGCTATGGTGACCAGTGAGCTGAGATAAGGCGGGGCTTTACCTAGCAAAGACATATAGATGACCTGGAGCCAGTGGGTTTGGCGACGAATATGAAACGAGGGCCAGCCAACGAGAGCATACAGGTCACAGTGGTGGTTAGTATATGGGGCTTTGGTGACAAAACAGATGGCACTGTGATAGACTATGTCGAATTTGCTGAGTAGAGTGTTGGATGCTATTTTGTAAATGACAAGGATCGGTAGGGTAGTCAGTTTTACGAGAGATGTTTGGCAGCATGAGTGAAGGGTGCTTTGTTGCGAAATAGGAAGCAGATTCTAGATTTAATTTTGGATTGGAGATGCTTAATGTGAGTCTGGAAGGAGAGTTTACAGTCTAACCAGACACCTAGGTATTTGTAGTTGTCCACATATTCTAAGTCAGAACCGTCCAGAGTAGTGATGCTAGACAGGTGGGCGGGTGCGGGCAGCGGTCGGTTGAAGAGCATGCATTTAGTTTTACTTGCATTGAAGAGCAGTTGGAGGCCACGGAAGGAGTGTTGTATGGCATTGAAGCTTGTCTGGAGGTTTGTTAACACAGTGTCCAAAGAAGGGCCAGAGGTGTACGGAATGGTGTCGTCTGCGTAGAGGTGGATCAGAGAATCACCAGCAGCAAGAGCGCCATCATTGATGTATACAGAGAAAAGAGTCTGCCCGAAGATTGAACCCTGTGGCACCCCCATAGAGACTGCCAGAGGTCCGGACAACAGGCCCTCCGATTTGAAACGCTGACCTCTATCTGAGAAGTAGTTGGTGAACCAGGCAAGGCAGTCATTTGAGAAACCAAGGCTGTTGAGTCTGCCGATAAGAATGCGGTGATTGACAGAGTCGAAAGCCTTGACCAGGTCGATGAATACGGCTGCGCAGTATTGTCTTTTATCAATGGCGGTTATGATATCATTTAGGACCTTGAGTGTGGCTGAGGTGCACCCATGACCAGCTCGGAAACCAGATTGCATAGCGGAGAAGGCACGGTGGGATTCGAAATGGTCGGTTATCTGTTTGTTAACTTGGCTTTCGAATACTTTAGAAAGGCAGGGTAAGATAGATATAGGTCTGTAGCAGTTTGGGTCTAGAGTGTCTCCCCCTTTGAAGAGGGGGATGACCGTGGCAGCTTTCCAATCTTTAGGGATCTCAGACGATATGAAAGAGAGGTTGAACAGGCTAGTAATGGGGGTTGCAACAATTGAGGCAGATCATTTTTGAAAGAGAGGGTCCAGATTGTCTAGCCCGGCTGATTTTTAGGGGTCCAGATTTTGCAGCTCTTTCAGAAMATCAGCTATCTGGATTTGGGTGAAGGAGAAATGGGGGAGGCTTGGGCAAGTTGCTGTGGGGGGTGCAGAGGTGTTGACCGGGGTAGGGGTAGCCAGGTGGAAAGCATGGCCAGCTGTAGAAAAATGCTTATTGAAATTCTCAATTATCGTAGATTTATCGGTGGTTACAGTGTTTCCTAGTGGGCAGCTGGGAGGAGGTGATCTTATTCACCATGGACTTTACAGTGTCCCAGAACTTTTTGGAGATTGTGCTACAGGATGCAAATTTCTGCTTGAAAAAGCTAGCATTTGCTTTCCTAACTGCCTGTGTATATTGGTTCCTAACTTCCCTGAAAAGTTGCATATCGCGGGGGCTATTCAATGCTAATGCAGTACGCCACAGGTTTTTTTTTGTACTGGTCAAGGGCAGTCAGGCATGCTTATTTTTTATTAAAAAAATTTACCCCCTTTTTCTCCCCAATTTCATGGTATCCAATTGTTAGTAGTTACTGTCTTGTCTCATCGCTGCAACTCCCGTACGGACTCGGGAGAGGCGAAGGTCGAGAGCCATAGGTCCTCCGAAACACAACCCAACCAAGCCGCATTGCTTCTTGACACAGCGCGCATCCAACCCGGAAGCCAGCCGCACCAAAGTGTCGGAGAAAACACAGTACACCTAGCAACCTGGCCAGCGTGCACTGCGCCCGGCCCGCCACAGGAGTCGCTAGTGCGCGATGAGACAAGGATATCCCTGCCGGCCAAACCCTCCCTAACCCGGACGACGCTGGGCCAATTGTGTGCCGCCCCATGGGCCTACCGGTCGTGACCGGCTGCGACAGAGCCTGGGCTCGAACCCAGAATCTCTGGTGGCACAGCTAGCACTGCGATGCAGTGCCTTAGACCACTGCGCCAGCCGGGAGGCCGGGGCATGCTTATTTAAGATGGTGAGGAAAGCACTTTKAAAGAATAACCAGGCATCCTCTACTGTCAGAATGAGGTCAATATCCTTCCAGGATACCCGGGCCAGGTCGATTATAAATGCCTGCTCGCCGAAGTGCTTTAGGGAGCGTTTGACAGTGATGAGGAGTGGTCGTTTGACCGCGGACCCATTACGGATGCAGGCAATGAGGCAGTGATCGCTGRGATCCTGGTTGAATACAACAGAGGTGTATTTAGAGGGCAGGTTGGTCAGGAGGATATCTATGAGGGTGCCCGTGTTTACAGATTTAGGGTTGTATCTGATAGGTTCCATGATAATTTGTGTGAGATTATCAGCACCTAGCTTAGATTGTAGGACGGCCGGGGTGTTAAGCATATCCCAGTTTAKGTCACCTAACAGTACAAACTCTGAAGATAAATGGGGGGCAATTAATTCACATATGATGTCCAGGGCACAGCTGGGGGCTGAGGGGGGTCAACAGTGAGAGACTCTTTTTCTGGAAAGGTGGATTTTTATAAGTAGAAGCTCAAACTGTTTGGGCACGGACCTGGATAGCATGACAGAACTCTGCAGGCTATCTCTGCAGTAGATTGCATCTTYACCCACTTTGGCAGTTCTATCTTGTCTGAAAATGTTGTAGTTGCGGATGGAAATTTCAGAATTTTTGGTGGCCTTCCTAAGCCAGGATTCAGACACGGCTAGGACTTCAGGGTTGTTGGAGTGTGCTAAAGCAGTGAATAAAACAAACTTAGGGAGGAGGCTTCTGATTAACTTCTTGGCGCTACGGATCCCGTTACCGGGATCATTTTCCTAAACAACCACTGAATTGCAGAGCGCCAAATTCAAAAATAATCCTACAAATAATTTATAATCATGGAATCACAAGGAAATATACCAAAAACACAGCTTAGGTTGTTGTTAATCCACCTATCGTGTCAGATTTTGAAATATATGCTTTACAGCGAAAGAAATTCAAGCGTTTGTGAGTGTATCAATCAATGCTACAACAGCTAGCCCCAAATTAGCATGGTCACGAAAGTCAGAAAAGCAATAAAATTAATCGCTTACCTTTGATAATCTTCGGATGTTTGCACTCACGAGACTCCCAGTTACACAATAAATGTTATTTTTGTTCGTGAATATTAGTTTTATAACAAAAAAACGCCATTTGGGTTGCGCGTTATGGTCAGAAAACCACATGCTCGTTCCGGTCCTGAAAGGTAGAAGAAAATCAAAAAAGTATCAGATTCAAAAAATAATAACTAAAAGATTTATAATCATGCACTCACAAGTGAATATACCAAAACACAGTTTAGTTTGTTTGTTAATCCACTATCGTGTCAGATTTTGAAAATATGCTTTACAGGCGAAAGCAATCCAAGCGTTTGTGAGTGTATCAGTCAATGCTAGAACAGTTAGCCTTAAAATTAGCTTGGTCACGAAAGTCAGAAAAGCAATAAAATGAATCGCTTACTTTGATAATCTTCGGATGTTTGTACTCACAAGACTCCCAGTTACACAATAAGTGTTCTTTTTGTTCGATAAATATTAGTTTTATAGCAAAAAAACGCCATTTGGGTTGCGCGTTATGTTCAGAAAACTACAGCCTCGTTCCGGTCCTGAAAGGCAGACAAATTCCAAAAAGTATCCGTAATGTTCGTAGAAACATGTCAAACGTTTTTTATAATCAATCCTCAGGTTGTTTTACATACATAATCAATCATATTTCAACTGGACGATAACCTACTCAATAAAAGAGAGAAAGAAAATGTTGGGCTACCCCTCTCACGCGCAGGAACTAATCAAAGGACACCTGACTCGTTTTGAAAAATCTCGCTCATTTTTCAAAATAAAAGCCTGAAACTATGTCTAAAGCCTGGTCACAGCCTGAGGAAGCCATTGGAAAATGATCTGGTGATACACCTTTAAATGGAGGAGGGGCGGGCAACAGAACAGGGATAAAAAATAAAAAAAGCACTTCCGGGTTGGATTTCCTCAGGTTTTCGTCTGCAGAATCAGTTTTGTTATACTCACAGACAATATTTTGACAGTTTTGGAAACTTTTGGAGTGTTTCTGTCCTAATTAGGTACTAATCTGTCCTAATAATTATATGCATATTCTACGATCTGGGCCTGATAAATAGTCCGTTTACGTGGAACGTTATAAAAAAAAAAAATCTGGCCCCTAGCGTCAATAAGTTACTGCATGAAACCAAGCTTTTACAGTTACAGAAGTCAACAAATGATAGCGCCTGGAGAATAGGAGTGGAACTGGGGCTACAGGGCCTAGGTTAACCTCTACATCACCAGAGGAACAGAGGAGGAGTAGGATAAGGGTACGGCTAAAGGCTATAAGAACTGGTCGTCTAGTGCGTTGGGGACAGAGAATAATGTGAAAGGTTATAGCAAATGTGAAAGGTTATAGACCTGCAGTGTCCATATTTCAGTTCCTATTCCATTTAACCCATCTGAACAGTACAGTTCCCTTTATGTGCCATATTTAAAGTCCCCATCGTGTGACTGTCAAATTTGTGTAGCGCCTCACAATCATCACACATAACATACTGCCATCATCCTCTTTTAACACTTCACCAAATCTATCCCAAAAATGAGTTAGACTACTGTTCTGGCCCTCCCTTCTATTTATCTTCAACTCTCCATTTCACAGCTTTTCTCTTATTGAATTAAACTCCGACATTGTCCTTTTTGCCTCAGTGGATCGACTTTTTTCTTTTTCTGCCCAAATTCTCAAAAGCATTTAGGGATTGGCATGTATTTGGCAAGCATACAGTTAGGCCCTAAAGCTTAGGCTTACGCACTAATGCCAGATACAAATAATTAAAGTAAAACCTCAGTGTCACCTTTTGATATGAATTGCACAGGAATTATAGGCTACATTTATGGATTTTTTAATGCATTGTTTTATCACRCCTACTCCTGTTCCCTCCCTCCAGCGCTCGACATCTTCAGTCTACTAACCACCGGTCCTGGCAACCCACATTGTGCACACCTGGTAACCATCATTGGTTGCCAGTGGTTGTGGAGGAGAGGAAGGTCGACACAGTCAGGTCATGGCCAGTCCCAACTTCAGCACCATCGCCTCTCCTCTCACCTCTCTCCCCATAAGTTGGTGTGGAGTCCAGCAGCCGATGAGGCCTTCCGCCTACTGAAGGAGCGTTTCACCTCCGCCCCATTGCTGAAACACCCAGATCCTACGCTGCCCTTCGTGGTGGAAGTGAACGCCTCAGAAGTGGGCGTGGGGGCCGTTCTGTCACAACATCAAGGTAATCCACAAAATTTTTATCCATGTTAATACTMCTCTAAAAACTGTCTCCTGCAGAAAGGAACTATGATGTCGGAAACCGGGAGCTCCTAGCGGTGAAGTTGGCACTAGAAGAGTGGAGACACTGGTTGAGGGCACCAAGGACCCGTTTCTCATCCTCACCGACCATTAGAACCTGGAGTACATACGGACAGCGAGAAGCGTGAAGATTCAACTTCACCCTGTCATACCGCCCAGGTTGAAAGAACATCAAAGCCGATGCCCTGTCCCATCTCCACGTTTCGGGAGAGGTTCCTGTCCTGAGTGCGCCAATCATACCGCCCTCCCGAATCGTTGTTCCYATGCTTTGGGACGTAGACGTGGAGATCCGCCAGGCTTTGGAGAGGGAACCCGTTTTATCCCTCTCTCTGGTCTCACTACCACTCTCCAGGTCGCTGAGGCACTGCTCTAGCAGGTCTTCCGGCACTGTGCCTTTCGGAGGACATTGTCTCCGACTGTGGCCCTTAATTCACAACACGGGTATGGAGAGCCCTAATGGAGAAGCTGACGGTCAGCCTCACTTCTAGGTACCGGCCTCAGTCCAACAGGCAGGTGGAGAGAATGAACCAAGACCTGGTGAGGTTCCTTAGGAGTCACTGCCAGGACCGTCAGGGGGAATGGGCCCGCTTCCTTCCCTGGGCAGAGTACATCCAGAATTCACTGCATCACTCCTCCACCGGGCTGACCCAGTTTGTGGGGCCCTTCAAAGTCCTCCGGAGGATCAATGAGGTAACCTACAGATTAAAACTCCCTATAGCACTCCTATAGCAATCAGTAGCCTCAGTCATCAGGCAGTATTGGTTTTGGTTACGCTTCTCCTGTTTTGTGTTATCTTCATGTTTATTATTATTATTAAACTCACCTTCTGCACCTGCTTCCTGACTGCATTTACGTTACATGTTTTCTCTTTATTCAATCAGGGGAATAAGGGGATGATGTTGATTCTCAGGCCCTAATGCTCTGGTTTGCTACTAGCTACCACCGGACCACTATGGCAGATGGCCATTGTGGCTCCTTCTACCATGACACATTTATGTTCCTCTCCCCCGCTCTCTCCCACTCTCTCTTTCTCTCTCTCTCTCTCTCTCTCCTGGTTGCCAGTGAAATAATAAAAACCCCACTCCTGGTCATGGCTGGCACAATCTCATTATAATCTCTGTTTTTTATTCATGGGGCCCCTTGGGACGTTGTCTGCCCGCGACGTGGYTCCCAACCTCCGCAGAGATCATCTTTTGAAACAGCCAGGAGACCTAATGAAGTCGCAGAGTGGCACAATTATTACCCTGAGAAGGAGCATTAATGTACTTGAGAATCCCCTCCGGAGAAACATGATGACAATTGGTTTGTACAGCTTTGATCGTCCAGGATAAACTGCAGGGYTGGCCCCCTGTGCCATGGGTTGGGTTCCTAGCAGATGTGGGTGCATCCCAAATGGCCTGCTATTCCCTATATAATGCAATACTTTTGACCAGAGCCTGACGAGGAACCCAGAAATGGTATATGATAAAACAGCAGTCACACCAACCAAACATTCTACTCACAAAAGCTAAAAACAAAAAGGTGAATGGYAGGTTATATAAAATCCGTGTATATTTCTTCTGTAGAGCCACAACTGTATAGACCAAGTCAGCAGGATTTGTTAGGCGGTGAGAGACCAATAATTCTAAAAAGCACAAAACAAAACAAAAATTGGGGGAAAAATGTACTTGAACAAGTTAAAATATATGAAGCAAATTAACAAGTAAAAAGGCCAATTCAAGTATTTTATTTCAGTATTTTATTTCAGCAAGTTCTTGCTATATTTACTACAGAAAGCTGAATGAATACATGGTATATAGAGCCTTCTTTCTTAATATATCCAAAATGAGGTATGGATGTTAAACCAACCAGACCTTATTACAGTACATTCACATCTCTCAGACATCATCTAGTGCTGTCCAGATGAATAAAACATTAAGCTTATGTATTTTACTTAGCATAATATAATATATATCTGGAAGTTTAAGCACCATGAAAATGTGATTTACATTGTAACTTGACTTAGATTAAAATGCTCCTAGTCCTTTATTGGGCTGTAAAATCAATTTCGGAAGGGAAAGTTAAGTTCTCCATAATATTAGAAAGTAGTGCTTGGTGGTGTTGAATCATCAAAGAACGGTACAGAAGAATGTGCTTCATTAACTAGGCCTAATAAATGCCTTAAAGCAATATTTCACCACTATCTCAGCCTTGCTTAATCTTTTGTCTTACATCTTAATGTTTTTATGGAAGAGAGACTACCCACTGGGCACAAACTGGTTGAATCAATGTAATTCGTCAATGTATTGTGACRTGGAATCAACGTTGAAAATTCATTTGAAGAATGTCATCATCCAGTACTGTTTTCATCTAATTTCAATCAGCGTCTTAACTTAAACATTGAAATTAGGATAAAACTTCAACTTAAATACATTGACTTAACCTGACTAACAGGTTGTTACATCAATCTAATTTCAACATAAACATCAGAACTATGTTAAMATTGCGTTGAAAACATAAAACATATTTTGTTGAATTTCATATTTGATTAGACATTTTATTTGAACTTAATGGTAAAATGGTATGTTGGAATCAACGTTATTGTTTCAACGTCATGCTATCGACATAAATAAAGAGGTATATTGAAATAAAAYGTGAAGCTACCGTCCAACAATTCCTGCCTGAACATTGACTCCTACTGTTATATAAAGGGTAATGCAATTCAGTGAGAACAAGTCTACCAGCCAGATACCTAACACTATGTACTCTGCTTAGCTTCAGAAACAAGATGTGTTCGATTCTGCTGAGCTATTATGTCAAGACATTCAGACATTGATTCCATACTAATTTGTGTAGACAACCTAGGCCCAAATAACTAAATAACTCCTCTAACTTTTCTCACACAAGCTGATTGTGAAAGTGAATTTGGAGTGAGCTTGGGTTTACGTAGGCTACATTAACATTTGATTTGCTCAAAGGACACATTCATTTCAATGTGAAGCTAGGTATACTATCATTCATCCATGGTTGATTGGATCTTTGGAAGTTTAGAAGTTTAGAAGCAACCACAAATCAGATGTAGCCTACATAAAYCCACCTCACTATGAATTTACTTTCACATACTGCTTGTGAAGAGGAGTTACTTTCAAATATTCAATGATATTTAGGTAGTCTACGTAAATGAGTTTGGAAGCTGATCAATGTCTAAATGTGTTGACATGGTAGCTCAGCTGAAACAAACACAGCTTGTTTCCAAAACTAAGCGGGGTGCAAAGAGGTATGTATCTGGCGAAGTAGATTATTTCTCACTGAAATGCATTACTCCTCATATACCAGTAGGCTATGATCCCTTATTGATGTCACTTGTTAAATCCACTTCAATCTGTGTAGATGAAGAGAAGGAGATAGTTTTAAAGAAGGATTTCTAAGCCTTGAGACAATTGAGACATGGATTCTGTATGCGTGCCATTCCGAGGGTGAATGGGCAAGACAAAATATTTAAGTGCCTTTGAAGGTGCCAGGAGCACCAGTTTGTGTCAAGAACTGCAACACTGCTGCGTTTTTCACACTCAACAGTTTCCTGTGTGTATCAAGAATGGTCCACCACCCAAAGGACATCCAGCCAACTTGACACAACTGTGGGATGCATTGGAATCAACATGGGCCAGCATCCATGTGGAACGTTTTCGACACCTTGTTGAGTCCATGCCCCGACGAATTGAGGCTGTTCTGAGGGTAAATGGGGAAGTGCAAGTCAATATTAGGAAGGTGTTCCTAATGTTTTGTATACTCAGTGCATATTGAATATAGGATGACATTTTTTAACAMATTTCTATTACATTTTCAAMACAATTTCAACGTATACATAGCTTTTATGATTATGTAGAAATTTAATTGGTGTAACAACCTGTTAGTCAGGTTAAGTGAATGTATTTAAGTTGAAGTTTAACCCTAATTTCAATGTTTACAACACTGGTTGAAATTAGATGAAAACACTACTGGTTTGTTACTTCTTTCAAATCCAATGTATTTTCCACGTTGAGTCCATGTCACAATACGTTGACGAATTACATTGAAACAACGTTGATTCAACCAGTGTGTGCGCAGTAGGTAGCTTCAATCCACTGCTTCTGTATGCTTATTTAACAACGTTAGCAAATTAGCAAAGGTTGCTAGTTAAACTAATGAAGCAGTGGTTTGAAGCAAGTCCATTCCTATGAAACACTTCTGTGGTAAGATTGCATTGCATGATATTGATGGGCTACTCAGTTTACACTCTACACAAATCCAGTAACCCAACATTCAAACTTGTTTAGAATATTTCAGTAAATAAAATCTAATATTGATCTTTAGAGATCTTTGCTTGATTAACATAAAATTAGAACATATCGTAATTACAGTTAGTCTACTGTTTAAGTCAGAACAAGACAAATAGTAAATAATCAGCATAAACGTTGGAGAGAAAGCAGCTTTGTGTCCATACATACAATAAGGACAGTTTTAGCAATGCATATAATTTGTGATATGATTGATTGACCCTGTATTCTGATTATGGCTCCTATGGCTACAGTTAAAGGGTCTATTCTCATTGATGAAAATTAAAGGGATAATTCGTGATTTTATCTACTTYCCCAGAGTCAGATGAACTTGTGGATACCATTTGTATGCAGTATGAAGGAAGTTGCTAACTTGCGCTAGCGCAATTGCTACAGTAACTAGCGTTAACGCAATGGCTGGAAGTCTATGGGTAGATACCCATAGACTCCAGTCATTGCTAGCAGATACCCATAGACTTCCAGCCATTGCGCTWATGCTAGTTAGCATTGAATTGCGAAACTACCTCTGACTTCCTTCAAAACTGGTCACAGAGACATACACAAGGTATCCAAGATKTCATCTGACTCTGGGGAAATAGATAAGGGGCCATTGCCAAAATCCCGAAATATCCCTTTAAGGATCATTTCGAGAGATTCTTGAGACATAACTGTAATGTAAACTTGCTTATTTCTCACATCTCGAATGCTACCTCCGGAGCTCGCACATGACACTCGCCCRACAGTTTCCTCCCTCTGAGCAGGGCAGTGTAAACAGAATTGTATCRTTGAGCCCAACTTTCAAACAGTAAAAATACTAATAGCAAGCAATGTTTTTGAAACAGCTGACATGTAAAGACATTTTCATTATATTTGAGACTTGTTTTATTGAGCTTTCACCTGAAATTGCAGTAACAGCCGGTTACGTTCTGAAATTGTCACCGTAGCTTTAAGAAAGGGAAGCTCAACTGCGTTTTCCTGCTTTGGCTGCTCAGAGTCACAATCCAGCAAGAAGCTGATCAACTCACCAGGAAAAACGTTTTCAGTCGCAATTTTGCATTTACCACAAATAATGACTTCCATGATACTGATAAAATAAAGCCTGGTTTGTTCTAAGGTAACTTTAATGTGCTGAAACTGTACTTTTATATTCGAATGTCATTGTCTTGCAAGCTACATTTAATGCGTCTACGAACATGAAAATAAACCACTTAATTGTCTATATACTTGTGAATCGTTGCATTATTCAAGTGTAGCTAATATGTTTTAGAGGAAAAGTTGTTTGCATTGTCGAAGAGTATGCAAGGTTACAAGGTCAGTGATAACTGATACTGATTTTTACGGTAAATTTGGAGCTGCAGAGCCAGAAAGTGTATATACAGTACCAGTCAAAAGTTTGGACATACCTACTCATTCAAAGGTTTTAATTTAAAAAAAATACTATTTTCTACATTGTAGAATAATAGTGAAGATGTCAAAATTATGAAATACCACATATGGAATCATGTAGTAACTAAAGTGTTAAAACAAATCAAAATATAATATTTGAGATTCTTCAAAGTAGCCACCCTTTGCCTTGATGACAGCTTTGCACAATCTTGGCATTCTCCAACCAGCTTTATGAGGTAGTCACCTGGAATGCATTTCAATTAACAGGTGTGCCTTGTTTAAAGTACATTTGTGGAATATCTTTCCTTCTTAATGCGTTTGAGCCAATCAGTTATGTTGTGACAAGTTAGGGGTGGTGTACAGAAAAATGCCCTATTTGGTAAAAGACAAAGTACATATTATGGCAAGAACAGCTCAAATAAGCAAAGAGAAATGACAGTCCATCATTACTTTAAGACATGGTCAGTCAATGTGGAAAATTTCAAGAGCTTTGAAGTTTTTTTWAAATGCAGTCGCAAAACCCATCAAGCGCTATGCTGAAACAGGCTCTCATGAGGACCGCCACAGGAAAGGAAGACCCAGGGGTACCTCTGCTGCAGAGGATAAGTTCATTAGAGTTAACTGCACCTCAGATAGCAGCCCAAATAAATTCTTCACAGAGTTCAAGTATCAGTCACATCTCAACATTCACTGTTCAGACTGCGTGAATCAGGCCTTAATGGTTGAATTGCTGCAAAGAAACCACTACTAAAGGACACCAATAAGGAGAGACTTGCTCTGGCCAAGAAACATGAGCAATGGACATTAGACCGGTGGAAATCTGTCCTTTGGTCTGATGAGTCCAAATTTGAGATTTTTGGTTCCAACCGCCGTGTCTTTGTGAGACGCAAAGTAGGTGAACGGATGATCTCCACACGGGTGCAAACTACCCACCCTCCAGGACACCTATGTCACAGGAAGGTCAAAAAGATCATCAAGGACATCAACCACCCAAGCCACTGCCTGTTCACCCCGTTATCATCCAGAAGGCAAGGTCAGTACAGGTGCATCAAAGCTGGGACATAGACTGAAAAACAGCTTTTATCTCAAGGCCATCAGACTGTTAAACAGCTATCACTAGAACATTAGAGGCTGCTGCCTATAGGCATAGACTAGGAATCACTGGCCACTTTAAGGAATGGAACACTGGTCACTTTAATAATGTTTACATATCTTGAATTACTCATWTGTACAGTTGAAGTCAGAAGTTTACGTACACTTAGGTTGGAGTCATTAAAACTCGYTTTTCAACCACTCCACAAATTTCTTGTTAACAAACTATAGTTTGGCAAGTCGGTTAGGACATATACTTTGTGCAAGACACAAGTAATTTTTCCAACAATTGTTACAGATATTTTCACTTATAATTCACTGTATCACAATTCCAGTGGGTCAGAAGTTTACATACACTAAGTTGACTGTGCCTTTAAACATCTTGGAAAATTTCAGAAAATGATGTCATGGCTTTAGAAGCTTCTGATGGGCTAATTGACATCGTTTGAGTCTATTGGAGGTGTACCTGTGGATGTATTTCAAGGCCTACCTTCAAACTCAGTGCCTCTTTGTTTGACATCATGGGAAAATCAAAAGAAATCAGCCAAGACCTCCACAAGTCTTGTTCATCCTTGGGAGCATTTTCCAAACTACTGAAGGTACCACGTTCATCTGTACAAACAATAGTACGCAAGTATAAACACCATGGGACCACGCATCCATCATACCGCTCAGGAAGAAGCGTTCTGTCTCCGAAAGATGAACGTACTTTGGTGCAAATCAATCCCAGAACAACAGCAAAGGACCTTGTGAAGATGTTGGAGGAAACAGGTACAAAAGTATCTATATCCACAGTAAAACGAGTCCTATATCGACATAACCTGAAAGGCCGCTCAGCAAGGAAGAAGCCACTGCTCCAAAACCGCCATAAAAAAAGCCAGACTACGGTTTGCAACTGCACATGGGGACAAAGAATGTCCTCTGGTCTGATTGAAACAAAAATAGAACTGTTTGGCCATAATGACCATCATTATATTTTGGAGGAAAAGGGGTGCTTGCAAGCCGAAGAACACCATCCCAACCGTGAAGCACGGGGGTGGCAGCACATGTTGTGGGGGTGCTTTGCTGCAGGAGGGACTGGTGCACTTCACAAAATAGATGGCATCATGAGGAGGGAAAATTATGTGGATATATTGAGCAACATCTCAGACATCAGTCAGAAGTTAAAGCTTGGTCCCAAGCATACTTCCAAAGTTGTGGCCAAATGGCTTAAGGACAACAAAGTCAAGGTATTGGATGTCCATCACAAAGCCCTGACCTCAATCCTATAGAAAATTGTGGGCAGAACTTAAAAAGCGTGTGTGAGCAAGGAGGCCTACGAACCTGACTCAGTTACACCAGCTCTGTCAGGAGGAATGGGCCAAAATTCACCCAAACTTATGTGGGAAGCTGTGGAAAGGCTGCCCAGAACATTTGACCCAAATTAAACAATTTAAAGGCGAATCTACAAATGCTAATTGAGTGTATGTAAACTCTGAAACACTGGGAATGATGATGAAAGAAGAAAAGCTGAAATAAATAATTCTCTCTACAATTATTCTGACATTTCACATTCTTAAAATAAAGTGGTGATCCTAACTGACGCTTAAGACATGGAATTTTTACTAGGATTAAATGTCAGGAATTGTGAACTGAGTTTAAAGTATTATGGCTAAGGTGTATGTAAACTTCCGACTTCACCCGGCAGTGTTGAAAAACAAATTTTAATGACTCCAACCTAAGTGTATGTAAACTTCCAACTTCAACTGTATGTACTGTTTTCTATACTATTCTACGGTATCTCATTCACTTAATGTTTACATATCTTGCATTACTCATCTCATATGTATATAYTGTTTTCTATACTATTCAACTGTATCTTAGTCTGTTCCACTCTGACATCGCTAGTCCATATGTATATAGTCTTAATTCATTCCTACTTAGATTTGTGTGTATTGGGTATATGTTGTGTAATTTGTTAGATATTACTTGTTAGATATTACTGCATTGTTGGAGCTAGAAGCACAAGCATTTCGCTACACCCGCATGTGCCCAATACAATTTGATTTGATAGGTTCCCACTGTGAAGCATGGAGGAGGTTTGATGGTGTGGGGGTTCTTTGCTGGTCACACTGTCAGTGATTAATTTAGAATTCAAGGCACACTTAACCAGCATGGCTACCACAGCATTTTGCAGTGATACGCCCTCCCATCTGGTTTGCGCTTAGTGGGACTATCATTTGTTTTTCAACAGGACAATGACCCAACACACCTCCAGGCTGTGTAATGGCTATTTGACCAAAAAGGAGAGTGATTGAGTGCTGCATCATATGACCTGGCCTCCACAATCACCCGACCTCAACCCAATTGAGATGGTTTAGGATAAGTTGGACCGCAGAGTGAAGGAAAAGCAGACAACGAGTGCTCAGCATATGTGGGAACTCCTTCAAGACTGTTGGAAAATAATTCCTGGTGAAGCTGGTCGAGAGAATGCCAAGAGTGTGCAAGCTGTCATCAAGGCAAAGGGTGGCTACTTTGAAGAATCTCAAATATAAAATATATTTTGATTTGTYTAACACTTTTTTTGGTTACTATGTGATTCCATATGTGTTATTTCATAGTTTTGATGTCTTCACTGTTATTCTACAATGTAGAAAATAGTAAAATAAAGAAAAACCCTTGAATGAGTAGGTGTGTCCAAACTTTTGACTGGTACTGTACATATTGTGTAAATTAAAATCTTATCACGCTGTCTCCTTAAATGTTTGTCAATGAGAATAGCCTCAAAGTAATGGGCAAAGCATTTACCATTATCACAATGCTGAGGTGTGAGTTGTCTCTTTTGGTTTATTTTTATTTAACTAGGCAAGTCAGTTAAGAACAAATTCTTATTTACAATGACTGACTAGGAACATTGGRTTAACTGCCTTGTTCAGGGGCAGAACGACAGATTTTTACCTTGTCAGCTCAGGGATTCAATCTAGCAACCTTTCGGTTACTGGCCCAACGCTCTAACCACTAGGCTACCTGCTGCCCCATTGGTATTGGGTTCAAAGTTCTGACTGACTGCTAAACAGTGTAAAGAAGGAAACAAGAAGACACATTTAACATGCGTCCATGTTGCAATATGGCAAGATTATCTGTAAGTAAAACTTCACTTAAACGTAGAAGAGGTAACTGCACTGCATACATTAGGTAAAAAAAGTTGAGATACAAGGTTCTGAACTGACAACTGTTCTAGCTTCAGCGAATGTTGTTGGCCTTTTTGCATCTCAAGTAGAATTCTCTGTAACTGTAAATTCTGTAACGTTTCTGTACGTCTAAGTAACAAGATCTATCATCTACAGTATCGTATAGATACCGGTCTTATAAAATAGAGAGAAGGGCTAGTAGGTCCATGTGCATATTAAGAAAAACATATATATAGCTTTAGAATATTTGTATTTATCTCTATATATATTTCTATGTATCTATCCATATTTACATGTGCAGGATAAAGATCTAAAGTGAAAATGTTGTAAACAACCCTTTTGCTCAGGAAGCCACTGGAAGAAGCTCCGGAGGGGGCGTGGCCGTGTGCTGCTCCAGGCTGGGGTGCTCATTGGATGAGGGATATGCATAATGCAAGGGGTGCTCATCATGTGGCTCAGGGTGCTCGTGGGTTTCGGGGTGCTCATTGGGCAAGGGGTGCTCCTGCTGGGGAGAGGGGTGATCATGATGAGAGGGGTGTTCCAAGCAGGGGTGCTCATGGTGCTCCAGTGGCTCGTGGGCTGTGGGGTGCAATTTGGACATTGGGTGCTCCAGACAGGGGTGCTGCTGGGGGGGAAAGGAGGACATCTCTTTGTGTAGTCCCAGGACCTCTACCATGCCAGCCCCTGTATGAGGGACACTGGTGTGCATGATGTGTCTTTGTAAGTGCTTGATCCAATCCTCCTGGACGGACAGAGGACCCTGGAAGACCAGGTCACAGAATCTGCATGGGAGAGAGCGCTAGGTTAGGTTTGGTTAAGGTAGGATAGGATAGGCTAGGCTAGGTTAGGTTTGGTTTGGTTTGGTTTGCAGACATATGTATATTATTTAGTAGGGGTGTAACGGTTCACCACACCCACGGTTCGGTGCGTATTGCGGTTTGGTTTCGGGACTGTGGTAAAATGAAATGCCATTCACAATGTTCAGCATTCACAATGTTACTTGCATTGTCTGTTGTGACCAGATTGTTATGTTGGGCCTCTYAAGTTTCCACTCTGATGCTACATTTGTAACCATGTAGGAGGTGGGAATTTACCAGTTGTGAAGTCATAAATACCAGTTGGATGCATTCATGTGATTGAACTTGTTTAGAAATGTTGATTGGCTAATGGCCAACAAGCTGTGTCAACCATACACTAAAAGTAAAGATATCATGCTTGTAAACAAATGATAGAGTTCAAAAACCACATTAATAGATCGCTTTTTATAAATGTTTTGTTGTTGCATATAACTGCTGAAAATGCTGTTATAGAAGCCATTTCCTTAGTAGGTGACATCAGAGGATACCATGTGGGAGAAGTGGGTGCTCAGGATGATAGACGAGTTTCCCACTAGTATATACCAGTTGGAGGGGCGTTAAAGTACATTTTTCTCCCCAGTCATATGTGGTAAATTCCCACTTCCCACTTGATTCGAACGCACCATGCAACTGCCTCCTTCAGTACCAGATATGCACTTGTGAATCTCATAATGAGGCTGTGTCTGTAGCACGGTACATCTACCACTCCGGGGTAATGTGATAGGTGGTCAATACGTGCAATTCWTTGTAAACTTAGGCTTTGGTTTGCTTATATAGAGTGGGTACTACATGTTTTCTGAAATGGGTGCAATGCAAGAGGGAAGTTCATAACGTGGTTCGAGCACTTTCACAAGGTGCTGAAACCCTCTATTCTCAAACTCCGAGAATGGGTGCATATGCGCAGCTATAAATCAAAGGCTGTAAAAAATATAAACATAGCCTACCTATCACTCTTGTAATTTCTTTAGCCCGGTCAGAATCAGCTTTGGTCCGGTCAGAATCAGAATCAGCTTGAATGCAGAGGGGAGACGATGTTGAGTTATTGTATATTTGCGTTTCCGTCTTGGGGTAATATCGGTGTAAATGTGTCAACATATTTGAGCTGTATAGGCTATTCTCGTTGAGTGTGGAAACATACTGTTAACATTGCATCCACAACTCTCTGTCCATCGCCATTGTAATCTACTGGGAAGCCAAAATGTTCCMAAACTGGAGATTTAAACGATGATGGAGGATACTCCAATTCTGGTTTATCGACCCAACCACTCGCCATCGTACAGAACTAGTTCCTCACAAAAGGACAGTATGAAATGCGCAAATTAAGATTAGAATTTTGATTACAACATGTGCATAGGCTCTAGTTGTTTTATCGGAATAGCCTGAAATSTTTTTTGCTTTACTCAAGAGGCAGAGGCCTATAAGCCTAGTGTTTTTATTGCGTAAATATCGTTTTTTAATGTATTCATTAGGGTTCACAGGGCAGACCGAACCGAGGTCCTGGTACCGAACAGTTTGGTATGTACAGTTACACCCCTACTACTTAGTATCTGAGGAGGCAACACTGTTCATACAATACAATATGTGGTGACATGCTCGTCAAACATCTCAATCCAGAATCATGGACATTAATATGGAGTTTTGGGGCCTCCCGAGTGGCGCAGCGGTCTAAGGCACTGCAGTGCTTGAGGCATCACTACAGATCCGGGTTTGATCCCGGGTTGTGTCGCAGCCGGCTGCGACCGGGAGACCCATGAGGCGTCGCACAATTGGCCCAGCGTCATCCGGGTTAGGGGAGGGTTTGGCTGGCCGGGATGTCCTTGTCCCATCACGCTCTAGCGACTCCTGTGGCGGGCCGGGCGCATGCACGTTGACACGGTTGCCAGTTGTACTGTGTTTCCTCCGACACATTGGTGCCGCTGGCTTCTGTGCAGGCCAGTCAAGTTCTTCCACACTGATCTTGACAAACCATTTCTGTATGGACATCGCTTTGTGCATGGGGCATTGTCATACTGAAACAGTTCCCCAAACTGTTGCCACAAAGTTGGAAGTACAGAATCGTCAAGAATGTCAATGTATGCTGTAGTGTTAAGATTTCCCTTCACTGGAACTAAGGGGCCTAGCCCAAACCATGAATAACAGCCCCAGACCATTATTCCTCCTCCACCAAACAGGTAGCGTTATCCTGGCCAAACCCAGATTCGTCCTCGGACTGCCAGATGGTGAAGCATGATTCATCCCTGAAGAGTGGCGAGCTTTACACCACGCCAGCCGTCGCTTGGCATTGCGCATGGTGATCTTAGGCTTGTGTGCGTCTGCTCGGCCTTGGAAACCCATTTCATGAAGCTCCCAAGCGAAGAGTTATTGTGCTGACGTTGCTTCCAGAGGCAGTTTGGAACTCGGTAGTGAGTGTTGCAACCGTGGACAGACGATTTATACGTGCTACGCGCTTCAGCACTCRGGGGGTCCCGTTCTGTGAGCTTGTGTGGCCTACCACTTCGCGGCTGAGCCATTGTTGCTCCTAGAAGTTTCCACTTGACAATAACAGCACTTACAGGTGACTGAGGAAGCTCTAGCAGGACAGAAATTTGACAAACTGACTGTCAAACTGACAGAAACTTTCTGTCCAAAAATGATGCAGAAAAAATTATTCATGCTTCTGTCACTTCTAGGTTAGACTACTGCAATGCTCTACTTTCCGGCTACCCGGATAAAGCACTAAATAAACTTCAGTTAGTGCTAAACACGGCTGCTAGAATCTTGACTAGAATCCAAAAATGTGATCATATTACTCCAGTGCTAACCTCTCTACACTGGCGTCCTGTTAAGGCAAGGGCTGATTTCAAGGTTTTACTGCTAACCTACAAAGCATTACATGGGCTTGCTCCTACCTATCTTTCCGATTTGGTCCTGCCGTACATACCGTACCACGGCGTACGTTACGGTTACAAGACGCAGGCCTCCTAACTGTCCCTAGAATTTCTAAGCAAACAGCTGGAGGCAGGGTTTCTCCTATAGGCTCAATTTTTATGGAATGGTCTGCCTACCCATTGTAGAGAGGCAGACTCGGCCTCAACCTTTAAGTCTTTATTGAAGACTCATCTCTTCAGTAGGTCCTATGTTGAGTGTAGTCTGGCCCAGGAGTGTGAAGGTGAACGGAAAGGCACTGGAGCAACGAACCGCCCTTGCTGCCTATGCCTGGCCGGTTCCCCTCTCTCCACTGGGATTCTCTGCTCTAACCCTATTACAGGGGCTGAGTCACTGGCTAACTGGTGCCTTCCATGCGTCCCTACGAAGGGTGCGTCACCTGAGTGGGTTGAGTCACTGACTCACTGACTCAACCCACTCACTGACGTGATTTCCTGTGTGCCGTGGCGGTAATCTTTGTGGGCTATACTCGGCCTTGTCTCAGGATGGTAAGTTGGTGGTTGAAGATATCCTTCTAGTGGTGTGGGGGCTGTGTTATGGCAAGTAGGGTGGGGTTATATCCTGCCTGTTTGGCCCTGTCCGGGGGTATCGTCGGATGGGGCCACAGTGTCTCCTGACCCCTCCTGTCTCAGCCTCCAGTATTTATGCCATAGTAGTTTATGTGTCGGGGGCTAGGGCCAGTCTGTTATACCTGGAGTATTTCTCCTGTCTTATCCGGTGTCCTGTGTGAATTTAAGTATGCTCTCTCTAATTCTCTCTCTCTTTCTCGCTTTCTCTCTTTCTTTCTCTCTCTCGGAGGACCTGAGCCCTAGGACCATGCCTCAGGACTACCTGGCATGATGACTCCTTGCTGTCCCCAGTCCACCTGGCCGTGCTGCTACTCCAGTTTCAACTGTTCTGCCTGCGGCAATGGTACCCTGACCTGTTCACCGGACGTGCTACCTGTCCCAGAACTGCTGTTATCAACTCTCTAGAGACAGCAGGAGCGGTAGAGATACTCTGAATGATCGGCTATGAAAAGCCAACTGAYATTTACTCCTGAGGTGCTGACCTGTTGCACCCTCGACAACCACTGTGATTATTATTATTTGACCCTGCTGGTCATCTATGAACGTTTGAACATCTTGGCCATGTTCTGTTATAATCTCCACCCGGCACAGCCAGAAGAGGACTGGCCACCCCTCATAGCCTGGTTCCTCTCTAGGTTTCTTCCTAGGTTCTGGCCTTTCTAGGGAGTTTTTCCTAGCCACTGTGCTTCTACACCTGCATTGCTTGCTGTTTGGGGTTTTAGGTTGGGTTTCTGTACAGCACTTTGAGATATCAGCTGATGTAAGAAGGGCTTTATGAATAAATTTGATTTGATTTGTTGGAAAGGTGGCATCCAATGACAGTGCCACTGAGCTCTCCAGTAAGGCCATTCTACTGCTACTGTTTGTCTATTGTGATTGCATGGCTGTGTGCTCGATTTTATACACCTATCAGCAACGGGTGTGGCTGAAATAGCTGAATCCACTAATTTGAAGGGGTGTCCACATATCTTTGGCCATGTAGTGCATATTTTAGAACTGATACATGACCATTTCACAGTATTAAAAGGGTAATCCAGGATATATTTGTGTCTTGTGGCCACAGGATGAAACGCACAACAGATCAAGACACCAACAAAACCAACAAGTGACAGAGAAGCTTGTTGTGTTCCTACATACCTGCAGGTGAGTCTGTACATCTCCTCAACAGCAGGTGGGAGAGCTGAGAATAGTTTCTTCTTTGGTCCAGCCCTCAACCTAGGCTTCTTCTGTATACAGGAATAGGCTGGAAAACACAGACCATCTCAGTACAGGCCAAGTCAGTACAGACCAACTCATTACAGACCAACTTACTACAGACTTACTCCGTACAACTCTGAAGACTGATTGACACCAGGACAGAGAGTCACAGGTTGTGTCCCAAATGGCACCCTATTCCCTATATAGTGGACTACTTCTGACCAGAGCCCTACCTATATAGTGGACTACTTCTGACCAGAGCCCTACCTATATAGTGGACTACTTCTGACCAGAGCCCTACCTACATAATGGACTGCTTTTGACCACTATAGTTGAAGTCGGAAGTTTACATACTCTTTAGTCAAATACATTTAAACTCAGTTTTTCACAATTCCTGACATTTAATCCTAGTAAAAAGTCCCTGTCTTAGGTTAGTTAGGATCACCACTTTATTTTAAGAATGTGAAATGTCAGAATAATAATAGAGAGAATGATTTATTTCAGCTTTTATTTATGTTTCATACACTGCCCAGTGGGTCAAAAGTTTACATACACTCAATTAGTAGTTGATAGCATTGCCTTTAAATTGTTTAATTGGGTCAAACGTTTCAGTAGCCTTCCACAAGCTTCCCACAATAAGTTGGGTGAATTTTGGCCCATTCTCCTGACAGATCTGGTGTAACTGATTCAGGTTTGTAGGCCTCTTTGCTCGCACACGCTTTTTCAGTACTGCCCACACATTTTCTATAGGCTTGAGGTCAGGGCTTTGTGATGGCCACTCCAATACCTTAGCTTTGTTGTCCTTAGCCATTTTGCCACAACTTTGGAAGTATCTTTGGTCATTTCCATTTGGTAGACCCATTTGCGACCAAGCTTTAACGTCCTGACTGATGTCTGAGATGTTGCTTCAATATATCCACATCATTTCCCCTCCTCATGATGCCATCTATTTTGTGAAGTGCACCAGTCCTCCTGCAGCAAAGCACCCCCACAACATGATGCTGCCACCCCCGTGCTTCACGGTTGGGATGGTGTTCTTAGGCTTGCAAGCCTCTCCCTTTTTCTTCCAACATAACGATGGTCATTATGGCCAACAGTTCTATTTTTGTTTCATTAGACCAGAGGACACTTCTCCAAAAAGTACGATCTTGTCCCCATGTGCAGTTGCAAACCGTAGGTAGTCTGGCTTTTTTTATGGCGGTTTTGGAGCAGTGGCTTCTTCCTTGATGACGCGGCCTTACAGGTTTGTCGATATAGGACTCGTTTTACTGTGGCTATAGATACTTTTGTACCTGTTTCCTCCAACATCTTCACAAGGTCCTTTGCTGTTGTTCTGGGATTGATTTGCACTTTTCGACCAAAGTACGTTCATCTCTAAGAGACAGAACGCGTCTCCTTCCTGAGCGGTATGACGGCTGAGTGGTCCCATGGTGTTTATACTTGCGTACTATTGTTTGTACAGATGAATGTGGTACCTTCAGTAGTTGGAAATTGCTCCCAGGATGAACCAGACTTGTGGAGGTTTACAAATTTTGGCTTTGTCTTGGCTGATTTCTTTTGATTTTCCCTGATGTCAAGCAAAGAGGCACTGAGTTTGAAGGTAGGCCTTGAAATACATCCACAGGTACACCTCCAATTGACTCAAATGATGTCAATTAGCCCATCAGAAGCTTCTAAAACCATGACATCATTTCTGGAATTGTCCAAGCTGGTTAAAGGCACAGTCAACTTAGTGTATGTACTTCTGAGCCACTGGAATTGTGTACAGTGAATTATAAGTGAAATAATCGGTCTGTAAACAATTGTTGGAAACTTTACTTATGTCATGCACAAAGTAGATGTCCTAACCAACTTGCCAAAACTATAGTTAGTTCACAAGAATTTGTGGAGTGGTTGAAAAACAAGTTTTAATGATCCAGCCTAAGTGTATGTAACGTCCAACTTCAACTGCATATATGGACTACTTTGACCAGAGCCCTACCTTACATAATGGACTACTTTGGACAGAGCACTACCTAATAGTGGACTACTTCTGACCAGAGCCCTACCTACATAATGGACTACTTTGGACAGAGCACTACCTATCTAATGGACTACTTTTCGACCAGAGCACTCTACCTACATAATGGACTACTTTGGGGACGCAGAGCACTACCTATATAGTGGACTACTTCTGACCAGAGCCCTACCTACATAATGGACTACTTTGGACCAGAGCACTACCTACATAATGGACTACTTTGGACCAGAGCACTACCTATATAGTGGATTAATTTTGATTAATTTTGATTTTGAATTCTGGTCAAAAGTAGTCCACTATATAGAAAATAGGGCGCCATTTGGGACACAATGTTCTGTACATTTTCTACAAGGAACATTCAATACTGTAATTTCAGAAATGTGCCTTTATTTTCTTGATTTTTTTTACCAGGCTTAGAGAACTTACTTGTTCCTTCCAACATGGCAACCCTCTTCCTGCGTGCGTAAGCGCGAAGATGATTGGACAGGCTAACAGCACTGGGGAAGGTTGTGTTACAGTGAATGCACATCTTCTTATTAGATTCATTTCTCTCTGGAAAGTGAGACATGTGAAAGGGAAAGAGAGACATTTCAAAAGAAAGCAAAGCACACACAAGTTCAGTTCAAAATGTAAAATATGTTCCAAACACTCCTTAACAACACTTTTCTTGCAAGGGAMTGCCTTTGAAATAGTGTCAAGAGTATAGCATTTTATTCAAATGCYCCTAAGCCTCCGGATTACCTCGCTCCATTCGTTTTTTACTTCATTAACAGTTATCTTCCATTAGAGACATTTTGTTTGTTCAACTTCTACACACATTACATCTAAATAAATTGTTTGGTTTCAGGGTCTTTGATGAGCGTCTTTGACAAATATAATCTGGAGGTGAGTTGAGGTGACTGTAAGGAAAAATCTGAAGAAATATGGCTAAAAGTGACAACAGAGCACATAGAGATGAACATGAAGTAAAACTGCTATTCCCTGAGTGCCAACACCTCTCCCTCCATCTGTTTTCATATGGGAAGGATCTGTTTTGCACTCTGCAGTTGGAGATGTATTGTTGAGAGTAATGTTTATCACAATCTAAGGACTCCAGKGTGCCTATTTTCACCTGGGTTTAGAATTTGATTTAGGCTATGATAAGAAATTCATACTGTGCTGATTGTGTCAATATTGCACATGAATTACAATAGTTTTGCATGTCACTACAGGCTACATCTAGAGCATGTTAAATCGTAAAAGCGTTTGATTAGGAAAGGTCTCTCTGTACACCCTTTAGAGCAGATTTGATTGGATGACAAGCCCACACCAAGTTTCTATGCAGGCTGTCCTGAAGCTACTGGCAGTGGTGTGAAAATTATAGCGACAGCTTCCCATTCATTTCACACCTAATAGGGGGGAAAACATCTGCTACGGAGGTGTTTTTTAACCATGACAAGCCACTAAAGGTTATTTAAATTACCTGCAAATCGTTTGCAACAATTGCATGTGCAAAATGAATCTCTTCTTGGTTAATTAACTAATGTCCTTAAAGAAGCTTAAGTATATATTATACAGTATTCTCCCCACTGTATGTGTTAAATCTCCATTTAACATAACACTGATTACACCAAAATGGCGTAAAAGCCTTAGTTAGATGATTAAATCTGAATGTCAGAGTCAGTCTATTCTCCCTTTAAGGTTTCAGCTTTCAGCTATAATGTAAAATTTAACTATGACATTCAACAATGTCAGCCACAGAACGGCCAATCATTAGAATTGAGATGGACATTAAAAAAAATCCATATTTTTTAAATATATTTTTTGTTGTTGTATTTTACCCCCTTTTCCCTCTCAATTTCAATTACGATCTTGTCTCATCGCTGCAACTCCCCAACAGGCTCAGGAGACGCGAAGGTCGAGTTATGCGTCCTCCGAAACATGACCACCCAACCGCGCTCCTTAACACGCGTCCGCTTAACTCGGAAGCCAGCTACACCAATGTGTTGGAAGAAACACCGTTCAACTGACGACCGAGGTCAGCCTGCAGGTGCCCGGCCCGCCACAAGGAGTTGATAGAGTGCAATGAGCCAACTACAGAGCCGGCCCCCCGGCCAAACCCTCCCCTAGCCCGGATGACGCTGGGCCAATTGTGCTGCGCCCTATGGGACTCCCGGTTACAGCCAGTTGTGACACAGCCTGGGATCGAACCCGGGTCTGTAGTGATGACTTAGACCGCTGCGCCACTCGGGAGGCTCCCATATCTGATTTAGACATCTTTATTAATCTTTCTGCGAAACGGACGGAAACTGTTATTTGGACAGAGATTAAACAAAGGTGTGTAAACACAGCTGATRTGCTCCCAGAACCACATCAAAAGGACGTGACAGGTTTTAATTTCAATTTCAAAGCCAATTTATTATTTTTGTGTGCGTTACAATAATACTGTTTCCTGGTGACTTCAAGGTTGCTGACAGAAGAACAGACAGAGTACTGGGGTATTATGATGATGCTCACATACATATTTAATGAAGCTCAATTTGAATGACATTTTGTGATTTAACATGAGCGCCTGTAAACAATGAAAATCTGTACAGGTAATAAAACACACAAAACAGCTGCGGAACAAGACAAGTTTGTGTTTCATTATGGCAAGCTGATCTACTGTAATTGGAGGGTAAACTACTATCTTAACTCTGTATCATTGCACTCAATAAAACTATTCTAAAGATCACCTAAAATAATCATACCTATCTGCAAAGGACTAAACTGATCAAGCCTATGAATAATAATAGAACACTGTGAAAAGAACAGACTGGCGACCCAATTAAGCTAATAAAGCTGTCTGTCACTTCTATCCATCATGTATCTGGCATAACTGGCTTTCTTGTCTTCTTTGATTCTACATCACTTGAAACAGACTGATMATATGTCATATATGTTTTGCTGTCACAGAGGGGCCTTGTTGCACTACAATAATCAGTACCATTAAATAAAATATATTTGGCAGATAAAGTAACTCTGTAGTTTTTAACTGTATAGTTTTTCACTCTGTTACTTCGCAGAAAACAAAAAAAAAACATATTTTGGCTATCTAGGTCCTTGTATCCACTGTTCAAAATCTAATCACAATAAAAAAAAAAGTAGTATTTTTTCTGGTCGCTAAAAAGACATGTAAAAAGTAATTTTCAACCTTACCATGATGTCACCAATTTTGAAATGTTACAATCTCAACCTCTGTCTCATAACAGTTCTGAAAGTGCTCTAAAATGCTGATATTCTGATTTGTATAGAWATTCGTTGTGAATCTGCTTACCTTGGGCCCAGTGTGGTTCCAGATTGCTGGCCTGTTGGTTCTGTCTCTCCTCAAACCTCTCTTTGGTCACAGTAAAGTGATTCCTATCTGCATCATACGATCTGCTGTTATCCCTCAGCTGCTCCTGCTCCTTGTCCAACTTCCTCTTCCTCAGCAGCTCTACTAAAGTGCCCTGGGAAGGTTCCCTGACCCCTCGTATCTGTAATAATAATAATATTAATTACAATAATACATTTTACTTGAGTCTTTCAAGATACCCAAGGACACTTAMAGAATAAAAAAAGATGTAATTATAAGCAACTTAACTAAGAGTAAAAGTACATCACACAAAAGAACATAGCATCAAAAAACAACACAACAACTGTACCTCTATACTCTTCCTTTCAGAAAATAACTCCTCTCTCTTAAATTCCTCCTGCCTGGGTGTAGTTGCACTGGGCCCCCATGAAGTAGAATTGCCATCCTGGCCTGGCTGGCAGCCATGTTGGATCTTCACTGGGAACCCTGTGGGTGTCAGGAAGAGCCCATCACTCCCGATGAACTTCTGGGAGATGATTGGTCGAGAGAGGAACTGCTTCCTGTTCAGATTTCAAATGAAACACAACAATGATATAGGATACACTAGTCACAACATATAGCCAGAGAGGTACATGAAAAAGAACAATGACATAAAAGTAGACAAAATGAAAAATACATTAAAATGAAGACAAATTCAAAATAAATATATAGCTGATATAAGATAGAATATTCTATTACATCCCTAAAAGGTGTAAACAGTAACTTGTGGAGGAATTGTTTACAGTACCTGTTGAGGGTCTGGAGGATGTTCTGGTGTTCCTGCTCATCCTGTAGCAGCTCGTTAAGGATACACACTGGACTCTTACTGGTGCTGGTGCTGGTCTTCCCTATCCGCTTTAGATGGCCCCTCACATGATTGGAGAGGCCCGTGTTGGTATCGAACCAGCCACAGCACAAGGGACAGGTGTGCTCCGCCTGAGACTCCGGCTTCTCAGCTGTAACATGAAGATTAAAAAAAGGTTTTAACACAATATCTATATTTACATTAACATTTTAGTAATTTAGCAGACGCTTTTACCCAGAGCGATCTAGGTAAATCACTATGCAACTTTGTGATAACTCTGAATATTACACACTATCTATAAAAGAATAACATGACACACTTGACTGTGAAAGAAACAGTCACAAATATTGTTAGATGTGATTACAGATTACTTTTATTACATATTACCCTATTACAGTACAATAGGAAACAATAAGTAATTGAATAAAGACAGGGAAAATATAATAAGTTGCTCACCTTTTTTGATCCTCCGTGCCACAGAGGGGATCTTCCTGCGTATGCGTGGCTGTCGGTCCTGTGAAGCTACCTGCTCAGGTGACACCACGTGACGAGCATCATAACTCAGCCCCACCCTGTGCAGGTGCCCTCGCACGTGATTGGACAAGCCCACCCCAGACTCAAACACAGCAGGACAATAGGGGCAGGACTTTCTTTCTGACCCAAATGGAGGGGAGACGTCATACTCATAGGAGAGACTTTGGTTGTGTGTTTTGGTGGTGGTGGGTGACTCCGGAGAATCGTCACACACTGAGCTTTCTATACACTCCTCTTTGATGATAAGCTTCTGTATGTCATCGCTGTCATACTCCCCCTCCTTGACTTCAGTCTTTTCAAAATGGTGGTCAGCCTGAGTAGCGTTCTTTTCAAAATGGCCGACATCAGCAGCAGGTGCAGGATCTTCTTTAACAAAAGAACCCCTCTGTCTGCGTATGAAGTAGCTACGGGCGTAGGGGTTCCTCTCATTCTCACTACTATCCAGGAAATTGGCTGTAGCCTCGCTGGTGTAGGCACTAAAGTCATATGTGTCCTCATAATCATCATCTTCTGTGTCTTCAGGAGTGGTAGTCTCTTTTAACTTTGGGTTCAGTTTTGGAAAATCATTATCAACCACCTTCTCCACAGTGTTGCGGAAGGGTGTGGACATTTTTCGTTTGGATGGAGACTTTCGGGTAACAGCTTGGGGCTCTGACTTCCTGCAGGTCAAGTCTTTGCTATCTCCCTGACTCTTGTCAGAGTCATAGCTATGATTTAGCATCTGGCCTGTTTTAGCCGTCTTGGATGTAACCAACACATCTACATTTGAGGGATATTTTGTCCTTTCTGAGATTCCTGAAATGACATGGTTGTATTGCTGATTGTCTTCCTCAACATAAGGGAGACCTGTTGTCACGTCTATTTTCTCTGTTGGTTTGGGAGATAATTTGCTTGGCTTGTCGCTCCTCCACATAGATGGTGACAGCTTGTTTGTTGAGCTGCCAAGACTGTATTTGAACTGGGAGGCTGTAAGATCTTTGTAATACTTCTGTGCGTCTGCTTTGTTTCTCGTGTAAAAGTCAGCTACACTACCAGACCAAAAGGGCAAATCTGCTCTTTTCCAGAAAGCAGGCTTTTTAATACAGAACTTTTGCTTCAGCTGTAGTAGTTTTAAATTTGCTTTTTTGGACGGGCCAGCTAGCCTATATTGATCTTGATGGTCAGATGCTTTGTTAAACGGTGGACTTTCACATTCATCTTCACAAAACTGGTGTATTAGGTCACAATGGCTTTTCAGGTCATTTTGACTTTGGGTGCTGAAAGGGCACACTTTACAGTGAAACAGAACAGATCTTGATTCATTATCTTCATTGTTATCTGTAGGAAACTCTGACTCCTCATCTTTGATCATGTTCTTGTATTTGTACTGCAGTGTGTCACAGTGTACCGCGTACAGGTGTGCTTCAAGCTCCCGTTCTGTCAGGGCCATGTGGTTGCACTCCTCGCAACAGTAATAACGTTTGTCCTTCTCATGTGTCTTGGCGTGCTGGACAAACGTCTTGGGGCAGTTGGTCCCGAACACACACTGCGGGCACTGCAGCTTGGCGTTCCTGCCTTCGTCTCGGAGTTTGTTGAGTCCCTGGATCTCCTCCATAAGTTTCTCCCGTCTCTCCTGGTGGATAATCATGTGCTTGAGGAGGGAGTTGCGATCGCGGAACGAACGCCCACACTCCCTGCATATAAAAGGCCTTGGAACGTTCTCATGGTGGCCTATCTGATGATTATGCCCATCTAAATGATACATCATATGTCTATGCAAATGCCTTTTCTCCTTGAAATTAACATTGCACTTTGTGCATGGGAAGAACGATGGTTCTTGTTCGGATTGCTCTGTCTTTAGCTGCTTGGGCTTTCTACTAAAGAGGGAGTCGGAGTGATTGTCTTCGTGGCAATCTGCTCTTATAATCAGTTTCTTGATGATTACAGGACTGTCACTGGGATGCTCTTGACATGAATTCACAGAAGATTGTACATCAGCCTTTTTACAAGGGAAATCCTCATCATTTATGTTGGCGATGTCAAAATCCTCGTCATCATCTTCCTCCTCTTCAATATGCCACTTTTTGTAGGTGTGATTCGAGCTGCTGTTGTAAACTTTTTCAGGAGAGCCTGACGTACCCACCAGGTGTATTTTACGCTTCCTCTGTCTTTGGCTGGTAAGCTGAGGCATCACTCCCACTCCCGCAGCGTTTTCCTGTAAGCTGCTGTCAACGTTACGATTGTTCCACAACACCCGTATGAGCTCTTTCTGAGAATCCCAGTGTAGTGAGTCAGCCCCGTCAGAACCGTCCGACGAGCTCTCAGAGGACTCTGTGGTGTTTAAGTCCCATATAGATCTAGCTCTAGCCTTGACTCCCTCAGCCGTCCATATTTGGTTAATTGGCGTTTGGTGAGGCTGTGGACTGTGGTCTGACAAGGTGGCGTCACGGGCCTGGTAGGGCAGTTCAGCCTCACTCTCCCCAGAGTCAGATGGTGACGTGTTGTTGGCCTCTGGCTGCGTGGTGGCTAGTGTTTTCAGAACAGGCCCTGGCCCTGCTGGGTTCTTCAGGGCTTCTGATTGAAGCTCACTGGGTGGCGGTAACACCTGAGGGCTTGTGTCCCTCCCTGCTTGCCATAGTTGGGCGTCCTGGGCCTCCACCAGGACAGTGTTGGGCGTTGTGCTGTCTTTGTTCAGGCCACAGCTCTCCTCTGAGTTAGGGTGTGAAGCAGGTCCATTAACAAGTGCTACGGAAGGTAGTGAATGGGCTGCTCGGGCTGTGTGGGGAAAAGCAGGGACACTGCTGGGTACAAATGGACTGGGCTGTGCTCCATTTAAAGGGTTTGGGAGTCTGTCAGAGGACAGCTGCTCTGACAACCTTGCAGCATTGTTCTTAAGGGAGGATGTGTGACGCTGTAATGGCTCCTGAGTGGCAACGGAGCTGTTACACACTGRTTCCACCACATCTCCTTCTTTGTCCTCTTGTGCATTTGGCTTTATATCAGCCATCTCCCCAGTATGTTCTGAGAAGAGAGAAACAGAGAAAAAKCACCAAATCAGCTTAAAACATACTCAATAATTTATATTGTGTTTTGAGGGCTAAAGGCGATGAAAAATTGATGATTAAAACAAGTCTAAATGTGGCAAATGGAAATATATACAGCCCAACCCATAACACTTGTATTGGTTCAAAGTCAAAATACAGGCTAATATTATGTTGAATAACAAACAATTATTATTCCTTATACACACAGAAAATCAGTCAGTGTTCAGTGTCAGCTCTGCCTACTTTCTCTCCAATTGTTCCACACAATGAGAGATTCATCCACAATACTCTTCTGATCGACTCTCTGTTACTGCATTATGATTTTCCTAACACCCTCGTCCGCCACTTCTCTTCACAACAAACCCCAAACCCTGCTGTTAGCCCCAGATACCCCGGTGAGGGCTCTTAATTACCATAGCACACCTCTGGGATACAACCTTCCTGTTCCTCCCCCGAACGCTCCCAGACGCCTGCTAAAATTGACCAATTTCCATGTGAACAAAGTAGACTTCCAATGAGATCATACTCAGTCTTAGCACTCTGTGATGGTGCTAACACGGGTCCCAGCACGACACTGTTGTTGCTCCAATCCTGACAAATTGGCATGCGYCGGGCTACACAATCTGTCTGTCTCACATACACTCACACAAACACACGCATGGAAACACTCACTCACACATACACACAGACATAAAGAGATATAAACACACATACATCTATAAACACACACACCCATGAACACACACACACACAAACATTAGGGTTGGGAATTGCCAGGGACCTCACGATATGATATTATCACAATAGTTAGGTGCTGATAAGGTATGTATTGCTATTCTCACAATTCTCATGATTCTATACGTATTTGATGCGATTTGATGYTCCAAACATATTGCTCACTGTAGGTTTATGAGAAAACAAGTTTGATCAGTCAGAAAAATAAAATGCTGAAAACATGTTGGCAAACTATTTAAGAAGATGGACACCAAGCTATAGGATGCAAGAGTTTTGCCACAGGTGCAGCCAACAAATGTATACTTTGAGTCAAATACCGATATAATAAAAAATAATATCACAATATGTCTCGATTTCCCCCCCCCCCATCACTAACAAACATATAAACAGCAATCAACATTTGACAGATTGCTAAATGTAATATAGACTCAACTGTTGAACATGTTAATCGTTAAACAAGCCACTTAAAAGAGTGAAAATACATGAATAAAATCTTCTAATATTTAACACTCTTCCCAGCCTTGTAATAGCCAAGCTGTGAGACTGAGGCGAGGTGATGTATTTTACAGCTTGGTACAATGTGAAGTGTCCAGGCAGGCTTGTTGTAACCCAAGCTGATAGACATAGACTGCATCCCAAATGGCACCCTATTCCCTATTTACTGCACTACTTTTGACCAAGGCCGATAAGGGCTCTGGTCAAAAGTAGTGCACTTTATAGGGAAAAGGGTGCCATTTGAGATGGAACTATTGTGTAGTCTACAATGTATACTCAGTGGATTTGACATGATCCAGTGTTGGCTGCTCTCTGCAGGAAGCTACGTCGCTAACAGTGGTAAATTCAGTGTTAATGAGTGGCTTCACTGTTACCACCTCTGAGGTAAAACCTTCCGAGCTCCCTATTCCCTCCGTCTGCTGTGGTGTTACTGTAGGGGCTTGGGTTAGCAGGGAGGGAGAGGCAGAACAGACGCTCTGCATTTAAAGCTAACTTCACTGCTACCCCCCGAACAGCAGGGTGGCAAAGCCATCAGAATATGATTTCAGCTTTAAAGGCTCATTAGTGGGGCTACTAGCATGCGATATGACTCTCTCTCTCTCTCTCTCTCTTTCTGCTCCATATATAACAACCACAAGCAAACATTCAGGGTTCAACAGGGATGCGATTGAAAAAAATGTTTTTGCTTCTATTTACTTCACTTTGTCAATGTTAAAAGGCTGACTTTGCCTTTCTGGAAGCTATTTGCAAGGATTATAAGCTTAAATACATTTAAGCCGTATGCATAGATCGATCTGTATCTTATCAATGAGATGTATTACCATTAATCCAGCTCTGCATCATTCCTCAAGACATCTTATATGAGAGAATGTTCAGTAATCATTATGTTCTAGAATTCTCTGAAATGGAACGTTTATGTTCAGCCAAATTCTACTGAAGGAATAACAAGAGCTCTTACTGAAACACCTCCCAGATATGTATAATATGTTACTTGGCTTTTTCTTTCTTTCTTTGACTATTTTTTTTACGGGTCTATCAGCACTTTCAGGAACACTCGTATAGCACCTTATCTTGAGGTTTGTACAGAAGAAAAAGGGAGGCGATAATTGCATATTATCATTATTATTCTGGATTCCCAAGATACATAAACCTTTCTGAGATATTTAATAACCAGCTTGTCTCAGCGACCCATTATCTTTAAAAGCATTGTAGAAAAGCATTTAAAACTTTAAACGTCTTACTCTTGACCCTCAGCAAAACCTGCAAAAGAAATATTACATTTATTACATTTTTTATTGCAATTTTTTGTTACAAATAGAAAAATAACGAAAAGATCTTTGTTGCGCCATTCATCACCATATTTATCATAATGTCCAGGAAATGGCTAAAATATCATGTGAACAGCCTGAAAACATCACAAAACAAAGAGTGCCAGGCTAGCCAGTCTTAAACATCAGTAGAGAATCAGTGCTAAAGGCTTTTGAGTTTGGGACTAGTGTCCAAAGGAATTCCCTCTTCCCAACCAGGACCAGTCAACCAGACCAGTTCAACCGCTGGAGCTGTCTGGATAGATCAACAGACAGCCACCCATCCCCATGTAGCATGTCTCTGCCTCTGCCTTCACTGGGAGAGAAAACACACATCTAAACAACAAGGGGGGCCGGCGCTGCCCTTCAAGTACTGCAGCAGCTCCACAACTTCCTCAGCTAATGGGAACTATTGATTTATTTGACACATAGTGAATTTATGAAGCTGCCTCTCAAGTGTGAGTATCAAAACCCACGGATCAAAATAAACAGGCAGAGATTCAGTCGGACTCTTCAGCACTCCCAATGAGAGGAGAGCACAGCACTGTTCTCCTCAATGCCACAGTGAATAGGAAAGGCTTGGTTCAGTTCATATTCTGCAGTGTGGTCTAAAGCCTACAGTTAACCAATAACCACATAGACCCAGCGACACCAGATATTTTTGCTTAGAATGGGGTAAGCTTTTGAGGCATTTAGAAGTTATATACTTTAAAAAATGATAGTTAATATCACAGACTGCTCCTTTACCCAGACAGACCCATGCAGAGACACAAGAGAAACAGGCCCAAAAAGATTAGTGGAGCCTACAACCCTCATAATAACACAGTAATAATAACACAGCTATTCAGCAACTACTGTAAATGTAGAGCTCACAATTATGAATTTACAATAAATTCAATGGTGCTTGTATTCATAAAGAGAATAAAGTGGGCAGTTTCATACGTCAAATCAAATGTTATGTGTCACATGCTTGGCAAACAACAGGTGTAGACAAACAGTGACATGCTTGCTTAAGGGCCCTTCCCAACAATGCAGAGAGAAAAATTGAAAATAATAGAAAGATAATAACACAAGGAATAAAAACACAATGAGTAACGCTAACTTGACTATACTGTATACACGGGGTACCAGTACTGAGTCGATGTGCAGGGGCATGAACGAGGCAATTGAGGTAGATCTGTACATATACTGTAGGTAGGGGTAAAGTGACTAAGCAACAGGATAGATAATAAGCAGTAGCAGCAGTGTGATGAGTCAAAAGAGTTAGTGCAAAGGGGGATCAATGCAGATAGTCCGGGTAGGTATTAGGTTAACTATTTAACTAGCTATTTAACAGTCTTATGGCTTGAGGGTAGAAGCTGTGCAGGGTCCTGTTGGTTCCAGACTTGATGCATGACGTTTGTACATGACATGACGTTTGGCTTGATTAAGTTCATTTTTATCATCCAGATAGCTTGTCAACAAAAGGTCATCTACATCATAATAGCATCCCCTGTCTCTAGAGGGATTTTGGGGTATGATTATGTATGTATGTATCCTGATTTGGGGTGTGATTATGTATGCCTGTATCCTGATTCGGGGTGTGATTATGTATGCCTGTATGCTGAGCAGACGCACTCAGTCTTGTCAGCCTGAATCATGGTAATGTAATTACACAAAGCCTTTGATAACCAAACAATGTCATCCCCTGCTAGAGTAAAAATACATGTATTTGACTCAAACAGTTCTAATGAGAAGAAATGCTTTAGTCACAAGTGCACTACTTTTGACCAGGGCTGACAGGGCTATGGTCAAAAGTAGTGTACTATATAGGCAATAGGGAACCATTTGGGACACAGACACAGTTATAGATTAAAATGATATATTAATAGCCTATGTTCTAAAATAGGTTGTGGTGTGTATATTTGGACTCAGTAAACAAAGGTTCAGAAGAATGTAAGAATAATAGAACATGCCTTGAGCTTTCTTTCTATTCTATGGAACAATAACAAAAACAGAGAACAAAACGCTGATTACACACCATGAAGGCAATAGTGATGTAAAGTTGTGGCAATGTTGAGTGGACTCAAATTCAACTAGCCAGAAACGCTCTGAAAGCAAGCCCCGAATTTCACTAAASAAAAGAATAATACATCCTGCCGGTAAAAACCAAGTGGGCTAGTTTCATTTCACAGAGTTAAGACTAAAGAGCATGTAAAAAAAATACACCTTKCACCAAACCCTCAAACCTTGTCATGCGCTTTTCTCTAAAAAACAGAAAGAGAATAAATGAAATGGCTGTGATGGTAGATTTACTGATGAAAAAAAGGTGTAGAGAGAACATTGGGAGTGATAAAAGAGGACAGGGAGCGAGTGACAGTTGGGTTAAGACAGAAGTCATGTTCAATAGCAGGTAGCAACATCAAACGCTTGAGTTCACAGGGAACCTATGCAACCTTGTCTAGCACGAGGCTTTTCTGTTGTGTGGAGTAGATTATATCTGTTCAAACTGCTGACATGGCCTCATTTTCTGCCCGTAGTGTTAGAGAGGGGATTAAACTATATCAACTTTGAAGCTTTAAACAATACCTTTCAAAATTAAATGGATTAAGGGAGGGATGTCTGATGGGGATTTCCCTGGGCTTTGTTAGTTTTAAACTTCTCTCCTTTTTAAGAAGAAAAAAAATCTTAGGTCTGAGGTTTTTTTCAAGCATTCATGTGACCGTTTTAGTGAGTTCTCTCTCTCTCACAATGAGGAGGAGACCAGGGCCAGTGGCGACAGAAGAACAGCTACTTTCCCTATGGGCTCTGGTCAAAGGCAGTGTTCTATATAGGGAGTAGGGTGCCATTTGGGACACAGTCACTGTGAATACTACAGCAGACAGATGGTTCATGAACATCATATCTGTTCTGTTTAGATACACACAAATACTGAGAAGAAAACACTCACTGGCTAAGTCCCAAATGGCACTGTATTCCCTATATACAGTAGTGCACTACTTTTGACCAGAGTCCTATGGCTCTAAATGGGGAATAAGTTGCCATTTGGGACACACCCTAACCAAAGCATATCGCCGCCACACTCATCTACTCGGCTGGTTCTGGCAAGCTGTGCAGTGCTGTTCATGCCTGTTGAAAATGGCACATTTCCATGTACTACTGTGTTTGTTGCATCCTTCATGACATGAGCTGTTGATTCATATCTTCTCATCTGTTTTGAATGTGTGATGTAGGCCTAGATATAGAATGCATTGGTAGCTTTGCTATTTTTATTTATTTATTTTATTTATTAGTTGTATGGGTTTTGGCTTTTAATAAATGTGAGAGCTCACCATATATAAATACTTCGGGGCTATATGCATGATACAAGCAATTGCTATGATCATGATCGGGCATGCTCAGATTGCACCCTGTCTTTTTGTTGAGATGGAATTATATAAAATATAGGCCTATAAAACTTTGTCACTGCCACTTTTCTGTAGTCAGACACGTGACCAATCACATGAAAGAGATGTCAGTGTCAAACTCCTCTCCAAACGGAGGACAGGCTCCTCTCTCTGCCGAGTGAGCAGGCATCAGCACGCTTACATCTGGAGGAATGTCAAGCATCGCACACATCAGGATGAAAAACCTCTCATTACCTTTCTTTAAAAACATAATATGAATATCTGKCTCCGTCAGTCGTACAGAGTACRTRGCAAGGATGGATCAGGCAGCAGGGGCTATAACAAGGACCTCTCACTAGCTAGCTACAGTACAAAGCAAGCCAAACTCAATTGATTCAGCATTATTCATCATCAGTAGAACAGAGCATTGTCCCTCATTTAAAGTACTTTATACTTTTAAATCTGTGTGTTCTCCGATAATATTATTCCGTTTTAAAATACTTTCGGCAATTAGTGTATTCTCCAGGTAAAGAAYGTGTAATCTAGCAGGTCGTTAGAGTGTTGTTAGATTGCTACACCTACTGTGTGGCAGCTGAACTGAACTATATGGCTGGCCAGAAGTGGGGATGTGGTCCTTAGTCCTAGGCCCATAAACAAGAAGTAAATGATCTGCAAAGTCTAACAATAATAATAACAACTGCCCATGAACTGTTCCTTGTTCGAAGGAAGGAAAATAACTTTCCCCTTCCAAGCAAACAATAAAATAATAAAAAACACATAGATATAGCTAGGGATACAAGTAAGCAAACACAAACCTTTCCAATCAAACATAATTTTATTTATTAACCTTTATAATCTAACCCACAATGCACTCTGGGTGATCAGAGACACTGAGCAACTTGAACGCACTGACCCTGACAGCAATGGGATTCCCTCTTGTCATTTCTCAAGGTCCACCTATCTAAGCTGTGCATACAGTACACACACATATACACCGAGACTCACACACAGACCTCTTCCCCACACACACACACACACACACACACAACACACACACACACACACACACACACACACACACACACACAACACACACACACACACACACACACACACACACACACACACACACACACACACACACCAATATGATTATTCAGTGGTGCTTGTCAATTGCACCTTTCCAGCGTGGATCAAAGAGTGGCTTGCACAGGGATTCCTGCACCAGGACCAGTCATTAACATGGGCCTGCCACTCTACCAGCCCAGCCTCCAAATAAATCAAAGGGTCGGCCGGGGAAGAAAAGAGGCTAATATTTCCTCAATAACCCCAGAGAGGCTCCATGGAGAGATGCAAATTGCCTCCCAGGAGACCCCAGGGGGATGTGGAGGACAAGGGAAGCTGGCTGGGAGGCACCGCACTGGGGAATCTAATGAGTATAATGGTAAACGTATACAAGGAGAGGTGGAGTAGGAGGAGAAAGCCCTCTCTATTCATACCAATTAATATAATCTTATCAATGGAGGTACACCGTGGAGAGGTGGGGTGGGCTGGCGTCTACCGTCTAACCCTTAGCCACTGATCACAGGCGAGGGTTTGACACACACACACACACTAAGATACACACACATAAACTCTCTACACACACACACTCCCCACGTCCATCCTCTGAGTATGTGTATTAATCAACACAGACTAGGCCCCGGTCATTAAMCCTATGGGAGGCTGGTCAGGCCTGGGGGGTTTAAGGAGATTTTAAAAACCTCCCTCCCTCTCATTTCCAGATCAAAAGAAATCAGAGCAAATCAAAGAGGTTCACAAATGTCCCTTTTTTGACGACTGACTGACCCCCCCCTATTGTTCTGAGATCTTTTATTTTATTGTAAGGATGTAGCAACATTACAACTGTACTAAATACCATTGTAAGTAGTCTTCTTCCACCTGCTATCTGTGATTTTAAATATAGATTCATAAATTATAGACAGAGCTTATGGCGTCTATTGCTAATGCATGATATGACTATAACATGATATAACTTCATGTATTATGCTGCTGTAAGCGTGATTGCATCAGTTTGTGAGCGTTCAGAAAAAATATCCACAGAATACTGTTTTCGTGAAGGATGATTTAATCTTTCATTCCTTTTATTTAATTTGTTAGTTTGTTCTTTTCTTCTCACTAACTTTCTGTTTTATTAACCGATGCTGTGGGATTCATTTCAAGTTGACTCTTTAAAGACTCAGTCAAATGTTCGCCAGGCAGTGCTTTCATCAGATTTACTCACATTGAAATCCTGATTTGGAAGCCCTAAAAATATTTGAATCTCTAACGATTCGGTTTATTACAGTTAAATACTATTAATCACTATCAATCAGTCAAACATGCAGAGTGAGAGTCTGAAACTATAACTTATAGCTCGTTCAAAATATTTGAATCTCTAACGATTCAGTTTATGACTATCAATCATTACTCTCAACCAGCTGAACATGTGTATCTGTAAGACACACTCCCTTAATCGCTTTCTGTTTAAATATGTATTTTTATATCTTTACATCAATAGAGCAAGATATGAGTAATAAAGTAGAGATTGACCAAATCCTCAATTACCCCAACAAGTTATCTATCAGATAACTGAGTACTGGTTTGAGCTAACATTAATCTATGATTGTCATAGTCACATGGGAGTACTTGTCAGATTTGTATCATGAGAGGTATATTACTGTAACTTGATCATGTGTATAACTGGACCTCTTCCAATACCAACAGTGACCAACAGATGGCCCTGCTGCAGCCTTCCTGTCCTGTACACACAGGTGGACTGGACACAACACTTCACCGGCAGAAACTCAACACACAACACAACACTAGAAGACTGAACTATGAAAGGCAAGATACTGTGTACTTCATGATGTTATATATGAGCCACTTTATATGGATATACTGTATTCTAGTCATGGCTCATCCTATATAACTACTGCTGTACACACCTTATCTATTCATATACTGTTCATACTGTCTATACACACCACTATATATATTTATTTATATTCCGGACTCTGACATTGCTCGTTCTGATATTTCTCAATTTCGTTATTTTTAGATTATGTGAGTATTGTTTTTTTTGCTAGTTATTACTGCACTGTTGGAGCTAGAAACAAGCATTTCGTTGCATCTGCGATAATGTCACGATCGTCGTAGTGAGGAGACCAAGGCGCAGCGTGATGATAATACATCTTATTTTTAATAACGTAGAAGACTGAACAAACTATACAAAATAACAAAACGAACGTGAACGCTAAATGACACGAGTGCAGACATGCAACATCACATAGACAATAACCCACAAAACCAAAATGGAAAATGGCAACCTAAATAGGATCCCCAATCAGAGACAATGATAAACAGCTGTCTGTTGGGAACCAATTTAGGCCACCATAGACCTACATTACCTAGACAATACCAAAACCYCATAGATATACAAAAACCCCTAGACAAGACAAAAACACCRATACCACCCTCGTCACACCCTGACCTAACCAAAATAATAAAGAAAACTGAGATAACTAAGGTCAGGGCGTGACAGATAACATCTGCTAATCTGTGTACGTGAACAATAAACATTGATTTGATTAGAATAATAMCTGTACCAATGATAAAAAATATATTGTTTTACTCCTGTCTTCATAATATCAAACACGTATTCCAAATATCTGAGTAGGATACTGTAATTTACCAGGTAACAGTCCTTCAATGCAATTTTTTAAAGATTTGTAATATAACCTCTGCAGTCAGAATAATGAAATTCCCAGCGGTTCTCAGCGGCATTAGTATGGACAGCTGACCATGCAGCGATCTTACCCCTCTTAAGAAGTGAATAATACTCAAATCAGAACAGGACTTAGTTTAAGGGAGCATTTGCACTGCCCTAAAAATGGCATACAAATCCTTCAAAAACATAATATGAAAAAATGTCCCTGATCTATCCTTTTGAAGGTCATTTATAAACAATTTATAAATCAAGCTGGCAGGAATTTACATTTAAGTCATTTAGCAGACGCTCTTATCCAGAGCGACTTACAAGTTGGTGCATTCACCTTATGATGTCCAGTGGAACAACCACTTTACAATAGTGCATCTAACTCTAAGGGGGGGGGGGGGGGGGGGTTAGAAGGATTACTTTATTCTATCCTAGGTATCCTTAAAGAGTGGGGTATGTGTCTAGAAGGAGCGGTGTGTGTCTAGAAGGTGGGGTATGTTGTCTAGAAGAGGAATGTGTCTAGAAGGAGCTGATTAGATGAGGATTTGTCTCCCTGAGATGGTTGAGAGGAGAGAAAGGAAGGTTCATCACTATGTAACAACTAACCATAAGTATAACAGTAGGCTCAGAAAAGCAGGAAGCACCAGTGACTAGATCAATTATAAAGTGGTCAGATGAACAGATGCTAAGCTACAGGACTGTTTTGCTAGCACAGACTGGAATATGTTCTGGATTCCTCCAATGGCATTGAGGTGTACACCACATCAGTCATTGGCTTCATCAATAAGTGCATCGATGACGTCGTCCCCACAGTGACCGTACGTACATACCCAACCAGAAGCCAGGATTACAGGCAACATGCACACTGAGCTAAAGGCTAGAGCTGTCGTTTTCAAGAGCCACCATAGTGCCTGTGCCCAAAACACTAAGGTAACCTGCCTAAATGACTACCCAACCGTAGCACTCACGTCTGTAGCCATGAAGTGCTTTGAAAGGCTGGTCATGGCTCACAACAACACATATCCCAGAAACCCTAGACCCACTCCAATTTGCATACCACCCCAACAGATCCACAGATGGTGCAATCTCTATTGCTCTCCACACTGCCCTTCCCACCTAGACAAAAGGAACACCTATGTGAGAATGCTATTCATTGACTACAGCTCAGCGTTCACACCATAGTGCGCCGAAAAGCTCATCAATAAGCTAAGGACCCTGGGACTAAACACCTCCCTCTGCAACTGGATCCTGGACTTCCGGAAGGGCCGCCCCAGGTGGTAAGGGTAGGTAACAACACATCTGCCACGCTTATCCTCAACACAGGGCGCCCTCAGGGGTGCATGCATAGTCCCTCATGTACTCCTGTTCACTCATGACCGCACGGCCAGGCACAACTCCAACACCATCATTAAGTTTGCCCATGACACAACAGTGGTAGGCCTGATCACCGACAACGACGAGACAGCCTTTAGGGAGGAGGGAGAGACCTGGCCATGTGGTGCAGGACAACAACCTCTCCTCAACGTGATCCAGACAAAGGAGATGATTGTGGACAACAGGAAAAGAAGGACCGAGCACGCCCCATTCTCATCGACGGGGCTGCAGTGAAGCAGGTAATAGAGTTTCCAGTTCCTTGGTGTCCACATCACCAACAAACTAACATGTCCAAGCACACCAAGACAGTCGTGAAGAGGGCACGACAAAACCTATTCCCCCTCAGAGACTGAAAAGCTTTGGCATGGGTCCTCAGTCCTCAAAAGGTTCTACAGCTGCACCATCGAGAGCATCCTGACTGGTGTCACTGCCTGGTATGGCAATGCTCAGCTTCCGACCGCAAGGCACTACAGAGGGTAGTGTGAGAT
>NC_036856.1:29012689-29044535 GCF_002910315.2 Salvelinus sp. IW2-2015
CGGTCATTTATAGGTCATTTATAAATCACAGCTCTGGCAGAAGGCCCAGTACATCACTGGGGCCAAGCTTCCTGCCATCCAGGACCTCTATACCAGGCGGTGTCAGAGGAAGGCCCTAAAAATTGTCAAAGACTCCAACCACCCTAGTCATAGACTGTTCTCTCTGCTACCACACGGCAAGCGGTACCGGAGCGTCAAGTCTAGCCTGTGTAGCCCTACGCTCAAATCTCAAAAATGTCACATCCAACTCTGAGAATAAATGGGAAATTTAATTAGGATGGCCACAACCTTGATAGATATCACAGAAAGGTCCAGCTGCCTTGTTACTAATTTAGTGGCAAACTTCTGCTGTTACCCTCTCAATCAATACAAACACAGGGCTTACATTTTTGGTTAATTGGCGCTCAATGAGTGAATAGCTTCCACATCAATAGAACATTCTTCCTGCCTTGGTTGTATTGATCCTGGAATCTGCACAAAAATGTTCAAACGTCTTTTCCGATTGGGCCTTCTTGTCTGTGGTTAATTTGGATGACATTATGTGGTCACATTATGAGGATTATATTATTACTACAGAGCTACAGATTGGAAATACTAATACTTTCTATTTCTTTTAAATATCACTAAACATACCTGTATTTATATGTGCATTCAACATACTGTAGACTTGGTGTAGACGTATCTATTTCAGTCATAAGTAAATCTTGTATACAGTTAGCATCTTAGAAATGTAGTTTAATTTAGTATGGAACACAATGAAAATGTTTCAATCCTTTTTTCTCCTGAAATATTGCTTTTTTTTGTGATTGTCTTGTAGCGACTGCCTTCACTGTTGGCAGACTCTACAAATACTTCTCTAAAAATTATAGACTGCAATGACAAATCAAAAATAGTAATTAATCACTGTAATGCTTGCCTATTGTTATGTGCCATTGTTCATCTAGACCTGTAACTCAACTCCTCTGAATGGGGGGGTTAAGGCATTAGTGATCATATTGTGCCCCTTAGTGGTGGGAACGCTCTGTAACCTGACAGACATGTTTGAGGAGAACAGACAGATTGGCTGACACTGTAGAGCCACTTCAACAAGTCTGTGTTACTGGAGTGCCCAGTGAGTTTAGGAGTCAAAACCCCAGGAGACCTGCAAGGGGCTAGAAACCTCTCTCTCTCTCTACACATGATGCACTATATAGTCCCAGTAAGGGACCAACTTTGAACGTTGTGATTGTCCTGAGGACGTCCCCTGTTACCTGGGATATAGATCAAACGTACCATGAAAGTATGTCATTCAAGAAAATAGAATATTAATTTAAATATTACAATATTACTAGATCACATAACAACACTTAAAATCACACTCATATTGTTTTGCGTCAATCTCTTCTTGGTCTATGTGTATGACTGGAGGTATAATCAGAGTAACAGGAAATAGACTTAACACTGCCTATGACCTGCCAAGTGTAGTGTAGTGTAGTGTTGGAGATGGCAGTGACAAATGGTGTGCATCCCAAATGTTACCCTATTCCCTGTGGCTCTTGGTCAAAATTAGTGCACTATATACTGTAGGGAATAGGATGCAATTTGGGATGCAGACACGGAAGTGACATCTCAGATTTAATTTGACTCTGCTTAATCTAATCACACCTAGCTATAGTATCAGAGCAGTTCACAGCTCTGAGCTACAGGTTCAGGTGTTATGGCAGTATGTATGGRAAAACACAACTGCGTCTCACAATCATCACACCTCAACAACATACTGTCACATTATTGTGCGTTAAGATCCCTTTCCTTCAATATAACCTGAAAAACATTATCAGTCATGCATGACATTTTCTTAAATTTTGAATTTAATATACATTTATTGAAGTATACAAAGTTAGGTAGCCCTTTCCTGCAGTACTAGCGGCCTCATGGGTGGAATGTTAATATTTKTATATATTTTTTTAAACAGCTTAAATTCTTGTGTTTCTTTGTCAAATGGTTTTGTTATATTTCAGTCTTTTGTGATATAAAGTGTAATATTGGGACGCAAACTCACAATTGAATACATTTCAACTCTATATCTGACATATCTGACATGGTACAGGTGTATTTTTCTTAAGCCCATAACCATGTGTGTGAAGTGTATACTTTGGTTTCAAATTAGATTTGTTTAAGACTACCAAAACCCTGATTTAGCAAACTGCAGTAAAAGGTTATGGTTAATATGGTTCAGCACAAAATACAATTGTAGACATGTTACTAATGCTTGTGGTTTACTAATAGATGATTCAAAAGCAGTCATTCCTTACCAATCTGTTCCAAACCATTGGTTCCACTCTACGGTCTTCTGAAAACCCACCTGTAATAAAGAAATAAAAATGGTCTTTATGTATCCACACATTAATATAGCGTATCATACAGTATCAAAACTTGAGTTTTAAAAGTGATACACAAATGTTCCCTTCAATGGCAATGGTCCAATGGCAGTGTTGGCTACTGAAGTACCTTCAATAGGACATTTCCTATAGATTCAATGGTTTATACTAAGAGGATATTGTCAATGTATGCCACATCATCCAATCATTCTGCCCTTATTTCCTTTTGCTACTAAAATATATGTGGTCCTTGGTACTATATCCTTCCTAAGGATTACTAAAATATCTCATCTCTCACTGCAGCTGCTCATCTGAGTTGATAATTCAGGGCAGTGTACTCCCGTTACAGTAGTCCCTGGCGTCTTCATTTATAGCAGTATGAGCGCGTCAAGACAGCAGACTCAAGTTGTATTCCAAATGGCACCCTATTCCCTACATAGTGCACTACCTTTGACCAGAGCGCCCTATGGGGCCTGGCCAAGAGTAATGCACTATATAGGGAATAGGGTGACATTTGGGATGCAATACTGTACACATGATGTTTTGCTATGCCGTGCATTCTGCGAATTCTGGCATCTTATATTTGACCTTGTCAAGTTACATATAATCAATTTGAGGATAACTTGCCTAGTCCATCTCATTTATTAAGTCAAACTGGGAAATCGGTTCACAAGGAGGAATTTACTGTGTGTGTGTGTGTGTGTGTGTGTGTGTGTGTGTGTGTGTGTGTGTGTGTGTGTGTGTGTGTGTGTGTTGTGTTTGTGTGTGTGTGTGTGTGTGTGTGTGTGTGTGTGTGGTGTGTGTGTGGTGTGTGTGTGTGTGTGTCTGTGTGCGTGCGTGCGTGTGCGTGAAGCCAGAGTGTACAGTTGAAGTTGGAAGTTACATACACCTTAGCCAAATACATTTAAAGCTCTGTTTTTTCACAACTCCTGACATTTAATCCTAGTAAAGATTCCCTGTCTTAGGGAACGTTTCGGGTATCCTTCCACAAGCTTCCCACAATAAGTTGGTTAATTTTGGCCCATTCCTCCTGACAGAGATGGAGTAATGGAGTCAGATTTGTAGGCCTCCTTGCTCGCACACGCATTTTCAGTTCTGCCACCACATTTTCTATGGGATTGAGTCAAGGCTTTGTGATAGCCACTCCAATACCTTGACTTTGCTGTCATTGTGTCACAACTTTGGAAGTATCCTTGGGTCATTGTCCATTTGGAAGACCCATTTGTGACCAAGCTTTAACTTCCTGACTGATGTCTTGAGATGTTGCTTCAATATATCCACATAATTTTCCTGCCTCATGATGCCATCTATTTTTGTGAAGTGTGCCAGTCCCTCCTGCAGCAAAGCACCCCCACAACATGATGCTGCCACCCCCGTGCTTCACGTTGGGATTGGTTTCTTCGGCTGGCAAGCCTCCCCCTTTTCCTCCAAACATAACAATGGTCATTATTGCCAAACAGTTCTATTTTTGTTTTCATCAGACCAGAGGACATTTCTCCAAAAAGTACCATCTTTGTCCCCATGTGCAGTTGCAAACCGTAGTCTGGCTTTGTATGGCGTTTTTTTATGGGCGGTTTGGAGCAGTGGCTTCTTCCTTGCTGAGCGGCCTTTCAGGTTATGTCGATATAGGACTCATTTTACTGTGGATAATAGATACTTTTGTACCTGTTTCCTCCAGCATCTTCACAAGGTCCTTTGCTGTTGTTCTGGGATTGATTTGCACTTTTCACTCCAAAGTACGTTCATCTCTAGGAGACAGAACGCGTCTCCTTCCTGAGCGGTATGACGGCTGCGTGGTCCCATGGTGTTATACTTGCGTACTATTGTTTGTACAGATGAACGTGGTACCTTCAGGCGTTTGGAAATTGCTCCAAGGATTGAACCAGACTTATGGAGGTCTACCATTGTTTTCTGAGGTCTTGGCTGATTTCTTTTGATTTTCCCATGATGTCAAGCAAAGAGGCACTGAGTTTGAAGGTAGGCCTTGAAATAGATCCACAGGTACACCTCCAATTGACTCAAATTATGTCAATTAGCCTATCAGAAGCTTCTAAAGCCATGACATAATTTTCTGGAATTTTCCAAGCTGTTTAAAGGCACAGTCAACTTAGCGTATGTAAACTTCTGACCCACTGGAATTGTGATACAGTGAATTATAAGTGAAATAATCTGTCTGTAAACAATTGTTGGAAAAATTACTTGTGTCATACACTAACTGACTTGCCAAAACTATAGATTGTTAACAAGAAATTTGTAGAGTGGTTGAAAAACAAGTTTTAATGACTCCAAACTAAGTGTATGTAAACTTCCGACTTCAACTGTAGATCAACTTTCATATAAAGTCAATATTATTTGAGTTAGGTCATAATCATAGATTATCATAATATGTTATAAATGCTTCGGAATTTGCATGAATTCCAGCTACAGTGTAACTGGGGTGAGTGACTCCCATAACTGAAAGGTGTTATTAATGTTCTATTAATGTGGGCATACTCCATTAGCAGTTGTTGTGGCAGATTACCTTCAAAGTGCAAAGATCCCTTTGCCTTTAAAGTAGGCTACTGCAGGAATCTGTTTCTAGAACAATGGTTTACAGTTCACAGTAGGGCATGCAGAGACATGATACCCATATAATGCATTTCACATATTGTTTTCATGTTTGAATGGAATGGACACAGTGGAGCAAAGTGATATTTATACATGCAAATAGCACTTGATTCTATGAGTCTATCTTTAGTATGGGAAAGGCATTCCATGACAGCAGAACCCCCCCAAAAAAATGTGGGAATAGATTATAATAGTATTTAATACTTTGAAACAATCGGTCTAAGTTTCAAATAGGTCAAGTGCATGATTCGTGTAAGTCTTCTAAAAAGTTGAGGAGGTAGCCTAGGGTAGTGGCTACAAATCTGACCTAATTAGTTGAGGAATGCATTGCTCCATGTTCGTTTGAATACTTGAAGGTGTCAAATGACTCAAATCTCAGACTGGCTGCAGATGTGACACGTATAGCTCTGTCTGGAGTTTGACAACACCCCTTTTAAAAGGTATAGCCCTCTGTGTTAAGTTATTGGGTACAGGTAGGCTACAGCCCCATTGCGTAGATAAAGAAACAACAAAGAGTCTATTGAGTAGCTGAAAGCTAAGAACTTTTGGAACGGTGCTTAACTACAACATACAGGACAATGGAGTGCTTAGTGAGTATCGGGTAACTTGACAGTGCACAATTGGTGAATGGAAGTCAAGTCCATCAGTCCATACTGACCATTATGCATGTCGAGCTAACGTCTTGCGTTATCTCATCTCTATGCCAGTATGGTGCCAGTGTGTCCGCTGTGTTCCGTGCTCAATAAAACCAGGGCTACCACGAACCTCTAAACATGTCAACACCAGATACCCCAAATAATAATATATTGTCTATAGACGCGTGTATCGAAGCATGAGACCTACCTTCCCAATGCAGGAAACAATAACAATTAGCAAGTTTGTCATTACACTTGACACTGTACGTTTTTCGTCCTCCATCCATTACAGTGTCGCCATTTTGCTAAAAATTCTGCAGGTTAAACTATAATTCTGAGAGGGATGTTTGCAGCGGAGGGAAATAAATGTTAACGTTAGCTGAATAGCACAGCGCATAGGACTTCTTCTCTTTCACCGATACTGCAAAAGGCAATGAACATAATGTAATAGAATCGGTATTTTATTCCATTTATGTTCGATTTATGGCAATGGTCTTCACGACAAAACTAGCGGTCCCCTATTCAAAATATGGACCATCCCAGACCCACTGTAGAAAAGTCGTTGGGTTAAATGGAGCTTGGAAGATGCGAAAACTGTAGGGGTAGAGTGAATGTTGTCCAACACACACGGTCAAATGTTTGCTAGATAGTGGAATGTTACATTGTAGCCAGACACCATCAAATGTTAAATTAATTGTGCTGGACATGGATTTCACTCAACATTTTATTGGAAGGGTGGGGGAAATGACATTACTGTATACACACACCTTTAGCTTCCTGATTCTACCCCTTCTCTCAAATTGAAATGTGACATCATACTATATTGTYTTATTGTAGTAGCATATTTTTACTTTGAACACTACCATTTCTTTATGCAGTACTTTACAAGTGACTGGGGCGGCAGCCTAGTGATTAAGAGTGTTAGGCCAGTAACCGAAAGGTTGCTTGTTTGAATCCCAGAGCCAACTAGGTGAAAAATCTGTTGATGTGCTGTAAGCCTCTCTGGATAAGTGTCTGCTAAAATGTTCTGAAATCTATTCTATTCTAGTTATCCATTCCTGAGTGACTATATAACTCAGGAAAATACATTAAGCTCTTTATAGAGTCATTGGTAACAAGGCTAGTGTAGATATATTTTCAAACCAATGTATTTGTGAGTTGCCACAACCTTATTGCAGTGGCATACAAGATTCAGCAGGGTCTGCAATTTAGCAGGCTAATCCTCGACAAAGCACAGGTAGGSCTATTCTAGCCTATCTTGACTGRTGTATTATGTTCAAGGGGACCTAMAAGACAGTAAAGTTAGCTGCCAGCCAGTACAGCATTATAGTGTATAAAATCATCTTGTATGGGACTACAAGGCTGATGACTTTGATATGTATGTCTTTATATCCCCTGATTATGACTATGCTGTCGAAGCCGGCTGTTGCAGGGGTTCCCAAACTTTTTCACTCAGGGTCCCCCTTCCAGCATTGGGGAACATTCTGTGCCCCCACTGCATGCGCTCGCACGCTCCAAGTCTATTTCTATGGGCACAAGCACTGTTCATGATACAAACTGTTCACACCCTTCTTGTTGGTGGAGAGAATTTTGCAGGTTTAAAGCTTATTTCYTGCAATTCTATACATTTTGCCATGTCTAATGTGTATTCATATGATATTTGAGTGACAAAAAATGTACAGCAATATCTATGGGGTAAAAAACATAAATAAAAAACRTTAGCTGACATGGGCTAGTTGATCGGGACATTTCTGACAAGTTATAAATAGCTCTTTAAGGTATGCATGCAATGACTTTGATGACAAGAGGAACTGATGATGCACTACCCAATTTCAAAATTGCACCTTGTGCATTCTACTATTACTATTATAGTAATTTTATAGCCGGACTGAGTTCCTTATATATATACTATATATATATTTAATTAATATATACAGTGGGCAAAAAAGTATTTAGTCAGCCACCAATTGTGCAAGTTCTCCCACTTAAAAAGATGAGAGAGGCTGTAATTTTCATCAAAGGTACACTTCAACTATGACAGACAAATGAGAAAAAAAATCCAGAAAATCACATTGTAGGATTTTTAATGAATTTATTTCCAAATTATGGTGGAAATAAGTATTTGGTCACCTACAAACAAGCAAGATTTTCTGGCTCTCACAGACCTGTAACTTCTTCTTTAAGAGGCTCCTCTGTCCTCCACTCGTTACATGTATTAATGGCACCTGTTTGAACTTGTTATCAGTACAAAAGACACCTGTCCACAACCTCAAACAGTCACACTTCACTATGGCCAAGACCAAAGAGCTGTCAAAGGACACCAGAAACAAAATTGTAGACTGCACCAGGCTGGAAGACTGAATCTGCAATAGGTAAGCAGCTTGGTTTGAGAAATCAACTGTGGGAGCAATTATTAGGAAATGGAAGACATACAAGACCACTGATAATCCCCTCGATCTGGGCTCCACGCAAGATCTCACCCGTGGGGTCAAAATGATCACAAGAACGGTGAGCAAAATCCAGAACCACACGGGGGACCTAGTAATGACCTGCAGAGAGCTGGGACCAAAGTAACAAAGCCTACCATCAGTAACACACTATGCCGCCAGGGACTCAAATCCTGCAGTGCCAGACGTGTCCCCTGCTTAAGCCAGTACATGTCCAGGCCCGTCTGAAGTTTGCTAGAGAGCATTTGGATGATCCAGAAGAAGATTGGGAGAATGTCATATGGTCAGATGAAACCAAAATAGAACTTTTTTGGTAAAAACTCAACTCTCGTGTTTGGGGACAAAGAATGGTGAGTTGCATCAAAGATCACCATACCTACTGTGAAGCATGGGGGTGAAACATCATGCTTTGGGGCTGTTTTTCTGCAAAGGGACCAGGACGACTGATCCGTGTAAAGGACAGAATGAATGGCGCCATGTATCGTGAGATTTTGGAGTGAAAACCTCCTTCCATCAGCAAGGGCATTGAAGATGAAACGTAGATGGGTCTTACAGCATGACATGATCCCAAACACACCGCCCGGGCAACGAAGGAGTGGCTTCGTAAGAAGCATTTCAAGGTCCTGGAGTGGCCTAGCCAGTCTCCAGATCTCAACCCATAGAAAATCTTTGGAGGGAGTTGAAAGTCCGTGTTGCCAGCAACAGCCCCAAAACATCACTGCTCTAGAGGAGATCTGCATGGAGGAATGGGCCAAAATACCAGCAACAGTTTCTGAAACCTTCTGAAGACCTACAGAAAACATTTGACCTCTGTCATTGCCAACAAAAGGGATATAACAAAGTATTGAGATAAACTATTGTTATTGACCAAATACTTATTTCCACCATAATTTGCAAATAAATTCATTAAAAATCCTACAATGTGATTTTCTGGATTTTTTTTCTCATTTTGTCTGTCATAGTTGAAGTGTGCCTATGATGAAAATTACAGGCTCTCTCATCTTTTTAAGTGGGAGAACTTGCACAATTGGTGGCTGACTAAATACTTTTTTGCCGCCACTGTATATATATATATATATAAATGTGGGAACCCGAGCACCCCCTGCCGACCCCTCTGGGGTGTGCCCCAAAGTTCGGGAACCACTGGGCTGTTGGATAGAATGGGGAATACATTTGACTAATGAGATAATCATTCTAGAATATAAGTGAATTCTAGAATATTCCATATTAAATATTTTACTGGTGAAAATGTGCTACTATTATATTTTTAATGCCTCGCTGCTCTCACACAAGTAAACCAGTCAGCTTTAACCCTCATTTAAATTGTATAATGATGATAACAGACTGAGTGTACATTATTGATGTGATTACATTATTTATTTGACCGAGCACATGACCCCAAGCATCCATCCCGTTACCGTTGCTGTTGTTATGTTATGTATAAGTAAACAGCATTTCAAATGCTTCCACAATAAAGCTTTTCAATATGTTTCCACCCTCTTGTGTCAGATAGGCAGTGTGTTTTCAACAGGCTAGTTAGATTTACACTGAACCAATGGTGGACGCTCTTTGATATCAATATTATTACTGTTGATCCTCTGCAACGTTATAGTGTATCTCTGCTCAAATGATATTAGGGACAAAGTTGCAGAGTAAATGTGTAGACTACTACTATATGGTTCAAGTTGGGCATTTCAAGCTACACATGAGAGTCATAATATACCATTTTACTACATACATCCATGTACAGCATGGATAACACATCTTCCAATTGGCACCTCTGTACAGTCCTCCATATGGTTAACCCATATGGATTGCTACCATTTTGACTCAAATGTTTATTTTTCTTATCCTGCAATCTGGATCATTTTCATTTCCTGTTAAATTGTTTATCTTTAGGGTCTTGTTTACTCCAGCATGAGACTTCATTTATATTTCATCACAAGATAAATACCACTATCAGGGACAAGCTGGTGATAAACGGTTTCATTTTAAAGACCTTTGTTGAATTTTTTTCCCAAATGATATTGCTGACAGAGCCTCAATTACAGTTAAACAGTACCTTCTGGATAATAGCATTTGCCATGAGCAATTATAGCAGTAATACCTGGGAAATTGCTTGTTCTTCTTTTCCACCTTCTCTCAGGTCAGACTTGATTTAGCCAATCCCAGTCCTTCATTCTAATCTAGTCTAATCTAATAATACTAGTCATTTAAATGTATATCAAGGAATGGCTAACTGTGCAATGGTAACAATAGTGAACATTTTGTATCGATGAATCAGGGGCTTGTTATTCAGTAGTAATTATGTTTTTATCCCTAAAGGTTTTATGTCTGTCCTGTCGCACTACCAATGTGAATTTAATACCTGATCTTGCATGCCCCATTTAAAAACTAATTTCACCATCTGATGAAAGCAAGGTAAATCTTAGAATACACTACTGTATATCACATGACCTAGGTTACCTTTTACACAAAAATATGTAATTGTCATCTATCATATTGTCAACCTTGATAGATGATACCTTGATTTAAAAAAGTAATACCAAAATATGGAAACATCTCAAGCCTTGTACACCCTTTTACCCTTAGGTGGGTATAGCAAGCTCTCTAAAACTCTCGCATTTGTTACATTATGAAATATTCATTAAATGAAGCAAATGTTTAGAGCAAAGTCTTTGTACTGTATGTAAAGTACGGAGATAATTATATTGGAAGCAACAGCCATTATCTACAAGAAACAGTGTGTGGACACAGATTCTGAAATGTCTGAAGTATTTGGTCTATTGAATATTAATAGGAAGTGCAAAATATTTTGATTAAATTATTAAATGTGTGGATCATTAATCATTAATGTTGAAAATGAGGAATATTTGCTATGCAATACCAATTTATTTTTTAGGCACAGTTCTTTATTTAAGGGATGGATGGAGTTCAGAGATTCATCATACTGTATGTATTTAAAGATACATTCACATAAGATGAGAGTTTTTTTTGACTCAGTCTCTCTATTACCCATATACAATAATAATTAGGTGGTTCATGTCAAATTTTACACATGTACAAGTGTGTATTAGAAATGTGTGTTTTGCATATCCCAACTCCGACTGTGACACCCTCAGAGAGTGGGGCCATGGCCAGGGTCTGAAATTATCAATGCTGACCCTGGAGCAATTAGRGTTAAATACCTTGCTCAACAGGTTTTTCACTTTGAGGATTTAAACTAGGGACCTTTCGGTTACGGGCCAAACGCTCTAACTGCTAGGCTACCTGCCACCCATAATGTATCATTGTATGTACTCAGATGGAAGCGAGAGCACAGTGGTACTGTAGTAATCCCTCCCAAAGAGTGTTGTCTCTTTGTGAGATATATTAGAATTGACACAAGGCCTCTGTTTTCAGAACATGAAATATTMTTTTAATGGCCTGCCAAGTGTACGCACATTCCCAAAGTTTGATTTTGGTCTGCAAAACGAGTAGCTCAAAAACCTCTGACAATTTATTATGCTGTTTGTGCCTCACGCTACTAGTTATCCTCTGCAATTTATTCCCTACCTTGGGGTACTGTGAGCCATTTTCTCAATTTTTCAGTGGCTCACTTTTTTTGTGATCCTGGGTGCTGCAGACTCCTGCCTCCAGCCATGGTGTCAGAACATCACAGAAAACTACACCATTATACTGAAGCCAGTTAACAAAGAGGGAGGCAGAGAACCAGTCTAAAACATGGGGCAAGAGATAGAATACATAAGATTACAGAGTTCACCATTTCACCGGAGGATGGGAGGGAAGCAGTGAGGGAGGCAGGATGAGAGGGAGGAAGGGAGGACGACAGGGAGGGAGGCAGGACGAGAGGGAGGAAGGCAGGACGGGAGGGAGGGAGGACGAGAGGGAGGGAGGCAGGACTGGAGGGAGGTAGGGCGAGAGGGAGGGAGGGAGGGATGCAGGACAGGAGGGAGGGCGAGAGGGAGGGAGGCAGGACGAGTGAGTGAGGGAGGACGAGAGGGAGGAGATTTGCCTCTAACGTGGAGCATGGAGAGTAGAGAGGAGGCTCTTGCATGTGTTTCATCCCCTGTACTGAAGGGTTGCATCCCAAATGCAATATTGCATATTCCCTATATTCCCATATTCCCTATATACTGCACTACTTTTGACTAAGGCCTATAGTAGTGTACTAAATAGGGAAATGGGTGGCATATGGGTCACACCCTATCTCTCCTGCTGCACAGGGATTCTGAGTCACGAATGAAAGCTGTTTCAGGCCTCAACACACGCATCAACCATAAACTCAAGGTCACCTGTGTGTTCAGCCACCTGTCTTAAAGACTGTTGCTCAAAATGTAGAATCTATTTGACGAATCCCTCCGGTATCACYATGTTTTCCTGTGTTTTTGTCCATGTTTTATTCAGAAAGGTTGGCTATAGCAGCTTCAGTCAGGCTGGAGTCCTCCAGCCGTTTTAGCATGTTAATTGGACAGTGACCTTGGTGTGTTATAGAGGTGTTAGCCTGAATCTCTCTGGCCTAATGAAATCACCTTTACTGTCCCATTTTAGCATTTCTATACTTACCTCTGACACTGCCAAAGGGGGAAACAGTAGACTTTTGTCATGATAGACATTTTAACAATAAAAAGAAGGTTGTGGATGCGAAGGTAACCACCCCGTTCTGCCCCCGTCACGCCCCCCTGGAAGTCTCTTCTCCGGAGCTGAAGATCCAGGTTACCTTCTGCACAGGCGTTTCTTTACCTCTACTTTACACAAAAAAATATTGTGGTCACCCTCCCTTCACATTTCTTACTGTCAATCGTGAATGATAATTCCTCGAGGTTTACCGGTGAAACGTTTTGACAACAATTTGATCTCAATCAGTTTCATGAGAATATCTTGAGATATGTACAGTGTTGTTTTAATTGACATACCGTGAGAGAATTTTTGAGCAGATGRTGTTAACAAGCTGTACACTCTTAGAAAAAAGGGTTCTTTGRGGTTCTATATTTAAGCAATAAGGCATGRGGGGGTGTGGTATATGGCCAATATATCAGGGCCAAGGGCTGTTCTTCCACACGATGCAACAAGGAGTGCCTCRATACAGCCGTTAGCTGTGGTATATTGGCCGTACACCACAAACCCCCGAGGTGCCTTATTGCTATTATAAACTGGTTACCWACGTAATTATAACAGTAAAAATATTTTTGGGGATCATAACCGTGGTATACGGTCTGATATACCACAGCTTTCAGCCAATCAGCATTGAGGGCTCAAACCACCCAGTTTATAAAGAACCTTTTGGTTCTTTGGATGAGATTAAAGAGCCCTACTAAAAATTGTTCTATATACTGTATATATATATACCCAGTGAAGGCAAAGAACCTTGACGGTTCTATCCCTACCCCAGTGTAATGGGGATTTCAGAAAACAACAGCTAACAAAAGCTTACTCAGTCACRTTAAACTCTGAAATGACAGCTAACATGCCCTTTAAATTTGTTTCAACTGTTTTGCAATCATGCTACTGCATGATTTCGCCAGGGCAGAAAAATGGCTAGCTGACATCCAACACATTAGCTCTCTTTGGCAGGGGGAAGATTGAATTCATATTTTGCAACATTTTTGCCAAGGTCTGAGTGGCAAATGGCAAGGTTCATATAAACCTGTGCTGTTGGAAACTAAATGCTAGCTCGAAGCAAGAGGAAATAATCTGTTTAATAAAAGCATGCACTCAAAAAAAGGGTTCTATATAGAACCTTTTGGTCTATTCATAATGTAACTGCCATTCCAATTCAAAAACCAAATGACATTCCAGCATGACCACGCAAGACAGACAGAGGATGGTGGTTGAACCAACTTGCAAGTATCCTACCAATATGCACGTTTTTTTTCCATGTATAAAGGTCAGCAAATGTTATTATTTAATTTAAATGTATGATGCCAAAGTCATATGATAAACTATAAGCTAGCTTTTCTTCTTCTTTTTTTACCTAGGCAAGTCAGTTAAGAACAAATTCTTATTTAGAATGACAGCCTAGGAACAGTGGGTTAACTGCCTTGTTCAGGGGCAGAACGACAGATTTTCAGCTCAGGGATTCGATCTAGCAACCTTTCGCTCTAACCACAAAGTTGAAATGTTATTCGAATTTGAGCACATTTGTAAGCTAGCTAGGCTACTAGGAAACATCTAGGCTACTTTAATTCACCACTTTACAAGCTAGYCAGCTAACTCYTTCAAATAAACATGATTTATTATGGTATGTGCCAAATAGAGCTCCAGACCCAGCCTGATATTGGTAATTAGCTAATTGTTACTTATATTTCAGTGGTGTCAATTGAGAGGACTATGTTTCATGAAGCCATTAGAAGACTGTTGCTGACTGAGAGGAGGTATGTATAAATGATTTATAATCATAATGTATAATAAGTCTTGGTGATTCAATAGCCTAGTTAATAATTACATGACTTTTAACACACTATGTATGTTTTTCTCAGTCTTGCAGTAGGCTAACCAAAAAATATAAGAGGTAATGTTAGAGGATCTCTCTTTTGGCTGCTGCTGATGACAACTGCATGTAACTTGTTCTTCTACATCATAATAATTAWATGTCTGCATAACATTTTGTCTTCATTTTGGAAGATTAGCTCATGCTTATTTCTGAAGATCAACTCATGTTTTTGCTCCTTTTTTCTTCTTCTCTGGAACCAGTCAGGCAACAAGTCATACTGTACTGGCGCTAGGTAGCCCAGCGGCTAGGGAGTTGGACCCGTGGCCAAAAGGTTGACGGTTTGAATCCTGGGCCAGGCGCTGGGAAAAAAACAGGCGGAATTAATCTGACAACTAGAGGGCTGCTGGGTTCACATCCTCAAAACATTCCTCTACTGTTGGGCCCTTGAGTAAGGCCCTTAACCCCACAGCATGTTCTTCATCCAGGGGCGCTGCGCTGTAGCTTGAACCTGTGCTAATCTCAACTGTATGTTTGTGGGTGTTGAGAAAGAGAAGACACATTTTTGTTATTCGGACAAAGTCGCATTGCATTGTATTGTATTGTATTGTAAAGAAGTCAGCCAGAGTTGACGTGATCTATGTTTGCATATAATGACAATAAATTCTAAAAACTATGCTGKTATTCTTTTGTCCATTATTTAATTGTTTATTAAATTATATTCTTAGCTAAGAAATATTACTATTTAATAGTAGTAGCCATAATTAATAAATGGCACCATGCAGGGTCCTATATGGAACCATTTAGGTTCAGGTTCAGTTCATCCATGTTTCATTTTCGTTTTGTTTTGTCTGTATTACACACACCTGGTTTCAATTCCCATATCATGTTCCTTATTTAACCCTCTGGCATACCTTTCTGTTCTGTCCGTGATTGTTGGTGTCTTAGTGGTTGTTGTAGGTCTTAGTTTGTATGTATTTTCCTTATTGGAATATTGCTTGTTTGTTTTATTGAGTAAACTCAGTTGTTTTGCTCTAACCTGTGTCCTGCGCCTGACTCCGCTACGTCTCTGCATCCAATCGCTGACAAGTATATAGAACGTTTAGGGATGCCATATATGAAGCAAGCGATAGAACCCTTTTTGTTTTTATAAGGAACCTTTTTTCTAAGAGTAGCATACCTGTTTCACTCAAAGCACATATTTTGCCAAGTGGCGCGTGCTGTTGAGTTTTGGCATGAGAGAAAAATGTGGCCATTTGTGCAATCATCCTTAAATCTCATAAGAAATGAGGTGCTGTTTTCGGTCTTGCAGTAAAGTAATACTATGATATTATATTCGGTTCTRTTATGTAGAATTCTATCATTATGTGATCTTGCATTCATTTAGCTTTGATCTGATTTTATTAAACGAGCACTGCACCATTCTCCATTCATCACTGAAATTTGCCAGAGTAGCCTGTTCTCTGGACAGTCTAACAAGTAGATCAGAGACTGTGCAGAGACTGCACGTATAGTAGAAAATCCGGCACATGCGCAGAAGCTTCAGACTTCTAGCTGTTAGGAGGAGGGTTCCAGAGAATTCAGATCCACAGCCACTCACTAAAAACTATTAGGAGAGAGTTCATTCTCAAATCAGCTGAGCTGACCCTCCTYTGTTCATTATATACTTGAATATCTAACTCTATTCTCTTCTTCTCCTCTTGATTCATATTGCCAATTGTTTGTATCGTGAGGGCATCATGTGTGAAATTACAATACATTAAATAGTCAGATAATATTTCTACATATTTTATAGAAACTTTTACTCTCTGTGCAGTGGAGGAACATAGCCACAAGGTGGTATATGATCTCTTCCTGTAGCACTTTGAATCGTGCCGTCTCAAATTAGACCTATTAAACGCTATTACATCAGCAATATGAAAATCATATTTTAATATGTAAAACGATTTTTTAAATACATATTATATGCTGTTTTAATTCCTAATATCAGTAAATATGGTATATTAGAGTCTTTAATACTCTTCAGAGATTAACCACCAGCCACTCATTGCCTGTGTGCTTATGCAGGGATTCAGCTTTATCAAATATTAATTCTTCTAAACTTGCTCTTTTAAGAAGATTTCTTTGATGTTGCTTAATTTCGCACAGCCTAGGCAAAACTCTGCRTCTGGTGCTGGTATCYGTTGGAAAGYAGWCCAAGGGGCATGATTCATTGATGAGTGSTGTAGAACCATAGACTCACATCTGTATTTTATATGCTTTAAAACTGTCATTAATACAATTCAGTTATAGAAATCAGAAAACAATTTGTTATTTTGCTCACTATCTCTGCTCCTATTTCTTCCTGTCTCAGAGTTCTAAGGTATTGATGTCTGGGATCGTTCCAGAGACAACTGTCTTCCCAACGTTTGTGTAAACATTTGTGTGCAGATAAACTCGTAAACAATATCTGTTGTATCACAGCTGTGTCAAATGGGTTGTATATYAGTTGTACAACCTGAGCGTGTACTAGGCCTTTGTTGAGGTGAGCAGATACTGTACAGACTGAGCCGTACTGAAAGTTGATATACATCACATTTGGCAAGTCATTCTCACATATAATGACACCCATTAACAAAGAGGCTGCAGTATCACAGTATAATGCCAATTAACCAGTTCAAATGTGGGTACATTTATGTTTCACTATGAAAAGGTCATATCAGTTACAGTATTTCTCAAATTTTACAGTTTTTCTCAATTGCGAAAGCAACACACAAAGTGCTGTTGTCTTTTTTGTCTCCATGGTTATGGTATGTGTCTTGAATTTAACAGTCAATTTGAAATGTATAAAGTTCTGCAAACATTGAGAGACATAGAATTGGCAATTAACTATATTTTGCTACTTCTTTTGGCCCTGCCCAAGCAAGAGCACACAGATTCAGTTTTGATCTTCCCTGCATTGTTTGGGGAGATATATTAGAGAGGCAAAACATAAAGTTTAAGGTTATCACCCAATTAAATTATTCATCATGGACAAGATAGTGATGTTGGCCCATGGAGTTTGGGAATTTATCTTTCTGTAAACAAGTTTAAGCAAGCAGGATTGAAGTAAATTGCAAAGACGAAGGAGCTCTCTTTAGAGCTGCTGTGCTCTCTCCCTTTCATGTTGCCTGACTTGGGGGGCTGAACAATGTTAATCACAYTGGGAAGACCTTGGGCAGGCCACGCAGCAGCCTGATTAGTTTCACTCACTTCAGACAAGGGCCGCTTTGGAAGTCTGCAATAATATTGTTTTCTTCTTCAGTGGATATCTGAGGAAGAGAAATAAACAGAATACTTTAAATATCACCGATGTGTTTGTTCTCTTCAAAAGCGAGAAACATCTTGTGATTCTGTTTTGTGTTTTTTAGAGTGAGTTTCAGATGTTGGATGTATGCACTCATTATTTCAATAAGCCCATTTGGGCCTCTCAGTCTCATGCATTGCTCTCYATAAAGAGAATTGTGGAGGACCCACCATATTCTCCAGTTAATACAGCAGTACAAAAGAATACTAGATGGCTGTGGATAGATAGGACTGAGGCTACGGTGGGACCAGGGACCCACAGTCCCCAGGCAGTCTAAATTGCAAACAAGACTATTGCCCCAATTCCTGATGAAATGGTGTGGTTAAGTCCAAATAAATTGAGTCCTCTGGTAGATGGTGGAGCTGAGGGGGTTGAAGTAATTATACCRTTGGTATTTTTGTTTTGATATACAGTATGTATTTGTGGCATCTTAAAAAATATCCTTGAAAATATTTGACTARAAGGATGATTGATAATCATAGAACMGGTTTGGTCAGCTTTAGTGCAGTCAGATTGTGCTATTGTGCCTGTTAAGAGCATTTGTTTTAATTGAAAAGGAATCAGTAGAACATCACCATGGGTGAAGCATGATGCAATGGGGCTGTGCTAACAACTCCCCAGCGATGAAAAGTTAGACAACTGTCTCCAACGGTTTGCCTATTCACAATACTGATGTGACCCCATTAAATAACAAAGTGCACGCAATATACTAAATATGGTATATACAAAAGTATCTGGACACCCCTTCAAATTAGTGGATTCGGGTATTTCAGCCCCAACCATTGCTGACAGGTGTATAACATTGAGCACACAGCCATGCAATCTCCATAGACTCAATTGGACTCCGGAGCAGTGGAAACGCGTTCTCTGGAGTGATGAATCACGCTTCACCATCTGGCAATCCGACGGATGAATCTGGAATCGGATGCCAGGAGAACGCTATCTGCCCCAATGCATAGTGCCAACTGYAAAGTTTGGTTGAGGAGGAATAATGGTCTGAGGCTGTTTTTCATGGGTGGGGTTTTGCCCCTTAGTTCCTGTGAAGGGAAATGTTAAYGYTACAGCCTACAATGACATTCTAAACAATTCTGCTTCCAACTTTGTGGCAACAGTTTGGGGAAGGCCCTTTCCTGTTTCAGCATGACAATGCCTCCGTGCACAAAGCAAGGTCCATACAGAAATTATTTGTTGAAATCAGTGTGGAAGAACTTGACTGGCCTGCACAGTGCCATGACCTAAACCTCATTGAACACCTTTGGGATGAATTGGAACATCAACTGCGAGCCAGGCCTAATTGCCCAACATCAGTRCCCGACCTCACTAATGCTCTTGCGGCTGAATGGAAGCAAGTCCCTGCAGCAATATTCCAACATCTAGTGGAAAGCCTTCCCAGAAGAGTGGCTGTTATAGCAGCAATGGGGGGACAACTCCATATGAATGCCCATGATTTTGGAATGCGATGTTGGACAAGCAGGTGTCCACTTTTGGTCATGTAGTGAAGTATTTGTGTGCTTGTTTGATTGTTTGGTGTGGTTGTCTCTGCCCAAAACTAGTGATGATGAGTAACCTTTCCTTGTGGAATGCAGGATAAGCAGGTTTGAACCTCGGTCGTAGCTTACATATGCAGGGCTGAGTGGAAGAGAGGCCTAGAGTCGCAGAGCCATCTTGAGGACACCTTACAACATTGATGGATGAAGTGACAACATCAGGTAAAACTGAATTATAAATCACTGTGTGGAATAAGGTGTCCCACACGCAGACCTGTACTTAGGAAAAATTTGTTTCCCAGAGGTTACGGTCCACTAAGTGCTACGGTACTTCTATCCTAACAGTCTCCTCTCCCATTGCGAAWAAATAGGACACACAAAACCATATGAGCCATTTGAACTGAATTGAACCCCACAGACGCAGACTACACAACTGTTGAGTGAGGGGCGCGTGTGGGGGAGTCCAGACGACTGCAGACTGCATCCATGGGCCAAAGTCTGCATTCCTATGCATATTCCATAGCAGCACACTACAGACCTGAGTAGGAGAGCACACTTACTGCTGCAGCTGGTTGTTCAGGAAGTTGCTTGGCCAAGTGTCTGTGTGGACCATGCCAGAGTAGTGGATGGGACTGGGAGGGCTCTCAGCCAGTGGAAGATAGAGTATACTGACACACTCTTACAAAACTCTTCTGCAAGAGACATTTACGCCACCACACCAGACTTCTCAAGAGCTGTTTGGTTTATGAAGAGAATAGATCCAACAGTAGTAAATTCTAGCTGACCACCATATAGAATCGATTTTCCAAATAAGGAAAAAAATATTTAAAAAGACCAAAACTGTTAAACAGATCCTTAATTTGCCTCGGTTACATGCTAAGATAAATGTAAACAGATACGTGTATAACTTCTGGTACATACAGGTCCCTTTTACTTAGTACAGTGCTTGAGTGCATTCTGAATTCTGAAGACAACAACAGAAATGTGTTCCTGTATTTGTCTGGTGATGCAAGTCAAAAWTAACAGAGCCACCAAGATTCTGATGAGAGAGAGAAAGATCAATCTTGATAAACTCCCATATGTACTAGGTGAAGTATCACAGTGCGCCACCATAGCAGCAAGCTTGTTACCTAGTGCCACAAGAAAAGGCCAACCAGTGGAGAACAAACACCATTGTAAATTAAACCTATATTTATCTGTTTATTTATTTTCCCTTTCATACTTCAACCATTTGCACATTGTTAYAACACTGTAYATAGCCAATAATATAACAATTGAAATGGTTGGTATTGTAAACATATGTTTCCTATGCCGATAAAGCCAATTGAATTGAGAGAGAAAGGGAAAGAGGGATACCTAGTCAGTTGTACAACTGAATGCATTCAACTGAAATGTGTCACCCGCATTTAGAGAGAGCGAGAGAGAGAAAGAGAGAGACAAGAAGTGGCTTTACGCCATCAAAAGGAACATAAAATTCAACATACCAATTAGGATCTGGMAAAAAATACTTGAATCAGCCCTTTATGGTTGTGAGGTCTGGGGTCCGCTCACCAACCAAGAATTCACAAAATGGGACAAACCCCAAATTGAGACTCTGCATGCAGAATTCTGCAAAAATATCCTCCGTGTACAACATAAAACACTAAATAATGCATGCAGAGCAAAATTAGGCCGATACCAGCTAATTATCAAACTCCAGAAAAGAGACATTAACTTCTATAACCACCTAAAAGAAAGCGATTCCCAAACCTCCGATAACAAAGCCATCACCTACAGAGAGATGAACCTGGAGAAGAGTCCCCTAAGCAAGCTGGTCCTGGGGCTCTGTTCACAAACACAAACGGACCCCACAGAGCCCCAGGACAGCAACACAATTAGACCCAACCAAATCATGAGAAAACAAAAAGATAATTACTTGACAAATTGGAAAGAATCAACAAAAAATCTGAGCAAACTAGAATGCTATTTGGCCCTAAACACAGCATACCTGACCGCTGTGACTGACCCAAAACTAAGGAAAGCTTTGACTATGTACAGACTCAGTGAGCATAGCCTTGCTATTGTGAGAGGCCACCGTAGGCAGATCTGGCTCTCAAGAGAAGACAGGCTATGTGCACACTGCCCACAAAATGAGATGGAAACTGAGCTGGACATCCTAACCTCCTGCCAAATATATGACCATATTAGAGACACATATTTCAATCAGATTACAAAGACTAATAATATTCGAAATAATTCGAAAACAAATACAATTTTGATAAACTCCCATGTCTATTTGGTAAAATACCACAGTATGCAATCACAGCAGCAATATTTGTGACCTGTTGCCACAAGAAAAGGGCAACCAGTGAAGAACAAACACCATTGTAAATACAACTCATATTTATGTTTATTTATTTTCCATTTTGTACTTGAACTATTTGCACATTGTTACAACACTGTATATAGACATAATATATGAAATGCCTCTATTATTTTGGAACTTTTGTGAGTGTAATGTTTACTATTAATTTCAGATTGTTTATCTCACTTTTGTTTATTATCTATTTCACTTGCTTTGGCAATGTAAAAACATATGTTTCCCATGCCAATAAAGCCCTTTGAATTCAATTGAGAGACAGGAGAGACAGAAGAGAGCAGAGAGAGAGACAGAGAGAGACAGAGAGAAGAGACAGAGGAGAGAGAGAGAGAGACAGAGAGAGAGACGGAGAGAGAGCAGAGAGAGAGAGAGAGAAGGAGAGAGAGACGGAAGAGAGACAGAGAGACAGAGAGAGAGACAGAGAGAGCAGAGAGAGACAGAGAGAGACAGAGAGAGAGACAGAGAGAGAGACAGAGAGAGAGAGGACAGAGAGAGAGACAGAGAGAGACAGATCTTGGAAGACTAACACAGCGAGGTTCTGCATCATGCGGACCATGGAATTCTTAAGGATAACAGAAAACATATTAATTCCATATGATACAGCATGGGAGGTGATTCATCTATGGCAGGAGAGATCACTCTCTCAACCAAAATACTATCAAGCACCTAATGACAGAATAATAACTCATCTTAGAAACAACCTTTTTCCTTTCTTTCTTACTTTCTCTTATAGACATTTAGTGAAGTGTACATGAAATCATAGATGTTTTTGTTATCGTGTAATTGTGGCATTTTGTCACCTATATCACCACATGAGGGCACTGTAGATGGACAATCTTCTGGAATGGATTCTTTCTGTCCATCTTTCTACCAAGTCTGCAGTAGGGGGGTCCAAGAGTTGCACGTTAGTTACCTGGGCATATGATGAGTGATGGACACATGCCATATCAACAGTTACTTATTTATATCCTATATGAATGTTATATGTGTTCATGTCAGCTCATTGGGGCTCCTGAGTAGCTCAGCGGTCTAAGGCACTGCATCTCAGTGCAAGAGGTGTCATTTCGTCCATGGTTCAAATCCAGGTTACATCTATTATTTTTTTCTCTTTAGGCCTACAGTAGAGTTGTGACTGATTCTACGTACAGTGCTGTTTTGGGGAAGGACGTCTCAATCAATTTTTAGAAAAAAATGTAGGTTACCAAAATATATGTGTGTGTGTTTTTGGGCTTCTATGTGTGGTGGTGTGTGTGTGTGTGTGGTGTGTGTGTGTGTGTGTGTGTGTGTGTGTGTGTGTGTGTTATATCAGTCTCAACAGCTCAATTCCAGAGAGAGATGTAAGAGAGGGTGGCTTGTATTATCTCCCATCACAATGGGTCCTGACAGGGCTGAAAATGAGCTCAGAGCCGAAACCTTACACATGCACACACACGCACGCGCACACACGCACGTGCACACACACACACACACACACACACACACACACACAAACAACCATTCACACAGACCCCAAACCATTTCCCTAGATGCCAGACTGATAAAGGAGAAATTCGACAATGTAACCCATCCATTAAACACATTACATTCACTGTCCTCATAACAAAAACCAAGGAAAGATCCTATAAATAAACAAGTTTTTAGGAAGGGAAGACTTACTGGAAATTGTTTGCTGGCAGTTGAAGAGGTCTCTGAAGTCTCTGTTTGTGTTCCAAATGGTACCCTATTCCCCATGGGTCCTGGTCAAAAGTAGTGCACTACAGAGGGAGTGGGGTTCAATTTGGGACTCTATTTGGACATTAAGGGAGTCTGTCTATGTTTGGAGGCTTATCATGACAACCGTGATCTCAGTCAACTCAATTAAACTTCAATAGGCGAGTATTTAGACTAGCTTTCCCCCAGAGACCTCTCTTTCCCACTGAGACCTCTCTTTCCCACTGAGACCTCTCTTTCCTCTGAGACCCTCTTTCCCACTGAGACCTCTCTTTCCCACTGAGACCCCTCTTTCCCACTGAGACCTCTCTTTCCCACTGAGACCTCTCTTTCCCACTGAGACCCCTCTTCCCCCAGAGACTCTCTTTTCCTCTGAGACCTCTCTTTCCCACTGAGACCTCTCTTTCCCCCAGAGACCTCTCTTTTCCCTGAGACTCTCTTTCCCCAGAGACTCTCTTTCCACTGAGACCTCTCTTTCCCACTGAGACCTCTCTTTTCCACTGAGACTCTTCTTTCCCTCTGAGACCCTCTTTCCCACTGAGACCTCTTCCACTGAGAACCCTCTTTCCCACTGAGAACCCTCTTCCTCTGAGACCTCTCTTTCCTCTGAGAACCCTCTTTCCCTCTGAGACTCTCTCTTTCCCACTGAGACCCTCTCTTCCCTCTGAGACCTCTTTCCCACTGAGAACCCTCTTTCCCTTTGAGAACCCTCTTTCCCTTTGAGAACCCTCTTTCCCACTGAGAACCCTCTTCCCACTGAGACCCTCTTTCCCTCTGAGCCCCCTCTTTCCCACTGAGAACCCTCTTTCCCTTTGAGACCCCTCTTTCCCTCTGAGAACCCTCTTTCCCTCTGAGAACCTCTTCCCACTGAGACCCCTCTTTCCCACTGAACCCTCTTTCCCACTGGAACCTCTTTCCATGAGAACCCTCTTCCCTCTGAGAACCCTCTTTGAGACCCTCTTTCCCACTGAGAACCTCTTTCCCTTGAGACCCCCTCTTTCCCTCTAGACCTCTCTTTCCCCCAGAGACCCTCTTTTCCTCTGAGAACCTCTTTCCCTCTGAGACCCTCTTTCCCACTGAGAACCCTCTTTCCCTTTGAGAACCCTCTTTCCTCTGAGACCCCTCTTTCCCACTGAGAACCTCTTTCCCTTTGAGAACCCTCTTTCCCTCTGAGACCCTCTTTCCCACTGAGACCCCTTTCCCTTTGAGAACCCTCTTTCCCACTGAGACCCCTCTTTCCCACTGAGAACCCTCTTTCCACTGAGACCCCTCTTTCCCACTGAGCCCCTCTTTCCCACTGAGACCCCTCTTTCCCTCTGAAAGAACCCTCTTTCCCTCTGAGACCCTCTTTCCCATGAGAACCCTCTTTCCCTTTGGAACCCTCTTTCCTCTGAGAACCTCTTTCCTCTGAGAACCCTCTTTCCACTGAGACCCTTTCCCCACTGAGAACCCTCTTTCCCTTTGAGACCCCTCTTTCTCCTGAGAACCTCTTTCCCTCTGAGAACCCTCTTTCCCTCTGAGAACCCTCTTTCCCTTTGAGACCCTCTTTCCCTGAGAACCCTCTTTCCTCTGAGAACCCTCTTTCCCTCTGAGACCCCTCTTCCCTCTGAGAACCCTTTCCTTTGAGACCCCTCTTTCCCTCTGAGAACCCTCTCTTTCCCTCTGAGAACCCTCTTTCCCTCTGAGAACCCTCCTTTCCCTCTGAGAACCCTCTTTCCCTCTGAGACCCTCTTTCCCTCCTAGACCCTCTTTCTCCTGAGACCCCTCTTTCCCACTGAGACCTCTTTCCTTCTGAGACCTCTTCTGAGACCCCTCTTTCTCCTTGAGACCCTCTTTCCTCTGAGACCCCTCTTTCCCTCTGAGACCCCTCTTTCCCTCTGAGACCCCTCTTTCCCTCTGAGACCCCTCTTTCCCTCTGAGACCTCTCTTTCTCTCTGAGACCTCTCTTTCCCACTGAGATCCCTCTTTCCCTCTGAGACCCCTCTTTCCCTCTGAGACCTCTCTTTCCCACTGAGACCCCTCTTTCCTTCTGAGACCTCTTCTGAGACCTCTCTTTCTGAGACCTCTTCTGAGATCTCTCTTTCCCTCTGGGCTGTCTTCTTCTTAGACAGGGTCTAGTGGTCTGGCTAAAACACCCCGATCCACACACACACACACACGCACATACACATCCCATAATTAACACAGAGGTGAGCTCAGATTTAGGGTTGCGCAACCCTGAGTTGGCACAAGTCCATGACAAACCTCTCCCTTCACAGAGTGTGACCATGACCCTGCACCGTGCMRATCAACACATCTCAGTCTGGTGGCAGTGGAGAGACCATACAGTATAGTGCCAACTGAAATCACGGGACAGTTTCCTCGCGCAATGAGGTCTGGCCCGGAGATGAGCCCTCCTCAGTTCATTGAGCTTTTTCACGGCAAATGGCATGGGTTCCCTACATGTGTTGTACTTGTAGGAAAGAAGAATGGTCCTTGCTAGCATTTTTAAGTTGTCAGTTATACATTAAATAGAGGGAGAGGAGGGAGATTTGATTTTCCACATCAGACATCAGTCCTGTGAGACTGAAATATAAAAGACATCAGTAAACACATACAGTATATGACCAACTCAGTGGCCTTGTGGTTAGAGTGTCCTCCCTGTAATTGGAAGGTTGGGAGTTCGTTCCCTGGTCAAGTCATGCCAAAGACTGTAAAAATGGGACTGAATGTTTCTCTGCTTGACCCTCAGCATTAAGGAGATAGATTGKGAGTAAGGCCCTGCAAGAACTTTACATCAGGCTGCCTTACACTATAGAAAGAGGAGTTGAGCCAATCTGGCTTGCCAAAGCTCATGCAAGGCTACTAACACATATGGTTTGAGACAGTGACCTCAACTGTCTATCCAGTGTGTCTCTGCTAAGACATATGGTCTCATCCCAGGCTATTAAACGCTTGTTCATAAAGACCCTGCATACTAGACCTCTATCTGAAGCCCAGATGAAACATAGGAGGAACCTACAATGTCCATGTGAGGATGAATTATCCCCCTCTGTCCTAAGGAGACATGTGAGGCACCGTAAACGGTCTTCTAACAAGTAACGGAACGATCTCTAACAGGTAACGGTCTAACAAGTAACAGGTAACAGGTTAACGATGCAAACAGAGTAACGGTGTAACAGGTAACAGGTACGTAGTCTAAACAGGTAACGGTGTAACAGGTAAACAGGTTAACGATTAAACAGATACGGTCTAATGTAACGCCCTCCAGGAGTTACATTACCCCTGGGAGCCTCTTCTTCTTCCCCTCTCTACACAAGGAAGTTCCGTCAATGTCCTATGTAGAGCGAGCCGACCATTTGTCTTATGAACCTTCATTTATTTTTATTTTCAAGTTAAAGGTCCCTGCATTACTTCTCTGTGCAGGCATCTGTCCTCTCCCGTCCCTCCCTTCCATTGTCTCTCCTTCCATCTCTCTGTCTCTCACTTCTCTCTCTCACTCTCTCTCTCATTGTCTCTGTCTGTTCTGTCTGTCCTGTCTGTCTGTCTGTCTGACAGGCTAGGAGAAGACGCCACGTGTTTAAGGTGGGCCACATCTCAAATGTCAACACTTCAGAGGACTGTAGAGTGAAGAGCAACCACATGTAGCATTTAACATCTGCACGCCAGGGTAACAATCTAAACGGTAACGATCTAAACAGGTAACGGTTTAAACAGGTAACGGTCTAACAAGTAACAGGTAACAGGTAACGACAAACAGGTAAAGATCTAAACAGGTAACGGTCTAACAAGTAACAGGTACAGGTAACGATCTAAACAGATAACGGTCTAAACAGGTAACGGTCTAACAAGTAACAGGTAACAGGTAACGATTCTAAACAGGTAACGATCTAAACAGGTAACGTCTAACAAGTAACAGGTAACAGGTAACGATCTAAAGTAACGATCTAAACAGGTAACGATCTAAACAGGTAACAGTAACGGTCCTAAACAGGTAACGATCTAAAACAGGTAACGATCTAAACAGGTAACATCTAAACAGGTAACAGTAAAACGGTCTAAACAGGTAACGATCTAAACAGGGTAACGATCGAACAAGTAACAGTAACGATCTAAACAGGTAACGGTCTAAACAGGTAACGATCTAACAAGCAAACGGTAACAGGTAACAGTGATGATCTAAACAGGTAACGGTCTAACAAGTAACAGGTAACAGGTAACAGGTAACGTCTAAACAGGTAGCGATCTAAAAACAGGTAACGATCGAACAAGTAACAGGTAACGATCTAAAACAGGTAACGTCTAAACAGGTAACGAATCTAACAAGCAACCGGTAACAGGTAACAGGTGACGATCTAAACAGGTAACGATCTAAACAGGTAACGGTCTAAACAGGTAATGATCTAAACAGGTAACGATCGAACAAGTAACAGGTAACGATCTAACAGGTAACGGTCTAAACAGGTAACGATCTAACAAGCAACAGGTAACAGGTAACAGGTGACGATCTAAACAGGTAACGAATCTAAAAGGTAACGTCTAACAGGTAATGATCTAAACAGTAACGATCGAACAAGTAACAGGTACGGTCTAACAGGTAACGATCTAAACAGGTAACGATCTAAAACAGGTACGTCTAACAAGTAACAGGTAACGAGGTAACAGGTAACGGTCTAAACAGGTAGCGATCTAAAACAGGTAACGATCGAACAAGTAACAGTAACAAATCTAAACAGGTAACGTCTAAAACAGGTAACGATCTAACAAGCAACAGGTAAACAGGTAACAGGTGACGATCTAAACAGTTAACGATCTAACAGTAACGGTCTAAACAGGTAATGATCTAAACAGTAACGATCGAACAAGTAACAGGTAACAGATCTAAACAGGTAACGTCTAAAAGGTAACGAGTAACAGGTAACGATCTAAACAGGTAACGGTCTAAACAAGGTAAACGATCTAAACAGGTAACGGTCTAAACAGGTAACGGTCTAAACAGGTAACGAATCTAAACAGGTAACGACTAAACAGGTAACGATCTAAACAGGGTAACGGTCTAAACAGGTAACGATCTAAAAAATAACGATCTAAACAGGTAACGGTCTAAACAGGTAACGATCTAAACAGGTAACGATCTAAACAGGTAACGATCTAAACGGTAACGATCTAAACAGGTAACAATCTAAAAAAGATAACGATCTAAACAGGAAACGATCTAACAGGTAACGGTCTAAACGGTAAGATCTAAACAGGTAACGATCTAACAGAGAAACAGGTAACAGGTAACGACATTAAAAGCTCAAACAGGGTAGCACAGCTAGTACAGTAACATCAACGTACGGTCATACGGTCACCTAAACAGGTAACCGGTCTAACAATAACAGTACAGGTAACAGGTAACGTCTAAACGGTACTAGATTAAACAGTAGTCAACAAGATCAGTAAAAGACAGGTAACGGTCTAAACAGGTAACGGTCTAACAGGTACGATCTAACACGGTACAGTACGGTAACAATCAACGGTAACGGTCTAAAACAGGTAACGATCTAAACAGGTATAGCGGGTCTAACAAGTAAAGGTAAAAGGTAAAAGGTACGGTCCTACAAACAGGTAATCAGGCTAACAGGTACGATCTAACAAGCAACAGGTACAGGTAAGGTAACAATTACCAGTAACGGTCTAAAAAGGGGTAACGATCAAACAGGTAACGATCTAAAAGCAGGTAACGGTCTAAAAAACAGGTAACGATCTAAACAGGTTAACTATCTAAACAGGTAACGATCTAAACAGGTAACGGTCTAAACAGGTAACGGTCTAAACAGGTAACGATCTAAACTAGGTAACGATCTTAAAACAGGTAACGATCTAAACAGGGTAACGGTCTAAACAGGTAATCTAAAAGATAACGATCCTAAACAGGTAACGGTCTAACAGGTAACGGTCTAAACAGGTAACGGTCTAAACAGGTACGATCTAAAACCAGGTAACGATCTAAACAGGTTAACGATCTAAACAGATAACGGTCTAAACAGGTAACGGTCTAAACAGGTAACGATCTAAAACAGGTAACGATTCTAAACAGGGTAAGATCTAAACAGGTAACGATCTAACAAAGCAACAGGTAAACAAATCTACAGGTGACGATCTAAACAGGTAACGGTCTAAACAGGTAACGGTCTAAAAACAGGTAACGGTCTAAAACAGGTAACGATTAAAAAGGTTACGATCTAAACAGGTAACAATCTAAACGGTAGCGAATCTAAACGGTAACGATCTAAACAGGTAACGATCTAAACAGGTAACGATCTAAACAGGTAACGGTATCAGGTAACCGGTCTAAACGGTAGCGATCTAAACAGGGTTAACGATCTAACAGCAAAAGGTAACAGGTAAACGATCTAAACAGGTGACGATCTTAAACAGGTAACGATCTAAACAGGTAACGCTCTAAACATGATAACGATCTAAACAGGTAACGACTAAACAGGTAACGCTCTAAACCAGGTAACGATCTACTGTTGTTACAGGTAAAGGTCTAAACAGGTACGATCTAAAGGTAACGGTCTAACAGGTAACAATCTAAACAGGTTAACGGTCTAAATAGGTAACGATTAAAAGGTAACGATCTAAACAGGTAACGGTCCTAAAACAGGTAAACGGTTCTAACAAGTAACAGGTAACAGGTAAGACCTAACAGTGTAAGATCTAAACAGGTACGGTCTAAACAGGTAACGTCTAACAAGTACAGGTAACAGGTAACAAGGTAACGGTCTAAACAGGTAACGATCTAAACAGGTAAGCGGTCTAACAAGTAAACAGGTAAAGAGGTAACAGGTAAACGGGTCTAAACAGGTAAGGTCTAAACAGGTAACGATCTAACAAGCAACAGGAACAGGTAAAGGTAACAAATATAACAGGTACGGTCTAAAAAGGTAACGATCTAACAGGTAACGATTAAAACAGGTAAACGGTCTATAACAGGTAACGATCTAAACAGTAACTATCTAAAACAGGTACGAATCTAAACAGGTAACGGTCTAAACAGGTAACGGTCTAAACAGGTAACGATCTAAACAGGTAAACGATCTATAACAGTAACGATGCTAAACAGGTAACGGTCTTAACAGGTAACACACTTAAAAAGATAAGATCTAAACAGGTAACGGTCTAAACAGGTAACTGGTCTAAACAGGTAACGGTCCTAAAACAGGTAACGATCTAAACAGGTAACGATCTAAACAGGTAACGATCTAAACAGATAACGGTCAAAACAAGGTAACGGTATAAACAGGTAACGATCTAAACAGGTAGATCTAACAGGTAACGATCTAAAACAGGTAACGATCTAACAAGCAACAGGTACAATCTAAACAGGTGACGATCTGAACAGGTAACGGTCTAAAACAGGTAACGGTCTAAAACAGGTAACGGTCCTAACAGGTAACCGATCTTTAAAAAGGTTCGAATCTAAACAGGTACAATCTAAACGGTAGCGATCTAAACAGGTAAACGATCCTAAACAGGTAACGATCTAAACAGGTAACGATCTAAACAGGTAACGGTCTAACCAGGTAACGGTCCTAAACGGTAGCGATCTAAAACAGGAACGATCTAACAAGAAAAGGTAACAGGTAACGATCTACAACAGGTGACGATCTAAACAGGTAACGATCTAACAGGTAACGCTCTACACAGATAACGATCTAAACAGGTAACGATCTAAACAGGTTAAACGCTCTAACAGGTAAGATCTAAACTGTTAACGATCTAAACAGTAAAGCTAAACCAGGTAACGATCCCTAAACAGGTAACGGCTAAACAGGTTAACAATCTAAACAGGTAACGGTCCTAAATAGGTAACGATCTAAACAGGTTAACGATCTAAACAGGTAACGATCTAAACAGGTAACGGTCCCTAAAACAAGTAAGGTCCTTAACAGGTAACGGTCTAAACAGGTACGATCTAAACAGGGTGAACGGTCTAAACAGGTACGGTCTAAACAGGTAACGATCTAAAACAGGTAAACGATCTATAACAGGTAAGATCTAAACAGGTAACGGTCTAAACAGGTAACAATCTAAAAAAGATAACGATGCTAAAAACAGGTAACGGTCTAAACAGGTAAACGATCTAAACAGGTAACGGTCTAAAAGGTAACGATGCTAACATGTAACGATCTAAACAGGTATCTGATGCTAAACAGGTAACGTCCTAAACAGGTAACGGTCCTAAACAGGTAACGGTCTAAAACAGGTAACGATCTAAACAGGTAACGATCTAAACAAGGTAACGATCTAAACAGGTACGATCTACAAGCAACAGTAACAATCTAAACAGGTGACGATCTAACGAGGTAACGGTCTAAACAGGTAACGTCCCTAAACAGGTTAACGGTTAAAAGGTAACGATCTAAACAGGTAACTGATCTTAAACAGGTAGCGGTCCTAAACGGTAAAACGATCTAACAAGCAAGAGGTAACATCTAAACCAGGTGACGATCTAAAAACAG
>NC_036856.1:29044635-29053702 GCF_002910315.2 Salvelinus sp. IW2-2015
ACATCCAGCATATCCTCAATAGGTGCATTGTCTGGTGAGTAGAAGACTGGGACATTTCTCAGCTTTCCAGGAATTGTGTACAATCCTTCTCAGGGCCTATGCATTATGATGTGAAATATTGAAAGGCCTCAGGATGCTCATCCGTATCATCTGTTGTGCATATCAAATGCCCATCGATAACACTGCAACTGTTGTTCTTGTCCGTAGCTTATGCTTGCCCATACCATAACCCCACCGCAACCATGGCACTCTGTTCACAATGTTGGCATCAGCAAAACCCCGCACAGACGAAGCCATACACCGCTGTCTGCCATCTGCCCGGTACAGCTGAAACGAGATTCATCCATGAAGAGCACACTTCTCCAGCATGCCAGTGGCCATAAAGGTGAGTATTTGCCCACTGAAGTCAATTCACGACGCCAAACCGCAGTCAGGTCAAGACCCTAGTGAGGACGATGAGCACGCAGAGCTTCCCTGAGACAGTTTCTGACAGTTTATGCAGAAAATTCTTCAGTTGAGGCAAAGCAACAATTATTCAGCTGTCCAGTTGGCTCGTCACAGACCATACCTGCAGGTCAGGAAGACAGACGTGGAGGTCCTGGGCTTGTGTGGTTTCACGTGGTCTGCGGTTGTGAGGCCGTTGGCACGTACTGCCAAATTCTCTAAAACGACGTAGGTGGTGGCTACAGTAGAGAAATTAGCATTCAATTGTCTGGCATGACAGGTTCCTGGTTGACATTCCTTGAGTCAGCATGCCAATTGCACACTCCCTCAAAACTTTGAGATATGTGCCCATGTGTTGTGTGACAAAACTGCAACAATTTATGAGTGCCATTTTTCATTGCCCTCAGCAACAAGTTGCCACTGTGTAATGATCATCGCTGTTTAATCAGCTTTCTTGAATATGCCACACCTATCAGGTTGGAATGGAATATCTTAGCAAAATGAAAATGCTCACTTAACAGGAATGTAAAATCAACTTTGTGCAAAACTTTGAAGAGAATAGTCTTGTTTGTGGCATATGGATTTCTGGATCTTTTATTTCAGTTCATGAAAACTGGGACCAACACTTTACAAGTTTCCGCCTTATATATTTGTTCAGTATATATTTTTCCTAACTGTCTATTTTACCATCACAAATCCAGTGCTGGCACTAAGACCGCACTCTGCAAGCTGTGAAGAGCCAATAAGCAAACTAGAAAATTCTACATTCAGAGGCAGTTTCTCATGGCAAGGTGATTTTTAATGGCAGGGGAATTTGAAAAAACTTTAACGCTCATTTTTTACGCCAGCATGTCACAGCTGTGAACTAGGGGCGACAAAACTCGAGATCACCTTTACTCCACACACACATAAAAGGCCCTCTGCCGCTCCCTATTGTGCATATCATGGCCATATTTCTATTCCTTCTGTTTCCTGCTTATCAAGCAAAACTCCAAACAGGAAAGTACCATTGACCCACGTTCAATGCGGAATGGGTCCAATCAAGTGGGGATGCTAAGCTACAGGACTGTTTCGCTAGCACAGACTAGAAATATGCTCCGGGAAATCAGCCGTTAACATTGAGGAGTTTACCACATCAGTCACCGGCTTCATTAATAAGTGCCTCATCCACCGACATTGTCCCACAGTGGACGTACGTTTATACCCCACCAGAAGCAATGGATTACAGGCAAAATCTGCAAGCAGCTAAAAGGCTAGAGCTGCCTATTTCAAGTAGCGGCGACACTATCCGGACACTTATTACGAAATCTCGCTATGACCTCATGATGAGCAATCAAACCGGCAAAAGCGTCATACAGGACTAGGTTGATCCCTACTATGCTTGTTCTGAAAGGATGTGGCAAGGGCGTGCAAACTATCATGGATTTCCCAAAGGGAAAATCCAGCGCGAGTGCTGCCCAGTGACACAAGCCTACCAGACGAGCTACAGTGAAATTGCCTTCTATGCTCCGCTTTGACGCAGCAACACTGAACCATGCATGAGAGCACCAGATGTTCGCGGACGAACTGTGTGATACAGTCAGACATATGCCAACACACTTAACATGAGCACACATGCATATTGACACCAACACACATAAACATACTGGCGCACACACGCACCGACAAACACACAGACACACTTTCACTCACACTATATATGCTGCTGCTCACATAAGCTGCTGCTACATCTTAGTCTATTATCTATCCTGATGCCTTGTCACTTTGCTCCACCTATGGGGCAGCAGTTAGCCTAGGGGTTAAGAGCGTTGGGCCAGTTAAAGTTGCTAGTTCGAATCCCCCGAACGTAAAAGTTGGAAATATCTGAAGTTCTGCCCATGAGCAAGGCAGTTAACCCCCAGCCACAACTGATCCCTGGCACCGATTATGTTGATTAAGGCAGCTGCCCACACTGCTCTGATTCAGAGGGGTTTGTGTTAAATGTAGAAGACACATTAAAAGTCACATGCAAGCAGGCTTATATGTATGTACATAGCTACTCAATTAACCTCGTACCCCTGCACATCAACTAGGTAATGGTAAATAGACATGTTATTTGACTTGTTACTGTTATTTGTTATTCACCTGTGTATTTATTCCTTGTGTCCACTGTGTCTCATGTTAATACTACTCCTAAACACAACCCACCATTCACTGTGTCTCATGTTAATACTACTCCTAAACACAACCCACCGATCACTGTGTCTCAATGTTAATTTACTCTTAAAGCTCTTACGAAGCATATCACTCAATCACTCTCACTCTTACTTAGGCCATTTTTCAAAAAAAGTCTCATAAACAATCTATTACTCTCAGAGCCCTTAAAATAGCATGCATAAAAGTATCGAATGTGAAACAACATGTAAAATAATGTATTCAGATGAATATGCAAAAATACATGTACAAAATGTACGTTACATAACAGAAAAACAAAACAACTACATTACATAGCATCACCATGCACATAACAGGATATAGGTTGTTCATGGTTACAAACAAATTGTAAAATATAAATATTAAGATATTGTGAAGTATAACTTTACAGATGAAGAGGGAGATGTGTTGTAAGTTAACTTACTATCAGTCTATATAAATAGACACTGAGTTGTGAGGTTGGACGGTTTGAGGTCTGTGGTTGGCCAACTTTGAAGCAGTCAGGGACAATAGAGAGTAATGTTGGCACAATTGCTTCAAAGCCATTGAATACACCATTTCAGCTGATTTACCGACTGTCATTTAACTTATGGAAGTTGAAAGAAGACATTAACTACTTTAAAATGGAGATAGCCCCTCAATGATCCTGCTCATCTGGTCCTCGCTCTCATCTGTCCACAGAAGCAATCATGACAAAAGTTCGCAAAAATTGTACCGCTCCTAACCCAACTCTATCGTCGGCACCAAGAAGCTTATGCAGAGGGCTTCCTTCCCGCCAAGTTCACACAGAGAGTGTTCGAAGCATGCAAGAACTGCTGATGTATGATGGGTAAATCGTGACTGAACGGACTGATCTATAAACCTAATATGAGTAGTTATTCATCAAAGCAAGCCGTGATTTGTTAGATCTCGACTCTCCTTATGAAGTCCTGGCTACAATGATCGACACACTCCTCACATTTTGCAATACATTACAGCGTTTCGTAGCAACAAATCCCAATTCAAGTCATGGACCCGCATATTAGTATTTCACATCCATTACACAATTAGCACATCTCTTCAAGATCCTCACAAGTGACTTTGTTGAGCTTCAATGCCAGTGCGGAAATGCTAATATTGGTCGCATGTCCCCTTGAATGGATTTTGTAGCCACAAATGCTTAAAACCATTAGCAAGTGGAAACCAGTGCCAAGGGAAACTAAACCAAAGCATGCGATTGCTGTCATACCATTGTCCTATTAGACTGCTTACAGGGTAAGGAAACCAATGTTGTGCCATTTTGTGATTTGGGTGAGCTATCTCTCTAAAGCTATTTCATTAAAGCTAAACATTCTAGATATCATAACAATATGTTAGTTGTCTTCAGGCCAGATTATGTGATGATACTCTTCAYTCCAGTTTCTGTGGTGGTTCTCTTCAGTCCAGGTTCAGTTTTGGTTTTCTCCCCTGGATGGTCTGATAAACAGAGTGCTGAGCGTCTCTCTGAAGAGATGTGAACGTGTCACTGGGGGAGATTTTCACACTCAGAGAGAGACAGCGACACAGGAAACACAGTATGATCACTTTACACACTGCTCTACAACATTCTCTCTCACTTCTACTTTCTGTGTCCATCTCTCTCCTCCTCTTCCTGTCTCTCTCTCTCTCCTCCTCCTTACTATCTCTGTCCTCTCTCTCCTCCTCCTTACTCTCTCTCGCTCCTCCTCCTCTTCCTCCTAAATCTCTCTCTCTCTCTCTCCTCCTTAATCTCTCTCTCTCTCCTCACTCTCTCGCTTTTTCTCATCTCTCCACTTCCTCCTCCTCCTCCTTACTCTCTCTCTCTCTCCCTCTCACACACTCTCTCACACACACATATAAATACTATATACAAAATAAACACATACATTATTACATTAAAACATATGTATTGCCAGTGTATCATAGTCAGGGCCCTTGGTTCTCATTTTCAGAGTCACTGATAGGGTCAGGATGGACAATATGGAGATAGAAAGAGAGAGAGAGAGCTGTGCCAAGGTGACAGTGAACATTGTAGAAAAGAGACTATTGAGGCACAGTAAATTAAAGTCACCAGGTGTGGGGGTGGAATTTTAACTGATATAATCACCTGTGTGTCTACTGTGGCATCACTTCCTCGTGTGGATCTACTGCTAAGAGGGACAGAATGAGTTCTGCTCTCTAGTGCCCTCTAGTTGAAGTTGATATATATAACATGTAAACCTGGCTAGGGAACAGTGACCTCTTCAGCGTGCAGGAGATGGTGACTAGAAGAGCTCCAACAGTCAGGAAAGCCTCACCCCCACCACAGGAACTCAGAGAAACACTAGAGACAGGCCAGTCTGTGTTGAATACGGAGATGGAGATATGAYTGGGGAAACAGGAAAGAAGAAAATGAAACAATATTTATTTAAATAGAGGCCTACAAATTGTATCTTATGGTATGATAAGTGTGTAACATTGTTCAGGATTATTTATGGTTGTTGACCTGTGTGATTATCAATGAATATATGAAAATTAGGTGTACTTACACTGAACATCCACAAACACAGAAGAAGAGATGAGACGTCCATATATACTCTCAGCCTCACAGTAATATTCTCCTCTGTCCTCAGAGCTTTGAAGTTGCATGTTATACTAAAGATATCTAAGACATTTATAGGCAGGCCCCTGGAACAGGCCTCGATTTAAGATTTTTCACTTTATCTGACAGGAAAGTTGCCTCAATGAGTTCTGGTTTACTCACAGAATTATTAATTTCAAACGTTTAGAAACTTGAGTGTGTTGTTTTCTATCCAATAGTAATAATAAATATGCATATGAGGGCAAGAATTGGAGTACAGAGCCGTTTGAATGGAACACCCTTTTATCCAAGCTACTCAATACTTGCCCCTGCAGCCCAAGAAGTTAAATGCAGGCCTGGTTTTACTGTAATATCAAGCCGTGTTTAGCTGTTAACAATCAGGGCCTAGTATGTTTTAGATGTATATTATCAGGGCCTGTGTTAGCTGTCTAATCAGGGCCCTGGTTGTAGTTCAAATGTGGTTATGTCATACTATATACAAATACATTGAACTGCTTAAATGACCAAGCGACTCTACCATACAAACATGCAAAATAATTGGAGGCCTAAGCTCGGTCAAAGATATCTGTGTTGTTAATGCAAAGCGCATCTTAACGACTGATTATTAACTGACTGATATTAGTCTGGACTGATATTATCGACTTATATATCTGATGATATGGAATGACTGAATATGATCTGCTCGGTATGTAACTGTTGATATTACACTGACTGATAGAAACTGACTGATATTAAACTGCCTGATATTATCTGAACTGCGCATTAACTGATATTAACTGACTGCATATAACGACTGAATTATTGACTGATATTAACTGACTGATATTATCTGGACTTGAATTACATGACTGATATTAACTGACTGATATTAACTGACTGATATTACTGATATTATCGGGACTGATATTATCTGACTGATATTATCTGACCTTGATATATCTGACTGCTATTACTGATATTAACTGACTGATATTAACTGACTGATATTATCTGACTGATATTAACTGACTGATATTTAAAAGAAACTTTTTTTGGGGGACCTTGATATTTTTTAATGCTGACTGATATTATCTGATTGATATTATACTGACTGATATTAACTGAACTGATATTACTGATTATTATCTGACTGATATATAAACACTGATATTATCTGACTGATATTTATCTGATATTATCTGGACGTGATATAAACTGACTGATATATCGACTGATATTACTGATATATCTGACTGATTAAACTGACTGATATTAACTGACTGATATTAACTGACTGATATTATCTGACTGATATTAACTGACTGTATTACTATATTATCTGACTGATGATATTATCTGACTGATATTATCTCTGACTGATATTATCTGACTGATATAACTGATTGATATTAAGCGCACTGATATAACTGGACTGATATTTATCTGACGATATTATTTGACTGATATTATCGACTGACATTATCTGACTGACAATTAACGGACTTGATATTACTGACTGATATTAAACTGGACTGATATTAACTGACTGATATTATCTGTGTAACGGCTTTCTTCTGGACGAAGGAGAGGGACCAAAGCGGCAGCGTGGTTAGTGTTTCATCATGTTAAGGGTACCTAAATATGGTTCCCATCAGAGACATGACTAACACCTGCCTCTGATTGGGAGACCATATCAGGCCAAAACATAGAACCGGAAAACAGGACAACAACAACATAGAATGCCCACTCAGCTCACGTCCCTGACCACACTAAAACAAAGAAAACACAAAGAACTATGGTCAGACGTTGAACAATCTGACTGATATTAACTGACTGATATTAACGAATGATATTAACTGACTGTATTAACTGAATGATATTAACTACTGATGTTACTTCTGGATATTATCTCTTAGAACAAACAACGTTATAAGATCACCAAGCCTGTCATAACCTCAGCCTACTTTCGGATGTTATCCCAAACCCAAAATTCCCTCCCCATCTCAATTCCCCTACAGCAGAAAACAAACCAGAGGGTAATAAATCTAGTTTTAGGACTAAAGACTGTTTGAGGTCTTTATGTACCAGTTGAAGTCAGGAAGTTTGCAACACTTAAGTTGGAGTCATTTAACTCGTTTTTTTCACCCACAAATTCTTGTTAACAAAACTAATTTTGGCAAGTCGGATTAGGACTCTACTTGTGCATGACACAAGTGATTTTTCAAACAATTGCTTACAGACAGAATATTTCACTGTATCACAATTCCAGTGGGTCAGGAAGTTTACAACACCTAAGTTGGACTGTGCCTTTAAATCCAGAAAAATGATGTCATGGCTTTAGAAATCTGATAGGCTAGATTGACGTCATTTGATCAATTGGAGGTACCTGTGGTGTATTTTCAAGGCCTACTGTCAAACTCAGTGCCTCTTACTTGACATTCATGGAAAATTCAAAAGAAGAAATCAGCCAAGGACCTCAGAAAAAAAAATTGTAGAACCTCCACAAGTCTGGTTTCATCCTTGGGAGCAATTTCCAAACACCAGACGTACACGTTATCTGTACAGACAATAGAAGCAGTTAAAATGACCATCGGACCACAACAGCCGTCATACCGCTCAGGAAGGAGACGCGTTCTGTCTCCTAGAGATGCCGTAACTTGGTTGCAAAAAGGTGCAATCATCCCAGAACAAACAGCAAAAGGACACATTGTGAAGATGCCTGGAGGAAACAGGTACAAAGTATCTATAAGTCCCACAGTAAATTAAGTCCACCAGTATAATAAAACACTGCAAGCCACTCAGCAAGGAAAGAATCCACTGCTGCCAAACTGCAAGGATAAAAAAGCCAACTAACGTTTGCAACTGCAATGGGGACAAAATATCATACTTGAATGCCCTCTGTTTGAAACAATGAAGCGTGCGTCCGTATGACCATCGTTAATGGTTTGGGGAAAAGGGGGCTTGCAAGCCCGAAGGAACATCAAGCCCAACCGTGAAGCACGGGTGTGGCAGATTCATGTTGTGGGAGTGGCTTTGCTGCGAGCATAAGAGGGAAAATTAATGTGATAATTTTGGAAGACACACATCTCCAAGACATGCAGTCAGTAAGTTAAAGCTTGGTCGGCAATGGGTCTCAAATGGACAATGACCTTGAAGCATACTTCCAAAAGTTTGTGGCAAGATGACTTAAGACACCACAGTCGAGGTATTGGAGTAGCGCATCACTATAGCCCTGACGTAAATCCTATAGAAAAATTTGGGCGGCAGAAACTGAAAAGGTTGTGTACGAGCAGGAGGCCTACAAACCTGACTCAGTTACACACTCGTCGACGGAGGAATGGGCCAAAATTCACCCAACTCTATTGTGGGAGGCTTGTGGAAAGGCTACCCCGAAACATTTGACTCAAGTTAAAAAGCAATTAAACGGCCAATTCTGCCAATACTAATAAGTGTAAATTAAACTTCTGACCACTGGGAATGTGAATGAAAAAGATAAAAAGCTGAAATAAATCATTTCCTCTCTACTATTATTATTGATTTGCCGATATTCACTGACACTGTGGGGATATTACAGTACAATATTACCAGCATTCTAACATTTCAAGGCAAGAAGAGACAGGGTCTTACTTACCAATCATTATTAAGATTCAAAAGAATATGTATTTTCGCTCATGTTAATATTATGTGGACTAAATCCTTTTACACAGATAAAGCAAAAGACACAGTTGTCATCAGTCCTCTGGTGAAATAGTGAGAGCAGTCATGACTGAACATGCACAGTGATTGCAACCACCTCCGGACAAATACCACCTGTACAAGAAGAACGTAAACCTCACCAAAGCATCGACAGAGTTAACAGATCACTAAACATTC
>NC_036856.1:29057315-29062872 GCF_002910315.2 Salvelinus sp. IW2-2015
GAAAATCTAAACAGGTAACGGTCTAAACAGGTAACAATCTAAAAAGATAACGATCTATCTAACAGGTAACGGTCTAAACAGGTAACGATCTAAACAGGTAACGGTCTAAACAGGTAACGATCTAAACATGTAACGTTCTAAACAGGTAACGATCTAAAACAGGTAACGGTCTAAACAGGTAACGGTCTAAACAGGTAACGGTCTAAACAGGTAACGATCTAAACAGGTAACGATCTAAACAGGTAACGATCTAAACAGGTAACGATCTAACAAGCAACAGGTAACAATCTAAACAGTGACGACTAAACAAGTTAACGGTCTAAACAGGTAACGGTCTAAACAGGTAACGGTCTAAACAGGTAACGTCTAAACAGGTACGCTACTAAACAGGTTAACGGTCTAAACAAGTAAGGTCTAAACAGGTAACGCTCTAAACGGTAGCGATCTAACAGGTAACGATCTAAACAGGTAACGATCTAAACAGGTAACGGTCTAAACAGGTAACGGTCTAAACGGTAGCGATCTAAACGTAACGATCTAACAAGCAACAGGTAACAGGTAACGATCTAAACAGGTGATGATCTAAACAGGTAACGATCTAACAGGTAACGGTCTAAACAGTAACGGTCTAAACAGGTACGCTCTAAACGGTAGCGATCTAAACAGGTAACGATCTAAACAGGTAACGATCTAAACAGGTCACGTTTCTAAACAGGAACGATCTAACAGGTAACGATTAACAAGCAAAAGTAACAGGTAACGATCTAAACAGGTAACGATCTAAACAGGTAACGGTCTAAACAGGTACACGGTCTAAACGGTAGCGATCTAACAGGTAACGATCTAACAGCAAAGGTAACAGGTAACGGTCTAAACAGGTGACGATCTAACAGGTAACGATCTAAACAGGTAACGCTCTAAACAGGTAACGATCTAAACAGGTAACGATCTAAACAGGTAATGGTCTAAACAGGTAAAGGTCTAAACGGTAGCGATCTAAACAGGTAACGATCTAACAGGTAACAATCTGAACAGGTAACGGTCTAAATAGGTAACGATCTAAACAGGTAACGGTCTAAACAGGTAATGATCTAAACAGGTAACGTACTAAACAGGAAACGATCTAAACAGGTAACGATCTAACAAGCAACAAGTAACAGGTAACGAGCTAAACAGGTAACGATCTAAACAGGTAACGATCTAAACAGGTAACGGTCTAAACAAGTAACGGTCTAAACAGGTAACGGTCTAAACAGGTAACGGTCTAAACAGGTAACGGTCTAAACAGGTAACGGTCTAAACAGGTAACGGCCTAAACAGGTAACGATCTAAACAGGTAACGGTCTAAACAGGTAACGGTCTAAACAGGTAACGGTCTAAACAGGTAACGCTCTAAACAGGTAACGGTCTAAACAGGTAACGGTCTAAACAGGTAACGATCTAAAACAGGTAACATCTAAACAGGTAACGATCGACAAGTACAGGTAACGATCTAAACAGGTAACGGTCTAAACAGGTAACAATCTAAAAAGATAACGATCTAAACAGGTAACGGTCTAAACAGGTAACGATCTTAAAACAGGTAACGATCTAAACAGGTAACGATCTAAACAGGTAACGATCTAAACAGGTAACGAAAACATAAAACAGGTAACGGATTCTAACCATCTAAACAGGTAACGGTCTAAACAGGTAACGATCTAAACAGGTAATKGTCTAACATTTCAAATTTAAGGAGGACACGTTAAGATTAAAGGGGATTTTTAAAGGAACTCTCTCAGCTTGTCGGTGTTCAAAGAGTTGATTTGTGACACTATTAAGCTATTTCCTGTTTAGAGGAGTTGATATTGGGAAGCAGCATGCGAGTTAACCCATTCAGTATGTGTCCTTGCAGACAGATGTGCCTTTTGCCTTCCATACTGTAAATAAACCCTGATTTCACTGCTGCTCAAACTGATGCACAAACTTCCAGACTTCCTATCTTCCTGATGTTAAAACTGATTATTTTCTGTACAATATTTGTATATATTTATTTGAACAATCACTCAAAACAAGGTGAAAAGCTGAGAAGTTGACTTCTAAGTTTCAAAGACTTCTAATGGGTCCTACTGTAATGTGCTGTGACTGAGCTGTCAGCATTCAAATCCTGTTTAAAATGCTAAACATACAGTATTAGGTGAAAAAAACGCCTCTCTCTCTCTGGGAACCAAGAGTATAATTGCCATTTGTGGCTAATTTTAAAGGCCACAATATGCTTCATACGAGGGAGAGGGAGCTTTCTGTGGCATACAAACACACACACACACTCTCTCTCTCTCTCTCTCTCTCTCTCTTTTTCTCTCTCTCTCTCTCGCGTTGACTCTGTGATTACATTAGCCCTTGGGAATGGGGATTTAGTAAGGCAGCCACAGCTGTCGTGCTACTAGCCATACTGGTGTCATTAACCATGTGGTTTAGAGCCATGCTGTAGAGCTTCCTTTAGGGTTAGTCTACGTCCCAAATGGCACCCTATTCCCTATATAGCGCACTACTGTTAGGCAGGGCCCATAMGGCTCTGGTCAAAAGTAGTGCACTATATAGGGAACAGGGTGCCATTTCGGAAGAAGCCATGGTCTCTGAGCTTGCCATAAGGATGCAGTTTGAGTTGTTACACAACAAGCTAGCTGCATTTCTCTGGCAGGGTGGCATATCACATAGGCTAATCAACAATGTCAAACCAGACCCCAGTCCCAAAGTCTGATATGCCATAATACCAGGGTTTCTTTCCAGTTTCTTTCAACGGGTCAAAGGCATTCAGAATGGCTGGTTTAKAAATTCCATCTACATGGCTCAGTTCCAGTTCCAGAGCTCTGTTAAAGAAAATAACAAACAAGAGAGTTATTTCTTTAGTTCTGGAATTGGTTATTGACTGATATAATCTTGCTCCTCAAAACTACTATTTTGCCTTCTGAGCCTCACCACCCTAATAGGCATGCAACTATAACATCAAGATCTGTTGGGACAAATTGAATCATTATTTATACAAATCCCAGTGAGCTCTGTACAAAAGTCTTTCACTTTTGCAGAAAGGGAGTTATTTTAGGATCACCATTGTGGTGGTGCATTCTACTAATATATGAATAGAAATGGCTATATGAATGGATATGCCTCCATATGTTGGTCTTGTAGTTCCATATGTTGGTGTATAAGCTAAATGTAAATGGGCTTCCCAAGCCATGTGTTATGAAGTAAGACTCATAATGGTTTAATCTTACAGCAGGGTTCCCCAATTGGAGGCCCCGGGTGTGATATTATCTGTCCCTCCAAAAAAATGTATAAAAAATAGATATTTTGTTTTCTGACATAAAAGACTGTAAAAACATCAGCAAATCAGCTGTAAGTGATTTTAATTTTGGTAATCTGTTCCAAAGTATTTGCATAATAGAGAGATATATGTGATCGTATACAAACGAAAGCCAAGTTTTAAATTATTAAGTGTTAGTCAAATGTTATATCTGTTAGGGCTTCTTGAGGTAAATTTGCAGTCTGCAAATGATTTGTAATTATGTTCCGGCCCCGTGACCATCCGCTCAAGAATAAATGGGCCCATGGCTGAAGCTAGTTGATGATCCCTGTCTTACAGCAATGCCTAAAAAGAAAATAGATTTTGATAACTTTTGTAACAAAAATCTGTAGAATGCTTCTAAAAATGTCTCCTTTACTTATAAATAACTCATATTATTAAGAAATTATTTACAGCTAATTAACTGTCAATTCACAATGTATTTGCAGGGTTACCGCTTACAAATGGGCTATTATTAGGATATTGCATTGTGAGTTATTATATCCATGCTTTCATCTGCTGCCTGAAGGCCTAGCAATAAAACCAATAGAATAGCTCTCTCATGACTTTGAACTATAGAGGAGAGTTTGACCTCACATACGTGTGTCATCAGCTGTAACAAGGAGAATTGTCCATTATCTCATTATTTCACATATGCTATCAATTTGTCACAAGGCATTTTTAAAGGGCAATATGTTGAGAGAATAACCTGTCTTAACTATATGCGTTTATCTATTAAGTTAACTTATCTATTCCGTTTAGAAAAGCAAAGTGGACTGTGAGACTAAGAAACAGACAGACATTACAATCCTCTCAGCCAATGTAAAGAAGAGAAGAGAGAAAAGAAAACAGATTCTAAAYATTGATTCTGTCCCATGTAGTTTTATAATTTATTATTATTATGGAGAAACGGATGGTTGTCAGGGGAGATGGAACACAGTGGAGAATTCTGGGAGGATTGATACTCTGCATGAAAAAGAGTTTGCATTGTAAACTGTGAGAAACTGAGCAATAAAGTTTAGGGAGCAAAGGTTTGCTTTGATTTGAAAACTATACTTTATTCATCTGACTAAACATTAAGACAGGAGACAATACTGGTTACATGGATATGATAAATAAAAACGTACAACTTTTGAAAACTTTGATTCTGTATCTAATAAAGATGCATTTGGTAAACGTTTTGCTGTTGAGGAATAGAAGAGGACATAAAACACAGCAAAGCAAACTAAGAGATATTGTGAGAGATTTGTTTGCAGTTGTTTGTAATTACAAACCATCTTGGCTCTTGAACCTGGAACTAGAAAGAAAAGGGATTATAGGCCTAAACAGTTTATCTGAATAGCATAATGAACACACTATGGTTGTTCCCAGTCCCAACCAGCTTGCATATCTGTGTGCAGTGCAGTCTCAAATAAAATAAACCATGGTTAGAATAGAATACAATAGATTAGAATAGAACATAATTGAATACAATACAAAACAATACAATACTATACACAAGTTCTAGACTACCATCACATCAAAATATAACAAAATACTACTTCCGGCGCCGACAGAGATGGCCGCCTCGCTTCGCGTTCCTAGGAAACTATGCAGTATTTTGTTTTTTTATGTGTTATTCCTTACATTGGTACCCCAGGTAATCTTAGGTTTCATTACATACAGTCGGGAGGAACTACTGAATATAAGAGCAACGTCAACTCACCATCGTTACAACCAGGAATATGACTCTCCCGAAGCGGATCCTGTGTTTTGCCTTCCACCCAGTACAATGGATCTGATCCCAGCCGGCGACCCTAAACAACGACGCCGTAAAAGGGGCAAACGAAGCGGTCTTCTGGTCAGGCTTCGGAGACGGGCAAGAAGGCGCAGCAGCGCCTCTTCAACCTCAGGAGCTGAAGAAATTCGGCTTGTCACCAAAAGCACTCACAAACTTCTACAGATGCACAATCGAGAGCATCCTGTCGGGCTGATCACCGCCTGGTACGGCAACTGCTCCGCCCACAACCGTAAGGCTCTCCAGAGGGTACTGAGGTCTGCACAACGCATCACCGGGGCAAACTACCTGCCCTCCAGGACACCTAACACCACCCGATGTCACAGGAAGGCCATAAAGATCATCAAGACAACAACCACCCAAGCCACTGCCTGTTCACCCCGCTATCATCCAGAAGGCGAGGTCAGTACAGGTGCATCAAAGCAGGGACCGAGAGACTGATAAAACAGCTTCCTATC
>NC_036856.1:29062897-29081319 GCF_002910315.2 Salvelinus sp. IW2-2015
GAAGGACGGGCACATCGCGCTCCACTCCCTAGCATACTACTCGCCAATGTCCAGTCTCTTGACAAAAGGTTGATGAAATCCGAGCAAGGGTAACATTCCAGAGAGACATCAGAGATTGTAACGTTCTTTGCTTCACGGAAACATGGCTCACTCGAGAGACGCTAACGGAGTCGGTGCAGCCAGCTGGTTTCTTCACGCATCGCGCCGACAGAAACATACATCTTTCCGGTAAGAAGAGGGCGGGGGTGTATGCCTTATGATTAACGAGACGTGGTGTGATCATAACAACATACAGGAACTCAAGTCATTCTGTTCACCTGATTTAGAATTCCTCACAATCAAATGTCGACCGCATTATCTACCAAGGGAATTCTCTTCGATTATAATCACAGCCGTATATTATTCCCCCCCAAGCAGACACATCGATGGCCCTGAACGAACTTATCTGACTTTATGTAAACTGGAAACCACACACCCTGAGGCTGCATTCATCGTAGCTGGGGATTTTAACAAGGCTAATCTGAAAACAAAACTCCCTAAATTCTATCAGCATATCGATTGTGCTACCAGGGCTGGAAAAACCTTGGATCATGTTTATACTAACTTCCGCGACGCATATTAGGCCCTCCCCCGCCCCTTTCGGAAAAGCTGACCACGACTCCATTTTGTTGCTTCCAGCCTAACAACAGAAACTAAAACAGCAAGCTCCCGCGCTCAGGTCTGTTCAACGCTGGTCGACCAATCTGATTCCACGCTTCAAGACTGCTTCGATCACGTGGATTGGGATATGTTCCGCATTGCGTCCAACAACAACATTGACGAATACGCTGATTCGGTGAGCGAGTTCATTAGAAAGTGCATTGACGATGTCGTACCCACAGCAACGATTAAAACATTCCCAAACCAGAAACCGTGGATTGATGGCAGCATTCGCGTGAAACTGAAAGCGCGGAACCACTGCTTTTAACCAGGGCATGGTGACCGGAAACATGACCGAATACAAACAGTGTAGCTATTCCCTCCGCAAGGCAATCAAACAAGCTAAGTGCCAGTATAGAGACAAAGTAGAGTCGCAATTCAACAGCTCAGACACAAGAGGTATGTGGCAGGGTCTACAGTCAATCACGGATTACAAAAAGAAAAACAGCCCCTCGCGGACCAGGATGTCTTGCTCCCAGACAGACTAAATAACTTTTTTGCTCGCTTTGAGGACAATACAGTGCCACTGACACGGCCCGCTACCAAAACCTGCGGGCTCTCCTTCACTGCAGCCGAGGTGAGTAAACATTTAAACGTGTTAACCCTCGCAAGCTGCAGGCCCAGACGGCATTCCCAGCCGCGTCCTCAGAGCATGCGCAGACCAGCTGGCTGGTGTGTTTAAGGACATATTCAATCAATCCTTATCCCAGTCTGCTGTTCCCACATGCTTCAAGAGGGCCACCAGTGTTCCTGTTCCCAAGAAAGCTAAGGTAACTGAGCTAAACGACTACCGCCCCGTAGCCCTCACTTCCGTCATCATGAAGTGCTTTGAGAGACTAGTCAAGGACCATATCACCTCCACCCTACCTGACACCCTAGACCCACTCCAATTTGCTTACCGACCCAATAGGTCCACAGACGACGCAATCGCAACCACACTGCACACTGCCCTAACCCATCTGGACAAGAGAATACCTATGTGAGAATGCTGTTCATCGACTACAGCTCAGCATTTAACACCATAGTACCCTCCAAACTCGTCATCAAGCTCGAGACCCTGGGTCTCGACCCCGCCCTGTGCAACTGGGTCCTGAACTTCCTGACGGGCCGCCCCCAGGTGGTGAGGGTAGGTAACAACATCTCCACCCCGCTGATCCTCAACACTGGGGCCCCACAAGGGTGCGTTCTGAGCCCTCTCCTGTACTCCCTGTTCACCCACGACAGTGTGGCCATGCACGCCTCCAACTCAATCATCAAGTTTGCGGACGACACTCAAGTGGTAGGCTTGATTACCAACAACGACGAGACGGCCTACAGGAGGAGGTGAGGGCCCTCGGAGTGTGGTGTCAGGAAAAATACCTCACACTCAACGTCAACAAAACAAAGGAGATGATTGTGGACTTCAGGAAACAGCAGAGGGAGCACCCCCCTATCCACATCGACGGGACAGTAGTGGAGGTGGAAAGTTTTAAGTTCCTCGGTGTACACATCACGGACAAACTGAATTGGTCCACCCACACAGACAGCGTTGTGAAGAAGGCGCAGCAGCGCCTCTTCAACCTCAGGAGGCTGAAGAAATTCGGCTTGTCACCAAAAGCACTCACAAACTTCTACAGATGCACAATCGAGAGCATCCTGTCGGGCTGTATCACCGCCTGGTACGGGCAACTGCTCCGCCCACAACCGTAAGGCTCTCCAGAGGGTACTGAGGTCTGCACAACGCATCACCGGGGCAAACTACCTGCCCTCCAGGACACCTACATCAAGGCCATCAGACTGTTAAACAGCCACCCCTAACATTTAGTGGCCGCTGCCAACATACTGACTCAACTCCAGCCACTTTAATAATGGGAATTGGTGGATATTATGTAAAAATGTATCACTAGCCACTTTAAACAATGCCACTTAATATAATGTTTACATATAATGTTTACATACCCTACATTACTCATCTCATATGTATATACTGTACTCTATACCATCTACTGCATCTTGCCGTTCTGTACCATCACTCATTCATATATCTTTATGTACATATTCTTTATCCCTTTACACTTGTGTGTATAAGGTAGTAGTTGTGGAATTGTTAGGTTAGATTACTTGTTGGTTATTACTGCATTGTCGGAACTAGAAGCACAAGCATTTCGCTACACTCGCATTAACATCTGCTAACCATGTGTATGTGACAAATACAATTTGATTTGATTTGATTTGAATATTGTTGCAATATCCAATGGTTAAGTGGCCGTGCAGAAGAATCAGCTACAAAACAAAATGTGGAAATTGACCACCACTGTCATTGTTTTCTATAATGGTTTGTTTCTAACCCCTTAGTGTATAGCTAACACACGTTGCTGGAGTACTGGATTATAGCATCAACAACTATAACTACGTAAGAAATACACAGATGGATTGTGGTGGTGCAGCTGTRGAAAACATTAGTGGATCAAACCAGGCACTCGTTATTCCCAAATGGCACCCTATTCCCTATATAGTGCATTACTTTTCACCATGGTTTGGTCAAAAGTAGTGCACTATATARGGGAAAGCATGCGTTTAGCACCACTACCCACTGCCTGCCTGTTGTAGAGCTGTGGCCGTCAGAGTCATATATTCCTGTCTGATTTATCCCCTGTGCTGAGKTGTTAGTGGGCCAGTAAATCCATTTCCCTCATTATTGAAAATTAAGCACAAATGGAATACATCTGTTTGCTTATTATTAAATTGAACAACTTGTAGTATTGTGACGTTGACTCTGTGAGCGGCAACATCTGCAGGAACAGTTCTCAGGGGTGAAGAAATATGCTAGGCATTTTCATGGACCTAAATTCTTTAATCCTATCTATGTGACATTTCCATCGCCAGGGAATTTATTTATTTTTTCTCAGGGAAAAAATTGAATTCAAAGCAGGACGTTTTGCAGGACAATTTAACCCGTTGCTAAATGCAGTCGTTGACTATCACAGTTTAAGGGCAGAGTATTGAGAGGCGTGTTGCACTATAGTAACCATACAGCTGTGCTACTCCAAAGGACACCCCCAGAAACTTCACAGAGAAACCTATGAAAAATAGAACACATCCAAGACATTAACATAAACAAGAAAGTAACTTTAAATTAATTGTTTAGRGTCGTGTAGTGTTTTTACTACATTGACCATATAGGGTGAGAAATCTCTCTTGGGCAGCCAACCATGGCTGGGTCAATAGGCTGAGGGAGAACAATTTACACTAAAGCAATCAGGATGACTTCTAAAAAATAWAAAAAAGTTATCTTAAAAAAAATGTATTCACAGAACCTCTAAGAAGACATTAGCATTAGTGTGTCAGCTCAGCTCTTCTGGCAGTGGCAGGTTCCAGAGCTGGTATTCATAAAGTTTCTCAGATTAGCAGTGCTGATCTAGGATCAGATCCCCCTGCTCCATTCATTATAATATCTTACCTATGTAAGAATGCTGTTCATTGACTACAGCTCAGCATTCAACACCATAGTACCCTCCAAGCTCATCATCAAGCTGGAGGCCCTGGGTCTCAACCCCTCCCTGTGAAACTGGGTCCTGGACTTTCTGACGGGCCGCCGCCAGGTGGTGAAGGTAGGACTTCACTTCGCTGACCCTCAACACTGGGGCTCCACAAGGGTGTGTGCTCAGCCCTCTGCTGTACTCCCTGTTCACCCACGACTGCCTGGCCATGCACGCCTCCAACTCAATCATCAAGTTTGCAGATGACACAACAGTAGTGGGCTTGATCACCAATAATGACGAGACAGCCTACAGGGAGGAGGTGAGGGCACTCAGAGTGTGGTGTCAGGAAAACAACCTCTCACTCAACGTCAACAAAACAAAGGAGATAATTGTGTACTTCAGGAAACAGYAGAGGGAGCACCCCCCTATCCACATTGAAGGGACAGCAGTGGAGGTGGAAAGTTTTAAGTTCCTCGGCGTACACATCACAGACAAACTGAAATGGTCCACCCACACAGACAGTGTGGTGAAGACRCAACAGCGCCTCTTCAACATCAGGAGACTGAAGAAATTTGGCTTGTCACCCAAAGCCCTGCAAACTTTTACAGACGCACAATCGAGAGCATCCTGTCGGGCTGYATCACCACCTGGTACGGCAACTGCACCGCCCTCAACCGCAAGGCTCTCCAGAGGGTGGTGCGGTCTGCACCACTTTTACCGGGGGCAAACTACCTACCGTCCAGGACACCTACAACACCCAATGTCACAGGAAGGCCAAAAATATCATCATGAACAACAACCACCCGAGCCACTGCMTGTTCACAYCACTATCATCCAGAAGGCGAGGTCAGTASAGGWGCATCAAAGCTGGGACCGAGAGATTGAGAAACAGCTTCTATCTCAAGGCCATCAGACTGYTAAACAGCRATTACTACCTCAGAGAGGCTGCTGCCTACATKGAGACCCAATCACTGGACACTTTAATAAATGGATCACTGGTCACTTTAAACAATGCCACTCTAAATAATGTCACTTTWATAATGTCAACATATCTTACATTACTCATATTACATGTATATACTGTATTTTACACCATCTACTGCAACTTGCCTATGCCGCGCAGCCATCGCTCATCCATATACTTATATGTACAAATTCTCATTCACCCCTTTAGATTTGTGTGTATTAGGTAGTTGTTGGGGAATTGCTAGATTACTTGTTGGATTTGTGTGTATTAGGTAGTTGTTGGGAATTGTTAGATTACTTGTTAGATATTACTGCACTGTTGGAACAAGAAGCACAAGCATTTTGCTACACTCAAATTAACATCTGCTAACCATGTGTATGTGACCAATAACACTTGACTTGATTTGATTTCTTTCTAGGCCAAACCCACCACTGATGTGTTGCCAAAGTGCTATATTTGTGTCATCTGACCATTGCATTGGTTCCAATCCAAGTGCCAATGCCGTTTAGCAAACTCCAGTTGTTTACATTTGTTGGTTTCTCTCAATAAAATATTTTTTATGGCATCTAATTGTAGATTTGGAGACTTGCCAAGATGCGATCAGGTTCTGTAATTCTCCAACTGTTGCTCTTTTACTTTTTTTTTGCCTCCCAAACCATCTTCCTCACTATACGTGGAGACAAGATACACATGGGTCCTCTGCCAGGCAAGTTTACTCCTTGTTCCAGTGGTTTTAAACTTTGTTAATTGTTGCCCTAATAGTGGTATATTTGTTTTTTCTGTTGCTTTTTTTGTACCCATTGCCTGGTTTATGAAAGTCAACAACCATTTGTCTCTTTTCATTTGTGAGTTCTTTGCCTTTCCCCATGGTGATGGATGACGAAAGGATTATTTATTTATTTCACCTTTATTTAACCAGGTAGGCTAGTTGAGAACAAGTTCTAATTTTTTGCATGTGTTTTACCTCATTTTATTGCCCCAGTAAAACAGAAAGCCATGCAAGGCCAAAATACAGCTCCTTAAACTGAGATTAACTTAAAAAACTAGAATGTTCATACAGATGACATTTTGTTTGATTTAATTTATAAGAATCTTTAGGTGTGCCCAATAATTTTCTCTCCTATCTTTTTGAGATTTTGCATACAATATATACAATATATACAATATAGCTCATTAGTTGTATGATTATTTCATACAGTATTTTTTGCTCATCTTTATCAAGGGTGCCAATAAGTTTGGACCTGACTGTAGATACTGTACATCATTGGTTTCTACAGTGTTTAAACTTCTTAAATCAAGCCCAATGCAAGAGGGAGGACTGACTCAAGTATTAAAACGGCATAGCATGCCAAGTCACTAATTGGGGTGAGTATTTATGTGATTGAGTAATTGAAATAACAAAGAGAATCATTACATTGTTACTGATATTGCCATGGTGTCATTAATCTAAACCGCAAATCCCCAGTGTAGTTAAAAATGATTCTGGTGGTTTATTGATTCTCTACTGTGCCGTATTTTACTGTAATGTATTCTATACCTTCTATACTGACCTGGTTGAATGTTGTCAATTAGGAGTGAGGACAAGAAGCAGAATGGATAGAAAATATAGCATCTGGAACTATGTGATTTGACAAATTGACAAAAAGGTCAAGAAGTCTAGGACATGAAATTAAATATTAAAGTTGACAAGGTACTTAGGTAAGATATCTTACTACACTACGTGCCTCCACTGAAAATCCACTAGAATAGAACATAAATTCTACCTGACTTATTGGCCTGCTCACAGTTCAACAGGAGTGCCAATAGAGACAGGCAGACAGACAGAGAGAGACAGACAGACAGAGAGAGCGTGAGAGAGAAAGAGAGAGAGAGAGAGGAGAGACAGAAAGAGAGAGAAAGATAGAGAAAGAGAGACAGACATACAGACACATGTCTGAGAGACAAACCATTGCCAGGTCTGACCTAACCATAACTGTGACAGAGACGAGAGGAAGAGTCTGGTTATGAGATTGAGAAGAGAAGTAGACCCATGAGGGAAGCCTTACGGTAACGTGTCTGTGGAATTCAACCGTTTAGCCAACAAGAGACACTTAATCACCCATCTCATTCACAATGTAAATACAACTGCTGCCTTACAGCTGCCTCATGCCCCCAGTCCACCTGACTGTCAAACTACCACATGCAAAAAAACACCTTTACTCTAAATTAGCTTAACGTTGTATTTTTTCATCCTTAATTTTGTAGACATAAGCATATAAATAATGGTTGAATATCAACGCTAGGCAAATGGCAGTTCGTTTTAGGGCTATACTAATAACAACCACCTGAATCACCTGACCTATGTGATGACTTTATCCATACGAGATGAGACAGGATGTTGAAAGGTGCCAGAGAGGATGGTGAGTTACTGCCACCAACAACAAGGGTGGTGAAATTACATTCAGAATTCAAAGCACAGACAAAAGGGGTTGGTTATCAGCATCTTTGCTGCTAGCTAGCTGATAAGTTAGTAGTACTAGCTAGCTAGCCAGTGTAGCCAATTTATCAAGGTGACAGCTAAAGCACAAGCAACAGGTTGTAGTGATTTTTGGCATAAAAATTGTATCCCAAAATTATCAAAACCAAATTCATCCTGAACACATAGCGAGCTAGCTCTCCCACTTCACATATGCAGTCATTTCTCTCCCAACTTCGACCACTATGATCAGTAGTGGTGCATGCGTAAGATCACTGGGGAAGCCAAGCCAGAAAAAAAAGGCATATTACAACCTATGTGTTGTGATAATTGTGTTGTTTGCTCTATAACCTGTTAGTTCATATGCCTTGCCACCATGATATATACTGTAGGCCTAAAGGCCGAGACAATAAGAATACACAGTGGCAGAATAAATCCAACCACACCTTTTTTTCATCACAAAGCCAGAGAGCAACCTCTGTCCAGTGAAGTCCACAGAAGTTATGTCACATATGCAGTTATCGAAAATATATGGGAATATCTGCTCAATCCAAATTTACAACCAACTGATTGCAGCACTACCACAACAATTTTGGAGACAAGTGGAAAAGGGAGAAGGTAGGGAACTTGTTTGCCTGCCATATATTAAAGATACAAATTGGMTGAAAGGAACTGGCATAAATAGAAAAATATACCAGGTTCATCTGAGGACAAAACTGTTGACAGCTGCACCATACAGATTGCAAAATAAATGGGAGGAKATTTTTGATGTACCAATTCTATGGCACATGGTTTGTGAACTGATACAAAAACTACACTTRACTCAACACTTAGAGTTTTTCAATTTAAATTATTATATAAAATTCTTGCCACCACCAGACTGCTAGATATATGGGGCATACAGCAATCTCTGCTCTGTAGACTTTGTTGCGAAGAGACAGAATCACTAGGTCACTTATTCTGGTATTGTCCCTATGTAGCTTGTTTCTGGGCACAGGTTCAGGAATGGTTAAAAAATCACAACATGCACTTAAAATGAACCTTACAAATAGCAGTGTTGGGCGATCTGGAAAGCCATAGCCAATCAGCAAATAATATAATAATACTCGTAGGAAAGGTTTCATCTTCAGCTCACAATCTGTGGATAATATATGATTAGAAAGATTCAAACCTTTTGGGATTAAAGAGTTTGTTTGGTCATGTATTGTTGTTATATATAAAAGGACCATGCATGTAAAAGGAATATGTAAAATATGTATGAAAAATGTATATGTAAAATGTGTACGTAAAATGTATAGGTAAAATGTATGTATATGTAGCAAAAAAAATCGATGTCCCCCTTCCTTTCAAGAAGGGGGGTGGTGGAGGGTTTATAAAATAAATAAAAAAATCATATAAATGCTTGCTCACAAGCCTAACTTTCTTTCATGGGCAACGATGTGCCAGTCCAGCTTGTTAACATCAGCCTACTACATCTAGCTACAGTTTGAACTTCCATCCTCTCAGGACAGGGGCACAATGTATGAATTTATGGTTGAATCAGAATCGCCAAGATGGCCTCCTGAGTGGCGCAGTGGTCTAAGGCACTGCATCGCAGTGCTAGCTGTGCCACTAGAGATTCTGGGTTTGAGTCCAGACTCTGTCGCAGTCAGCCGCAACCGGGAGACACATGGGGCGGCGCAAAATTGGCCTGAGTTGGGGAGGGTTTGGCCGGCAGGGATGTCCTTGTCCCATCACGCACTAGCAACTCCTGTGGCAGGCCGGGTGCAGTGCACGCTGACACGGTCGCCAGATGTGCGGCGTTTCCTCCGACACGTTGGTGCGGCTGGCTTCCGGGTTAAGTGGGCATTATGTCAAGAAGCAGTGCGGCTTGGTTGGGTTGTGTTTCAGTGGACGCACGGCTCTCGACCTTCGCCTCTCCTGAGTCTGTACGGGAGTTGCAGCGAAGAGACAAGACTGAAACTACCAATTGGATACCATGAAAAAGGGGGTAAAACCTTTTTTTGCTACCTAGCTTGCCACCGGAGGAGAACAACCCAACGAGATCCAACAATTCTATTTTTTCTGTCAATTACGTTTTGCTCTCGATATGATGTGATTCGTCTGAAGCCAAATCCAAACTGGCTTCCCTTGACACTTTTTTTTGGTGCGCCAGGACAATTCACAGTTGAGCTCACTCAGTTTAGCTCAATACTGATTGACTATTATTTTACACTTTTTTTATCAAGGGAAGCCAAATGCTCCCTTGCATTCAATGCTACGGGCAGCAACAATTKCATACTATTTTTTGACCAGACAGCATCAGATAGATGGGCTACACATACAGAARCAGAGGGGCGCTGTTTCGCTCGCGCAGATGCTTTCTCCAGTTAGATACATTGAGCCTCTTGTGAATTGAAACACAGAGAGATGAAAAGATAAATTATTTAATGTTTTTTTTCTTGGTAATTTTTTKGGGGTGGAAGCCTGGCTTCACTTGGCATCCATAAATACACGTCACTGAMTACAATACTAACCCACTAATATAATGCCTTGGACCAGCCCTAGTGCGCCGATTGGTATGCGCATAGCACACTGATGCTCTCTCGTCTAGAGTTCAGGTTACGCATGCACAAACTGTCTGAGACGCACGAGCATGCACTTTCTGATTCGCAGACTAGGCGGCGTCAGCGTGCAAAATCTGCAACTGGATGCTTCTCCTTACAGAGGTGAGCCAGCAACCGGAGGGTTGCCAGTTTGAATCCCTGTTCTGACGGGAATAATCTGGAGAGAAGTGAGCTGGCAGCTGGAGGGTTGTTGGTATCAAAGCCTAGATGCCATTGCCTGACGTTGTGCCCTTGAGCAAGGCACTTAACCACTCAAAACAACTGCTCCATGGGCGCCCAGTTTGGCAGCCCCCTGCTCTAACCTCTCTAACATGTTAATGTATGTGTGTCTATCAGGGGTTTGAATAAGGCAAAGTCTAGCTTAGAGAAGTTTCATTTTCAAAATCATTATTAATATTGTGGAGGACAACGTGAAAAACTGACAACATATTTTCATTAAAAGCCCACAGGCTTCCACTCTTCTACTGCTGCAGTCATTAAGCGAGGCTGTGCCCTGATCAACAATGCCACCTCTTCTTCTCTAATCACAGAACAGCTCACGCGGTTAAAGGTGGGTCAGAATAACACACACACTCACTTCTGTCCTCATGGCACATGCATGGTCTTAATGGGGAAAACATTTCTAAATGTACATTTTAGTAATTTAGCAGACACTCTTACCCAGAGGGATTTACAGGAGCAATTAGGATGAAGTRCCTTGCTCAAGGGCACATTGGCAGATTTTTCACCTAGTCGGCACGGGGATTTGAACTAGAGATATTTTGGTTTCTGGCCCAACTTTCTTACCCACCTGGCTACATGCCGCCAATGTTTATCTTTGAACTATGCACAGCCCTGGGTCCCTCGGGAGTTAAGGCAAACACACAAAATATCTGACTGCACACCCCCTCCAACCTTTCACAGCTCCAGACGTGAGATCTGGGATAGATCCTAGGTCTGACTGGATTCAGGTATTGATTAACTTGTAACCAAACTCAAATCCTAACAAAAAACATTTGTAGCTCTTGTACTAAAGATGATAGAGGATTCCATTCCATTCCAGTAGCACATTTTAGAGGAAACACATCTGAAGGGTTTCAGTTGGATACAGAATATCACAATCTCTTTCACACGTGTACACATGTCTACAAGTACATGAATACAGAGGATGAGTAATCAGCCGCATAATGTGTGCATACATGTTGACATCCGATTTTCCAAGCAAACACAAACACTTTCTCCACCCCAGCGCAGGTTTGTCTTTTTTCCTCCATGGGATTTCCTTCAAAGCCTAGCAGACATAAGGGGTGTGTATTTCCATCACAGCATTTTTATACCTTTCTCTGTAACTGCAGGTCAGGTCTGCTCAACTCACCTTTCAGTGGTGCCCTGGGCTACAGCAGAGTTTCACCACCCTCAGCACACCCTACACATCTGTTTTCTAGATAACAGCCTTCAATGAATGACTGGGGCTTGCCATCGACCAATCAGAGCTGAGGTGTGTATTTGATGTGATTATTGATTGAGAGGGTAGACATCTGGTAGTTTTTAAAGCCTGGTAARTAGTGCTGCTGTTTTTTTTATTATGTTGGTGTAATGAACACGATGGGAGACAGAGAGCTTGTTTCAAGCGCAGGGCACAGCAGGTGTTTATTGGTAAATGACCACAGGAGGAGGCAGGTAGCTGGGTCCAGGTGCAGGCAGAAGGTCACACACAGGAGGTCCAAAAAGGCAACAGTACAGGCAGGGAAAAGGCTAGTAACGTCATCAGGGAGATCAGGCAATAAGTTGATAACAGGAAATTTGAAAGGCTAAAGTACAGGCAGGGAATAGGCAAAAGGTGTCGTTAGTGAGGCAGGCCAAAACTATCATACACAGGAGGATTCAATTACAGGAAAACAGAGCTCCGAATAGAAGTGTGTCACAAAACAAACTATACCTCACAATGATGGGGTGCAAAGAACTGAACTAAATAGTGTGTGATAATGACACAGGTGTGTGAACAGGTGATCAGAATTCAGGTGATTGGGATCTGGAGAGTGAGCYGAGTTCAGGGGATCTGTGTGTTTGAGAGTATGAGCTGGAAAGTGGGCTGGAAAGTGAGCTGCGTTCAGGGGATCTACGTGTTTGAGAGTGTGCGCAGACGTTACAGTTGGGTTGCAGTGGTGCAGAGTGGAGCAGCAGTGCTCAGAGCCCTGGCAGGGCAGCTCCCTCTCTCTCCCTTTCTCCTCTCTCTCTCTCTCTCTCTCTCTCTCTCAGCCAGTTCTGGGATAGAATCTTAATTCAGTGTGGCCTTCCATGTTTCCCTCCTTCCCTGCCACCCTCCTTCCCTGTTTTCCTCCTTCCCTCCTTCGCTGCTTCACTCCTTTCCTGTTTCCCTCTTACCCTGTTTCCCTCCTACCCTGTTTCCCTCCTTCTCTTCTATCCTGTTTCCCTCCTACCCTGTTTCCCTCTTCCCTCATTCCTTGTTTCCCTCCTTTCCTGTTTCCCTCATACCCATCCCAGTCCTGAACGTCCCACAACATCTGTACCCTGTCTCTGGAAGGCAGGCCGACCAGGCTGACTCGGCAGGCAGGCAGTTGCTGACAGCTGGTATTGGTGTATTTTACAGCCCTCTGGCATCCTCCACAAATATGGGTTTATTTTCCAACCGGGCTTTACTTTACAGTCTGGATGAAATTAGTCCGTGGTTTAATTAAGACAGGTACTTAAAATCCACTCCAACACCAGAGCCTGAAAAATGAGCCAAGCGCCTTCATTTCAATGGCTCCAATTTTCAGTACAAGCACCTATAAAAGCACAATAAATCAAATGAATGTTCATATCATTGGAATCAAATTTAGGCGTTGCATGTATCATTAATCTACTTTTACAGGAATAACTTTGCCAAGATATGATGATCTATACAAACATAATTACTGAAAAGTTGAGTATTTTCTGATGGTCTTTGATGGTCTTTAAATGGTAATTGATAGCTATGTGTTTACTGTAGTGTAATTACACTGTAATTTCTGTAATCATGATTGAGAAGAATTTTGGGTGACTCTCAGTTTGAAAGATAAGCTTGCTTCGGTGCAAAACAGAGTTGACCGTCGGTAGAAAATAAACAGTGGACATCACACTCTCTGTCTATAATCTCTCCCTGCTTCACAGTATCAAGTAATGCAAACAAAAGACCCTCAAAAAACAGTTATACCCTCTTTGCAGATTACARATGTGTTGTATGCATTCACATTTTCCATAATACTAACCAACTGTATATGTGTGAATAGCATACTGCATTGTGAAATCTTTGTCACTGTATGTTGAAAATTGGCATTCCCTCTGAGCATTGTTGTATTTGTGTTTGGTTTCAGTGTGCAGGAGAGTGGGGGTATTGGCCCTAACAGACCTCTTGGTTGAAGGACAATAATGACATGTAATAGCCAAGACCGTCATTCATCTGTCATTGCCAGCATTGACTTAGGCGCCTGCAATCCTCCATTTGATAAGCAGATTTATAAACAGTTACTGAGACAAGAACAGTTGCCAAAATAGAGAGGCCACAATGAGGAATGTATTTGTGTATAAAAACAATTCAGTGTAGTTTTGAGACACATTTCTGTGGTGTGTGTGTGTTGAACTATCCTTGTGGGTACCAGAAGTCCACACAAGGACAGTAAAACAAGGAAAAGTGGGGGACATTTCGCCAGTCCCTACGAGGAAAATTAAGGTTAGGGTTAAGTTTAGGGTTAGGAATTAGGGTTAGATATAGTTTTAGGATTAGGGGTTTGGAGTTAAGGTTCGGATTATGGTTAGGGAAAAATAGAATTTTGAAAGGGAATAAATATTTTGGTCCCCACAAGGAAAGTAAAACAAAATATTGTGTGTGTGTGTGTGTGTGTGTGTGTATGCATGCGCATGTATCTGGTTTTGATTGAGCTTTTTATAATTTACATTTACATTTAAGTCATTTAGCAGACGCTCTTATCCAGAGCGACTTACAGTAGAGTGCATACATTTTATTACATTTTACATACTGAGACAAGGATATCCCTACCGGCCAAACCCTCCCTAACCYGGACGACGCTTTGCCAATTGTGCGTCGCCCCACGGACCTCCCGGTTGCGGCCGGCTGCGACAGAGCCTGGGCGTGAACCCAGAGACTCTGGTGGCGCAGCTAGCACTGCGATGCAGTGCCCTAGACCACTGCGCCACCCGGGAATTTTATTACGTAAAATAATGTGCGATGGTGTGATTCTGAGGCTATAGATATTTTATTGGAATCGCTCCAGTGTTCCAGCTTTAAAAGTGAGGCTCTTAAACCTCTCCAAGTAAATATACACACATTACCCATGTGGCACAATCAAAACACTGTCTGCAAGTCAGCACAATGGGACTGTTTTATGGACACTGGCAAGCGATATCAAATGTACCATAGTCATTTTTCTTAATGTGTGAAGCGAGTGGGGGCCAGCTGTGCTACATTAGGAGGCTAAATATAGATGGTCTACTACTATGTCAGGTGTGGTAGGAATGTATGTCTGGGGCATACTCATCAGCAGGGTAAACCTCTGGGATGAAGTTCTTGGTGTTTGAGATTTGTTTGACGTTCGTGTAAGGCTAGTATTCATATCTATTGATCACTAGCACGCAGAAATCACTGATCATTAGTTTGGAGTCTGTAAGAGGTGCTATGGTATACTGTACCTAAAGCCCACTCAGTACAAATTACTTTACACAAAAACAGCATTGAATTTACAACTCTTGATCAGTAGCTATACCTCATAAGATCCCATCATAGCGTCATATTGAAAGTTCAATCTACACCCCCCCTCACCCATACACTCAACCTCCCACCGTACCCATGCAGGCATGCACACACACACACACAGGCGCCTCCTCTAACCACTCTAACAAGCCCCTGGGGATTGACCAATGGCTATGAAGCAGGATGTGGTTCCCTACTCTGTGAGGAGGTGTCCCAGACCGCTCTACTTGGCCACGTCCCCTAACCAGGAGATAAACAAACAAAGCCCTAAACATACTGTCTTGACCTACTTAGAGTAATGGGTAACGTCCCAAATGGCACCCTAATCTCTATGCAGTGCACCACGGGCTCTGGTCAAAAGTAGTGTACTATATAGAAAACAGAATGCCAGTTTGGTCCACATTAAAACTGGCCTCCCCAATGTAGTCAGTGTCAAAAATGCCGTTGTTCAAATTGAATCCAAGGTTTCGTTCCCATATCTGTGATTCTATGGTTCTACAGTAATCCTTTCTCTTGGTTGTTGATATGATTCAATACTTTATGACGTACAGAAAGCCTGTCTCCGCTTCCCAAATGGCACCCTATTCCCTACAGTGCATGGGTCCTGGTCAAAAGTAGTGCGACACAGTATATAGGGAATAGGGTGCCATTTGGAGGGCTTGGTCCTATCTGCATTTTTTTCTAAACTGAGTTATTGACATAGCCTTGTTCTATACTCCAAATACCCCAATTCATGTTGTTAAGTTCTGTTACAGAAAATAATCTCAGAAATCTGTCTGTGGAGGTGAATGAATGAAAGGTTGGAGAAGTGTGCAAAACAAATGAATCATCATTTAGAGAGGGGCCTGCTCAATGAGTGAGAAATCACTCTTGGACTGATTCTGTGAGCCTTCATACACAGGTAACGGAAAAGAACGTGMTTGACTCTATCCTCTTACGTAAAACAATGCTTGAAGCGAACAGTCAAACAAATAAAAATGACGAAGGGCTGAGCACTCACTTCAGTCAGTTGCAAATGAATCTTTGTTTCATTTTCTTTTCTTTTACAAGCAACATGTCTTACTAGAAGCCTTTACACACAGTCATGAGGAAACGGAAGATGGCCAGGTAATCAGGTCAACAGAGGGACATCATACAGTACAGGCAGGGCCACAAAGTTTACAGCCAGGACTCTTTGCCTTCCAGTGGTCAGTGAGGTTTGAGAAGTGGGGCCTAGACTGGTCAGCTCAAACATGGTTTGGGATGACATCATCATCAGATCTCCTATCCAACTCGCCCTGGGCCCATCTCTCCCCCTCACTCTCCCTCTCTCTTACAGTCTGACATCATAGTACTTTACACATTCTCTCTCTCCTCACAGGCTAATCTGGGCCATTTTCCTGATGAGGGGTCCTTGGAGTCACTGTGATCATGCATGACTCCAAGGACCCCTCATCAGGAGGATGGGCCAGATTAACCTGTGAGGAGAAAGAGAATGTGTGTGTGTGTGGACACATCTAGGTGGTCTACCCCCTCGTCCCCTGTGCCAGAAGGCCACATGGGCTGCATTATGTAATGGCCTCACCCAAGAGGGGACTGATGACATCATCAACACACTGCCAAACCTAACACATCGTTACTACAACTCATTGTTATAAGACTAAGCCCACAGGAATGGGGATATCTACACTATTCTGAGTGAGATAATGACTAAGTAGAGTACCATGATGTTGTTACTGATGTTGTTACTTTACAAATGTGCAGCTTGATAGAGTGTATTAAATCAGAGGAAGAGAAAAAAACAGGCCGAACAAGTTATGAACGATTATAAGATTTTATTAGGCACACGAATGTGCATTCAAAATGCCATGCCTATTTGCAGCATGATTTACAAAACGCTTTGCAAATCAAAAACAACAATCTTATCAACACATAGCTTTGAGACCAAGGGGATTTAGACTGGCATTTGAGAAAGGACTTATTTGGTTGTGCATTATGAAACTACAGCCAACTGACCAATGGTAGGAAGAGGCCATCTACCTTGACTGTCCAATTGTGGAAAAGCTTCAAAGATTGTAGACCTGAACATATAGGGAAAAACATCTGTCTCTCTTTCTCTCTCTATTTCACACACACACGTTGAGAAAAGATTTAATAAAGGTTCAAACAAATAATAAAGCTATACAATTACCAGCAATTTAGGGATTAGTTTACTGGGCAAATGAACTGTTCAGCGTTGATATTATGTACTGTATGGAGTGGGGCCCCTCTTACAGGGTGGCTGAAACCAGAAAACCTCCCCTGATCTACTTTGCAAAATACTGTATCAATGTAAGATCTACTAACAGGGATTGAATTTGAGATCTAAACTTCCAAGTATAATATCTAATCGAATCCTAATTCATAGTGAAATTTGGGGTTAACAGGTTCATGGGTAAATGTCCCACAGTAGATAAGAAAAGCCAGTGAACTACTGGAATGTTATAAATGCAAATTATGGTAACAGACAGACTAATCTGTAGTGCTGAAGAGCCGCTTTATAGAGCGATTGACAMTTAAAGGCAACATTCCTGCGGTCGTGGAGACTGCATTCAAGGGAAAGGCTCCCTATGTCGGCTCAATCGGAAATTACCTTGACATTTTTAGGTGGATCTTCCCACCTGATAATTCGCTGATATGGATTGAATCTTGCCTTAAAACTGCTATTCCACTAGAGCAGGTATTCCCAAACTGGGGTACGGCAAATAAAAATGTTATTCACATTTTAAAAGTTTTTTTTTTTTTTAACACAGAAATATATATTTTTTTCTTCTTCACATTTTCAAACAGTACATTTAGATTTTCCAACGGGGCTATACATTTGGGTGAGGTTTTTTTCTCGCCTGAGTAGCCTCGTTTCACTGCCATAAATAAAATTAAACCATCTAGTGTTTATAACAACGTCATATACAGGTAGCCTAGTCAAATAATTAACATCCAATCACATTAACTGTTACTCTCTCGCAAGAACACCTTCACTCTTGCGCAAACATTTAGAAACTAAACATGACAATTTGAAAAATAAGCCACAGGAGTTTTTTGAGCGAGAATAAAGACGATTTTCGAGTAGTAAGACATGTATAAAAGCGACAGATACCATTAATAAGAAAGGGTTAGAAGCGTCTATTATGGTGAGCTACCGAGTGGCTAGGACAGGCAAGCCCCATACTATTCTGGAGGACTTCCTTCTTCCTGCTGCCGAGGATATGGGGGAAAATGCCCCAAAAAACTATACAGACAATGCCTCCATCAAACAACCATGTTTCACGACGCATCAAATCAAATCAAATCAAATTTGTATTAGTCACATACACATGGTTAGCAGATGTTAATGCGAGTGTAGCGAAATGCTTGTGCTTCTAGTTCCGACATGCAGTAATAACCAACAAGTAATCTAACCTAACAATTCCACAACTACTACCTTATACACACACACAAGTGTAAAGGATAAGAATATGTACATAAAGATATATGAATGAGTGGTGTA
>NC_036856.1:29083138-29169811 GCF_002910315.2 Salvelinus sp. IW2-2015
GGGGCTGGTTTTCTTTTTGTAATCCGTGATTGACTGTAGACCCTGCCACATACCTCTTGTGTCTGAGCTGTTGAATTGCGACTCGATTTTGTCTCTGTACTGGGACTTAGCCTGTTTGATTGCCTTGCGGAGAGAATAGCTACACTGTTTGTATTCGGTCATGCTTCCGGTCACCTTGCCCTGGTTAAAAGCAGTGGTTCGCGCTCAGTGACAAGGCAGACGTTTTGAAACAATTACTGCTTCGCATACAAGCCAGTGAATTATATGCRTTACAGCTGGATGAGTCAACAGACATGGCAGGCCTGGCACAGCTCCTGGTACATATCCGTTACATTTATGGGGGGTCAGTTAAGGAAGACATCCTCTTCTGGAAACCAGGACAACATGAGATAATATTTTTAAAGTACTGGACAGCTTTGTGACATCAAATGGACTTTGGCGAAAATGCCATGACAGGGAGACATAGTGGAGTGGTAACGTGCGTGCAAGCAGTTGCTCTCGACGCCACTTGGGTACACTGCAGCATCCACCGAGAGGCTCTTGCTGCCAATGGAATGCCTGACAGCCTGAAATACGTTTTAGACACTACAGTGAAAATGGTTAACTTTGTTTAAGCAAGTCCCCTGAACTCTCGTGTATTTTCTGCATTATTCAATGATATGGGCAGCGACCATGTAATGTTTTTACAACATACAGAAGTGCGCTGTTTATCAAGGGGCAAAGTATTGACACGTTTTTTTGAATTGAGAGACGAGCTTAGTTTTCTTTACTGACCATAAATTTCACTTGTGTGACCGCTTGCATGATGGCTAGTTTCTCACACGACTGGCCTATCTGGGTGATGTTTTTTCTCACCTGAATGATCTGAGTCTAGGATTGCAGGGACTCTCCGCAACTATATTCAATGTGCGGGACAAATTTGAGGCTATGATTAAGAAGTTGGAGCGCTTTTCTGTCTCCAATAACAAGGACAACACACAGGTCTTTCCATCATTGTATGATTTTTGTGTGCAAATGAACTCAAGCTTATGGACAATGTCAAATGTGATATAGCGAAGCACCTGAGTGAGCTGGGTGCGCAACTACGCAGTTCCTCTCCCGAAACGCACGACACAAACAACTGGATTTGTTATCCCTTTCATGCCCTGCCTCCAGTCCACTTACCGATATCTGAACAAGAGCCTCATCGTAATTGCAACAAGTGGTTCTGTGAAAATTGAATTTAAATCAGAAGAAACTGCCAGATTTCTGGATAGGGCTGCGCTCAGAGTTTCTTGCCTTGGCAGATCACGCTGTTAAGACACTGATAACCTTTGCAACCACGTACCTATGTGAGAGTGGATTCTCAGCCCTCCCTAGCATGACAACTAAATACAGACACAGACTGTGTGTGGAAAATTATTTAAGACAGACTCTCTCCAATACAGCCCAACATTGTAGAGTTATGTGCATCCTTTCAAGCACACCCTTCTCATTACCCTGTGGTGAGTTATTCACCATTTTTGATGAACAAATAAGGTTTTATATGTAAGATGGCTAAATAAAAGGAAAATTATTGATTATTATTATATCATTATTTATGCCCTGGACCTATAAGAACTCTTTGTCACTTCCCACGAGCCAGGTTGTGACAAAAACTCACTCATTCTTATGTTTAATAAATGTATCGTAGACTTACAATGATGGCAAAAAACAACATTTGAGAGTGCACTGACCCTGGTGCTAGAGGGGGTACGTAACTGGAAGTTGAACGGGTATAACAAGTTTGGGAACCACTGCACTAGAGAAAGCAACCTTTCACAGAGAACTCACAATATAGCTCAAACAAAAAAGGAAAAATGTGTCTGGCACCATCACAGAACAAGACATTGAATAAGAACAGTGTTCAGAGAGTATGAATACAACTAAACCTGTAATATGACATCTGAAAATGTGAGGAACAGACAATACAGAAAAACCTTTCTTTTGATTCATGTAAAATACAATGAAGTACTATGTTGTACTACCATTCCATTGTGTTTATAACAATTCAGTCTTGCTTACTTACAGTGCATTCGTATAGTATTCAGACCCCTTCCCTTATTCCACATTTTGCTATGTTACAGCCTTATTGTAAATTTGATTAAATAAAAACATTTCCTCATCAATCTACACACAATACTCCATATTGACAAAGCAAAAAGTATTTTTTTCTTGCAAATCAATAAAAAAACGAAAACAGAAATACCTTATCTACATAATTATTCAGAACCTTTGCTATGAAACTCAAAATTGAGTTCAGGTGCATCCTGTTTCCATTGATCATGGTTGAGATGTTTCTACAACTTGATTGGAGTCCACCTGTGGAAAATTCAATTGATTGGACATGATTTGGAAAGGCACACACCTGTCTATATAAAGGTCCCACCGTTGACAGTGCAAAAACCAAGCCATGAGGTCAAAGTAATTGTCCGTAGAGCTCCGAGACAGGATTGTGTCAAGGCAGAAATTTGGGGAAGGGTACCAAAACATTTCTGCAGCATTGAAGGTCCCCAAGAACACAGTGGCCTCCATCAATCTTAAATGGAAGAAGTTTGGAACCTTCAAGACCCTTCCTAGAGCTGGCCGCCCAGCCAAACTGAGCAATCGGGGGAGAAAGGCCTTGGTCAGGGAGGTGACCAAGAGCCCAATGGTCACTTTGACAGAGCACCAGAGTTTCTCTGTGGAGATGGGAGAACCTTCCAGAAGGACAACCATCTCTGCAGCACTCCACCAATGAGGACTTTATTATAGAGTGGCCAGATGGAAGCCACTCCTCAGTAAAAGGCACAAGACAGCCCGCTRGGAGTTTGCCAGAAAGCACCTAAAGGACTCAGACCATGAGAAACAAAATTCTCTGGTCTGATGAAACCAAGATTGAACTCTTTGGAATGAATGCCAAGCGTCACATCTGGAGGAAACCTGGCACCATCCCTACGGTGAAGCATGGTGGTGGCAGCATCATGCTGTGGGGATGTTTTTCAGCGGCAGGGACTGGGAGACCAGTCAGGATCGAGGCAAAGATGAACGGAACAAAGTACAGAGAGATCCTTGATGAAAACCTGCTACAGAGYGCTCAGGACCTCGGACTGGGGCAAAGGTTTGCCTTCTAACAGGACAATGACCCTAAGCAAACAGCCAAGACAATGCAGGAGTGGCTTTGGGACAAGTCTCTGAATGTCATTGAGTGACCCAGCCAGAGCCCGGACTTGAACCCAATCAAAAATCTCTGGAGAGACCTGGAAATAGCTGTGCAGCAACGCTCTCCATCTTGAGAGGATCTTCAGAGAAGAATGGGGAAACTCCCCAAATACAGGTGTACCAAGCTTGTAGCGTCATACCCAAGAAGATTCAAGGCTGTAATCACTGCCAAAGGAGCTTCAAGAAAGTACTGAGTAAAGTGTCTGAATACTTATGTAAATGTGTCACGGCCGTCGTCGGAAGGAGACCAAGGTGCAGCGTGGTCAGCGTACATTTTATTTTTATTAGAATGTCGCCAACAAAACAAAGAAACCACGTGAAGCTTAACAGGGCATTAGTGCCACTAACAAAGATAACTTCCCACAACCAAAGATGGGAAAAAGGGCTACCTAAGTATGGTTCCCAATCAGAGACAACAATAGACAGCTGTCCCTGATTGAGAACCATACCYGGCCAAAACATAGAAACACAAAATCATAGAAGACAAAACATAGAATGCCCACCCCAAATCACACCCTGACCAAACCAAATAGAGACATAAAAAGGCTCTAAGGTCAGGGCGTGACAGTACCCGCCCCCAAAGGTGCGGACTCCGGGCCGCAAAACCTGAACCTATAGGGGAGGGTCTGGGTGGGCATCTATCTGCGGTGGCGGCTCAGGTGCGGGACGCAGACCCCACTCCACCACTGGCTCACCCCACTTTGGTGGCACCTCTGGTGCGGGGACCCTCATCACCAAACCCCGGACTGGGGACCCTCGCTGCGGGCCCCGGACTGGGCACCCTCGCTGCGGGCCCCGGACAGGAGAACGTCGCTGGAGGCTCCGGACTGGAGGACGTCGCTGGAGGCTCCGGACTGGAGAACGTCGCTGGAGGCTCCGGACTGGAGGCAGTCGCTGGAGGCTCCGGACTGGAGGCTGTTGTGGGAGGCTTCGTGCCATGACTCCTCACTGGAGGCTTCGTGCCATGGATCATCACTGGAGGCTTCTTGCCATGGATCATCACTGGAGGCTTCTTGCCATGGATCATCACTGGAGGCTTCTTGCCATGGATCATCACTGGAGGCTTCKTGCCATGGATCATCACWGGMGKCTTCKTGCCATGGATCATYACTGGAGGCTTCTTGCCATGGATCATCACTGGAGTGAGGAGACGTATGGGCAGTCTGGTACGTGGAGCTGCCACAGGGCTCACCAGGCTGGGGAGACATACAGGAGGCCTGGTTCTGGCAGCAGGCACAGGACTCACCAGGCTGGGGACACATACTGGAGGCTTGGTTCTTGGCGCTGGCACCGGATACACTRRGCCRTGGAGGCGCACTGGAGGTCTCGAGCGCAGAGCTGGCACTACCCGTTCTGGCTGGAAGCCCACTTCCACCCGGGAAATGCGGGACGCTGGTACAGAGCACACAGGCCTGTGAATGYTCATTCGAGACACCGTGCGTATCACCCCATAACAYGGTGCCTGACCAGTCACATGCTCCCCACGGTAAGCACGGGGAGTTGGCTCAGGTCTAAACTCCGACTCCACCAATCTCCCCGTGTGCCACCCCCCCACAAAAAAAAAATATTTTGGGAGCTGCCTCTCGGGCTTCCGTGACCGGGTCTTGTCCCCTGCCATTCTCTCCTCCCCGGTCCAGCTCGTCCTCCAGGTTGGCGCACGCTGCTTGGTCCTTTTGTGGTGTGTAGTTCTGTCATGGCCGTCGTCGGAAGGAGACCAAGGTGCATTTATTAGAATGTCGCCAACAAAACAAGAAAACAAAGAAACGACCGTGAAGCTTAACAGGGCATTAGTGCCACTAACAAAGATAACTTCCCACAACCAAAGGAGGGAAAAGGGGCTACCTAAGTATAGTTCCCAATCAGAGACAGCGATAGACAGCTGTCCCTGATTGAGAACCATACCCGGCCAAAACATAGAAACACAAAATCATAGAAAACAAAACATAGAATGCCACCCCAAATCACACCCTGACCAAACCAAATAGAGACATAAAAAGGCTCTCTAAGGTCAGGGCGTGACAAAATGTGATATTTAAATCATTTATTTCTTTTTAAATGTTTTTGCTTTGTCATTATGGGGTATTGTGTGTAGATTGATGAGGGGGAAAAAAATATTTTGTCCATTTTAGAATAAGGTTCTAACATAACAAAATGTGGAAAAGGTCAAGAGGTCTGAATACTTTCCGAAGTCACTGTATGTTATCAATAATGTCACAATTGTATTTATTTTTAAGATAYGGGTATACAATATATTACTTTTGTAAAGCTATATGGTATCTAATTGTCTCTATGTTTACATAGGAAAAACTCTGTATAAACAGTATCATTTTAAGGTAGTCAATTGAACCAACTTCAACATTAAGTGAGAGATTTTTCTTTAATTAACACATCACATATGAATAAAATTGCTAATATTTTTACATCATTTATAGAAACAGAAATACATAAAGTAATATATGCACATTTGCAAAAAAATAGAAAGAACACAAAACAAAAAATTCACAGTACTCAAAGAGTCAACAATAGATTGGCTCTAGGTAAATACTTTAAAATATATATTTATACTCTGTTTACCTCTGCGGAGACATATATACATGTTAACATACAACTAAGACTCAAAGCTTTGATATAACATACCTTCTCTATCAGGATCTGCAGCAAGCAACACTTAAAATACATTACACATAAGTAGGGTCTAATGTCAATTTTCCTAATGTATTGGGTTTTCTATTTCTCTTCCAAACATGTTTTCCTTCCAAAAAACATCCCTTTCCTCCTATTAAAAAAAACATGTACTTCTATTCAAACCCCCCAAACACAAAAAGTAAAGACACACCAAAGAACATTCATGGATTCTATGACGGTGAGACTCTTTTGGCTTTGCATTACTTTGCATTAGCTTTGCATGGCACATGATATTACAACTGAAGCAACACAATACAACTCAACACAGTTGTTTGTCACTCACAATGAATGTACTCATTGCTAACATGCATTATATACAGTACATCTAAGTGCCCATATGTCTATATACACAGAGAGAAACAATAAATGTTTTACTTGAGATCACAAATAATCAGGATGAGTTCATTAATAAGTAGTAGAATGTTTGTACACCATTAGGATTCCAGGATGGAGCCAGTATATGGCAATGTTTAAGGTCCAGTGCAGCTGTTTCTATCTCAATATCAAATAATTTCTGGGTAACAGTTAAGTACCTTACTGTGATTGTTTTAACGTAAAATGGCCAAAAAGAAACAAAAATAGCTTCTTAGCAAAGAGCAATTTCTCAACCAATCATTTTGACTGTCTGGGAGTGGTCTGAGTTGAGAGGGAAAAACTGAAAACTAGCTGTTATTGGCTGAGAGGTTTGGAACTCTTTCTTATTGGTCTATTAACTAATTTACTGCCTGGGGATGTCACCAGGCAGGACAAAACTCCATCCCACCAAAACAGGCTGAAATTTCAGGCGGTCTTTTCAAACAGTTCTTACACTAAAAGGGCATTATCATCATTTTCACAATTTCACAGTATTGTTCCAACCTCATAGTGTGGAAATATATATAAACACAGGACAATCACGTTTTTGACTGCACTGGGCCTTTAACTATTTCATTTTGATGCAAGAGCTCTGGTGAGTAAGATTGGCAATATATTTATTACATATAGAAAATACACTTGATCATCTGGGTCAAATCTACTGCATAATAAGCCAATGACTATTTTGGCTTATATTTTCATAACACAATCTCAACCATATCAGGTTCACAAAAGATACACATTTTGGTATGAAATTGTGTACAATATTATTATGTACAATCAGAATACAAACAGCCGAAGTTCTAGTGGTGTCGGACCCAGATAGAAAGGCACATTGTTTTGAGTTTTAAATGTAATGCCCAATTACTGTGCCCCAAGTTCACTTTTAACGATACTGTATATTTATGATCCAACACTGCAGCATTTTAGTTTCCTCACAGTGGATACAAACATTATAATATATTTGGGAATACTGGCCAAATGTAGCCACTTAACAATGTCTTATTGAACAACATGATATTTAGAATGCTTCTAATGCACCAACCTTGCACATTATATTTTGACTTTCGCCTTATAACATTTTAGATCATTTACAATATTCACAAAAATATACATAGCTTTACAATACTATTTGTATATAGTAAAAGAGAACCCATAATGCCTAATGCCAAGCTGTGTAACACCAATCAAATGTGAGACTAAGGATTACAAAGCATACATCACTCAATATCAACAAAAACACCATTGATACTTAATTAACAATTTTGTAACAACAGTAAGTTTAGACAGATGAGTTTCCAAAGTGCTACTATAACCGATAGCATGCAAAACTAGCTGGCTTACAAACAGGGTTATCATCAAGTGATTGTTCACATTACTTTTGTCTTTAACATTTGTCTTGGCATCTAGCTATCTATATATTTACACCTCTGCTTGGTTATTAAGTCCCTTCACATTCCAAGTGATTAATAGCACATGATGGGATGCTTCACTGTATCTGGTTTTGCTCTCCGATTCAACTGGTTGATTTGACCATCTCCTATCTACTGTAAATAGCATGAGGATAGGAGGTAGCATCTCTATACTGAACAAAAATATAAATGCAACATGTAAAGTGTTGGTCCCATGTTTCATGAACTGAAATAAAAGATCCCAGAAATGTTCAGTCACAAAAAGCTTATTTCTCTCAAATGTTGTGCAAAAATGCGTTTATCCCTGTTAGTGAGCATGTATTATTTGCCAAGATAATCCATCCATCTGACAGCTGTGGCATATCAAGAAGCTGATTAAGCTGCATGATCATTACACAGGTGCACCTTGTGCTGGGGACAATAAAAGGCCACTAAAATGGGCAGTTTTTTCACACAACACAATGCCACAGATGTGTCAAGTTTTAAGGGAGCGTGCAATTGGCATGCTCACTGCAGGAATGTCCACCAGAGCTGTTGCCAGATCATTTCATGTTCATTTCTCTACCATAAGCCACCTCCAACATCGTTAGAGAATTTGGCAATACGTCCAACCGGCCTCACAGCCGCAGACCACATGTAACCACGCCAACCCATGACCTCCACATCAGGCTTCTTCACCTGCGGGATCGTCTGAGACCAGCCACTTGGACAGCTGAGGAAACTGTTGGTTTGCACAACCAAAGAACTTTGGCACAAACTGTCAGAAGCTGTCTGAGGGAAGCTCATCTGCGTGATCATCATCCTCACCAGGGTCTTGACCTGACTGCACTTCGGCGTCGTAACTGACATCAGTGGGCAAATGCTCACCTTCAATGGCCACTGGCATGCTGGAGGTATGTGCTCTTCACGGATTATTCCCGGTTTCAATTGTATCGGGCAGATGGCAGACAGCATGTATGGCGTCGTGTGGGCAAGCGGTTTGCTGACGTCAACGCTGTGAACAGAGTGCTCCATGGTGGTGGTGAGGTTGTGGTATGGGCAGGCATAAGTTACRGACAACAAAACACAATTGGATTTTAACGATGSCAATTTGAATGCACAGAGATCGCGTGACGAGATCCTGAGGCCCATTGTCGTGCCATCTATCCATCCCCATCACCTCATGTTGCAGCATGATGATGCACGGCCCCATGTCGCAAGGATCTGTACAAAAATCCTGGAAGCTGAAAATGTCCCAGTTCTTCCATGGACTGCATACTCAAAAGACATGTCACCCACTGAACATGTTTGGGATGCTCTGGATCAACGTGTACGACAGCGTGTTTCAGTTCCTGCCAATATCCAGCAACTTCGCACAGCACAGGAGTGGGACAACATTTCATAGGCCACAATCAACAGCCTGATAAACTCTATGCGAGGAGATGCGTCGCACTGCATGAGGCAAATGGTGGTCTCACCAGATACTGACTGGTTTTGTGATATATTTTTTTAAGGTATCTGTTTCCAACAGATGCATATCTGTATTCCCAGTCATGTGAAATCCATAGACTACTGCCTAATGCATTTATTTAAATTGACTGATTTCCTTATATGAACTGTAACTCAGTAAAATCTTTGAAATTGTTGCATGTTGCATTTATATTTTTGTTCAGTGTACATATAATGTGGATAGGAGATAACAGGCAGTCCATTTGACAGTCATGTTGTTCATTTGACTAGTCCTGCTAACACTCACAGATGTTGTTTGCAGACAGGCAGCTTTACTGTCTCCATTGCTATTGGTGTACACTAGCTTGTTTACAGCATAAACTAGACCATTTCCGGTCCAAAGAAAATGATCTGATGTGGTTGCAGAAAAAAGCAGCATTTGTATAAAAATAAATAAAAGGCTGGTATTTCACTAACAGTTATTTTTTGCCCGTAGCTACAGTTCTAGTGCTCTATAGATGTGAGGCCTTGTTGCCGTTCTGGGTATTAGAGGGTCGTTCCACGAAATGAGTKCCATTTGCATCCCTTTGATATTTTAAGTAGAAATTATACACCAATATAGAATTGTAAAAGCCTGTTATATTTAATGAACTGCCCTTTAATATAGACCACATGCAGAATTCAATAAATAAGCTTTTTAGTTTGAATAAAACAACTAAAATGAATAAAGATTAGCATTTTGACATGTCCCTCTGTCAACTCGTGTCACTTCTAGGAAGATTTTAACCAACTTAACCCCAACATTTCTCTAACTTTTCACCATCATTGTAAAGCCCTAGTTATTTTRTTGCTTTGATAAACTCATTTCTACAGATTATTATATATTTCAGGTGATTAAGGATTCATATACAGTACCAGTCAAAAGTTTGGACACACCTACTCATTCAATGTTTTTTATTTATTTTTACTATTTTCTACATTGTAGAACAATAGTGAAGACATCAAAACTGAGAAATAACACATATGGAATCATGTTGTAACCAAAAAAGTGTTAAACACTTCGGTACAACTAATCCCAAACCATCTCAACTGGGTTGAGGTCGTATGATTGTGGAGGCCAGGTCATCTCATGCAGCACTCCATCAATCTCTTTCTTGGTCAAATAGCCCTCACACAGCCTGGAGGTGTGCTGGGTCAGTGTCCTGTTGAAAAACGAATGATAGTCCCACTAACCGCAAACCAGATGGAATGGAGTATCGCTGCAGAATGCTGTGGTAGCCATGCTGGTTAAGTTTGCCTTCAATTCTAAATAAATCATTGACAGTTTAACCAGCAAAGCATCCTCACACCATCACCCTTCCTCCCCAATGCTTCCTGGTGGGAACTACACAAGTGGAGATCATCCGTTCACCTACTCTGCATCTCACAAAGACATGGCGATTGGAACCAAAAATWAAAAATTGGGACTCCTCAGATTAAAAGACAGATTTCCACCAGTTTAATGTCCATTGCTCGTGTTTCTTGGCCCAAGAAAGTCTCTTATTCTTATTTGTGTCCTTTAGTAGTGGTTTCTTTGTAGCAATTTGACCAAGAAGGCCTGATTCATGCAGTCTCCACTGAACAATTGATGTTGAGATGTGTCTGTTACTTCTGTCTGTTACTAGCATTTATTTGGGCTGCAATTTCTGAGGCTGGTAACTCTAATGAACGTATCCTCTGCAGCAGGGTAACTCTGGGTCTTCATTTCCTGTGGCGGCCCTCAAGAGAGCCAGTTTCATAATAGCGCTTGATGATTTTTGCAACTGCACTTGAAGAAACTTTCAAAGTTCTTGAGATTTTCCGCATTGTCTTTCCGCAAAGACTGACTTTTGTCTTTCTCTTTGCTTTTTTGAACTGTTCTTGCCATAATATGGACTTGGTCTTTTACCAAATAGGGCTATCTTCTGTACCTTGTCACAACACAACTGATTGTCTCAAACACATTAAGAAGGAAAGAAATTCCACAAATTAACAAGGCACACCTGTTAATTGAAGCTGGTTGAGAGAATGCCAAAAACTGCCATCAAGGCAAAACTGCAAAACCGCCATCAAGGTAAAGAGTGGCTACTTTGAAGAACCTCAAATATAAAAATACATTTTTATTTGTTTAACACTTTTTTGGTTACTGCATGATTCCATGAGTTTTATTTCAAAGTTTTGATGTCTTCACTAGTATTCTACAATGTAGAAAATAGTCAAAATAAAGAAAAATCCTTGAATGAGTAGGTGTGTCAAAACTTTTGACTGGTACTGTACGTCTGTCCCTCATTTTATGGTCAACCCTGTTACGTGAACTCAACTCTCGTAGTAATATGGTAAAACTATTCCTTTTAAAATATTTTTTTCAAAAGAAACATTGAACATCTAATAACCAAATCATAGTGAAAAACAGGTGASCTGGTTCTACTCCTTTTGGATATTTTTGGTGTTTTGTGGTGGAAAACTAAGCGGGTCGAGCATAACACGTCAATCCTGTTATAGATAGATAGATAGAGAGTCTAGAAATGTTTTGACAATTTCAATATTTTGTATTCAATTGTCACTCCCTGTTGCACACAACAAGCTTCCATTCCCCCTTGTCAAGGAAGGGAATTTATGCCTAATTTAAGATGAAATCGTCAACCCTTTACTAATGTACTAATATTTKTWATTTTATTTAACCTCTTGAGATTAGAAAATGTGTGTTTTATGATGTTGAACATGTGCTCTTTATGACAGAATGTTAAAATGAGGTGAAATCAACGTTTTTTTGGACCAAGTTACACTTCTCAAAAGGCACCGAATTGGTGGAACAACCCTAGTACTGTTTCGCTCTCAGACCAGTCCTTGTAGTACAGCATTTCTGTCACACAGCCTTAATGACTTGTGTTGAAATAAATTGAATTAACCAGGGACATTAACGGGTGTTATTGTTTTTTAGTATTTTACAAAATCCTTTTTTTATCCTTTTATTCTTATTTTCTTCTTTAATAAATCATCCTTCTTCTTTGTTTTCACAAAGCATCCCAAAATAATTCCTTTCATCCAGAGGGGAAACAAGTGTCAACAAACCCAGTTCCCTGTGACCCGTGTAGCCCTTCCTGTRGCCCTGTAGGGGGGTAGGGGGCTCCCCGTCGGGCTCCTTTCCAATGGCCTTGGCCTGGCCTCTGGGCTATGCTGTACTGCTGCTTGAACAGGGCGTGCTTTGTGTGCTGCCAATACTGTGGGCCGCACTGCTGTTCTCTGAGGGTGGGGGTTGGGGCTTCAGGGGCTGCTGTCGCCCAGCTGTATCACCTGGATAGGGAGGTGAGGGGGAGAGGGGGAGAGGGAGGGAAGTGAGAGAGAAGGAGAGGGGTGGGGGAGAAAGGGAGAGAGAAAGACAGACAGAGAAGGGGAGAGACACGCAGGAGGGGGCGAGAAGAAAAAATTCAGAAGTGAGTGAGGGAGGGGGAGAGAGCGAGGGAGGGAGGGGAGAGAATGAAAAAGACAGAGAGATTAGGTTTAATGAAATACATCACAATAATATGATTTTAGATACGCTGTTTTGTACCACTGCCTTTTATTCAAGGTGTCTTATTATCTGGAGGCCAATGGCTCAATCTGGTAACAGACTGATGTATAAATGAAAATCGTCAGTTCTCCAAGTGCTGCTGCTTGTCCCATGTGGTGACCACCACTTCACTGCCATTTGTTAAGTGAATGTAACAGTCGCTTAACACACAAGGACTCAACTCCTTTGAGTCAGCTAATCAAAACACCTGATCAAGCACAGTGTCTCAAATGGAAAGACCTGAACTGAGGCTTCTCAATCCAACTCTTCACTTTCTGTTATCTGCAAGCAATTCGCATAGCTTTAGCAGAATAAACATGAGACAGAGGCCTTTTGCTTGGACCTCAAACCACTGACTTGTTTATTGTTCTGTGTTCAAATGAGCATTCCAGTTTGTAGATTCCTGGGCTCCAGAGCTGGAGACAGAAAGTTAGGGGGCAAATAAAAATGCTTCAATCTGTTTGGAAAGCTTGTCTGACAAAGAACTGAAGGCATCTGAAAAAATCACTGTGTTTGTTTTACATATCTGGCACACTGTGCTTCTGGTATTAAAATGCACTCCATATGTTGTTTGTTTGCAATCTGAGGTCCTGCATAGCTGAGTGAGGACCATAGAGGAATATACATAGAGAGAGACTGGACAAATGGGGTCTGTGATTGTGTCCCAAATGGCACCGTATTTCCTATATACTGCACTACTTTTGACCAGAGCCCTACAGGCTTTGGTGAAAAGTCGTACACTATATAGGGAATACGGTGCCATTTGGGACACAGACGGTGCCTACCATATTGATCTCTGTTGGTTTCTGGAGTGGTTCTGTGTTTGTGTATTACTGTCATTTACTTTTGTGTGTGTGTTGCGTGGCTCTGGGCCCACAGCCCTCCTGGCTCCCTCTTTCAGGCCCCTCGTCTCTCTCTCTGCTCTAATGTTTGCCAGAGCAGCGCTGTCAAAGAGCTCAAGCTAAACACAGTCCATATACTCACAGAACACTGCATGGGTTGTCAAACACAAAAGGCCTCAGCTCACTTTAACTCTCCTTTGTGTCCATTCTCTATCTCTAAAAAAACTTCAATTACAAAGTCAGTTTACCTCCTGGTAGGAATCTAAGGGGCGAAATCCTAAATTTAATTTAGTCGTGCATTGAAATCTATGGGAGACCAAGTGAAAATTTGACGTAAACAGAAGTTAGAATTCACCCCTAAAAGCATACTTGGCTTTCCACCATACTGTCAGCGAGTTTGACCAAACAAATCTATAATCTCATGATAGATCCGGCCGACCAGATAGGTACTGTAGGTCAGGCCTGCCGGATAGCTAGGTCTGGCCAGCCAGACACAAATGGGCTATATAATTTTATTTTATTTAATGTTGTTGTAAACCATCTGGCCTGAATGAGAAACTTTGCGAATGGTGACATCACGTGTCATTGAAATGAAGCAACAGTGTATTGACCCTGTTCCGGCGCCCGGGTAACTCCCACTTCTTGTCTCCAGTGGCAACCCCCTTTAACCTCTGGTGTGAGCTATCACAATGCAGGCAGCGAGATCACAGCCAATCTTCCATAACAGCATCCTTCCTCCAAAGCTGTGTCCCAAAATAGCACCCTATTCCATATTTAGTGCATTACTTTTCACCAGGGCCCATAGAGCTCTGGTCAAAAGTAGTGCACTATATAGGGAATAGCGTGCCATTCTGGACGCAAGCCACATTCCTAATGTGGCATATTGTAAAATAGAGGGATACTAGGGATAGTATTTATCACGTCCTGTATACACAGGATACATTACCGGACTGAAGACATAGCTTTAATAAATAACTTCCTGATATCTGTTTCCGGTTACATTAAAATATCTCTTATTTTTATTAAATAAATGTCACTTCCCTGTGGCTGCAAACACAAGGTAATGATAAAGAATACTTCAGAGTACCCTACCGGTTTTAATTGTGACCTTCTATACCAGTCATGGGGAATATCAAAGTATGAGCTAGCTGTCCTATCTGCAGAGCCTGATAGGGGAAACCATATTGCACACTGGTACCTGATTAGAATGTGTACTCATGTCTAGTCTGTTGAAAGGTTCAGTTTTGAGCCATCAGGTGGATGCTTCAGCCATCTTGGAGTTTCTTTTTAGGATTTGGCCAAGACCACAGACCAAGGAGCAAACTTTATGGGCTTGTTTTGTGAGTGGGTGAGTGTAGATGAGTGTGGGGTGAGTATGGTTTTGGCTTTTAATGTGAACAAACCTCTAACATTGTCCTTCACCTCCTGAGGGAATAAGTGAGGGTACATGTTTCATCATTCACTGGTTTTAGAATTATTCAGCTGTGGATATTTTAAGTTGTTTTTGAGAAAATATAAATTCTTGGGGTATTCTTGCCTATGTTTCCATGTAGGGATATGTTGGTGGTACAAGTCAATAGTTTCCAAGACTACATCAGAATAGAATAGGGATGCCTCCCAAATAGTACCCTATTCCCTATCCAAGACAACATCAGAATATAATAGGGATACGTCCCAAATAGTACCCTATTCCCTATTTAGTGCACTGCTTTTGACCAGAGCCCTATGTGCCCTTTTTTTTTTTTTTCACCTTTATTTAACTAGGCAAGTCAGTTAAGACAAATTCTTATTTACAATGATGGCCTACACCGGCCAAACCCAGACGACGCTGGGCGCCGCACTATGGGACTCCCAATCACAGCCGGATGTGATGCAGCCTGGTATCAAACCAGGGACTGCAGTGAATCCTCTTGCACTGAGATGCAGTACCTTAGACCACTGCGCCACTCAGGAGCCCTCATCAAAAGTAGTGCACTATATAGGGAATAGGGAGCTATATGGGACACAAGTCTAGGCCTCTCAGGCTATTATCCTCCAACAGAGGAACCACTAGCTATAACATCAATATTAGAACCACATTCCTGCAGTGTTTTTTATCACAACTTCTAAAAGGGCTTAACTCTCCTCATCTTTTCATAATTACATTCTTTACACCTGTTTCCCTAAAGAAGTTCAACTCTTGACCTCAACAATATTTTGGGCCATAGGGGAATATAAAGGCTTGTGTTTATAATGGCGGGTCTCTCTAGGAAACTCATAAAAATCTTATGAATGACGTTTTAAAGGGGTGCCAGTATAAACAGAGGGACAAAGATAAAAGTAAAAAAGTATGTATTTGGACTGGTTAACTGAAATGCACATTAGTGGAGTTTGCTGCACTTTTCTGAGATTTCCACATTTCAGTGAGGTTGAAATTTGCCGTCCTACTGCTTCTAAGTTATAAGTGACACACATTTTAGTAATGACATTACCTAGATTAGATCAACGTTATTAGAACCCCCTCATGCTGTAAATGAAAGGTTTCACAGTGTTTCACTGAGAACACATCAGATCGATGAAGAGGGGGGCCAACAGTGTAGTAAGCAGATAAGACGGCCAGTGGCCAAACAGGCAGAACACAGACAGGCCTTTGGTGCTATCTGTGCTGTGGTCCTCTAAACCTTAGGGCAATGATCACACTTAGAACACCCTGATCTTGTTTATGAAGGATTTCATGTTTTCTCTGAGGACACATGAAGGATAGATGACAGGGGGTCAACTCAACAGCATAGCAGCCAGGCAGAACACAGACAGGCCTGTTCTGTTCTACAGTACGTGCTGTTAGAGGTCCTCTCCAGACCTCAGTGACCTCCAGGCTTCCTCCCAAAGGTCAGGGGTCACCAGCCTGGGGATGCTGGTGTGGAAAGTCTTGACTTGGCATCTAATGGACAGATTGTGTCTGTCTTCCTGTGAGCCAAACGGCGAGTGCCCCACAAAATGGACAGGGGGAATTCCAGCCAGCCCCCTCTTTATGTCCGAGCTGAGGCCATTGTGTCTGAGAATACAACAACCCGCAGGACCCGAGACCCATTCAAAGGCAGGAAAGAGAAGAGCCGCTTAAGCTGACAAACAGGATATATTTACAGTAGAGGAGTCAATATGTTATTGCCAGGGCTGTAGCCAGGGTCTGAGTTTTAGTCGGGTTGGGGGATCCAATAAATGTAAAGAAAGTTAAAGCTATATAACATTCTATAAAATGTAAAAAATCTCAAATGCTATTTGGATAACAGAATAAACAAGCAAAATTACCTTAGCCATTACCACATTGGTTGCTGTAGGTTCATTCACCTCAGTTGATCTACTAAAACATAGCCTATTAGCTATACAATTAGMCGCTACACATTACCTCCCATTAACTCAGCACCGCAATTAAAAACTATAATTTAATCTGTACAAAGGGATCTGTTAGCAGAAAATGTATGTTATTAACAAAAGTTAAAGTAAGCTTTACATAACTTTCTTGGTGATTGCAGTTTTACAGCTAATTTCCTGCAATTATACACATTTTGACATGCAGTACCAGTCAAAAGTTTGGACACACCTACTCATTCCAGGGATTTTCTTTATTTTTTACTATTTTCTACATTGTAGAATAATAGTGAAGACATCAAAACTGAGAAATAACACATATGGAATCATGTTGTAACCCAAAAAAGTGTTAAACAAATCAAAATCTGTTTTATATTTGATATTCTCCAAAGTAGCCACCCTTTTCATTGATGACAGCTTTGCACACTCGTCATTGTCTTAACCAGCTTCATGAGGTAGTCTCCTGGAATGCATTTCAATTAACAGGTGTGCCTTGTTAAGTTAATTTGTGGAATTTATTTCCTTCTTAATGCGTTTGAGTCAATCAGTTGTGTTGTGAAAAGTTAGGGGTGGTATACAGAAGATAGCCCTATTTGGTAAAAGACCAAGTCCATATTATGGCAAGAACAGCTCAAATAAGCAAAGCGAAACGACAGTCCATCAAAGGCAGAATTCCTCTGTCCAGTGTCTGTGTTCTTTTGCCCATCTTAATCTTTTATTTTTATTGGCAAGTCTAAGATATGGCTTTTTCTGGTGAGACTGGTGTTTTGTGGGTACTATTTAATGAATCTTCCAGTTGAGGACTTGTGAGGCGTCTGTTTCTCAAACTAGACACTCTAATGTACTTGTCCTCTTGCTCAGTTGTGCACCGCGGCCTCCCACTCCTCTTTCTATTTTGGTTAGAGCCAGTTTGCGCTGTTCTGTGAAGGGAGTAGTACACAGCGTTGTACGAGATCTTCAGTTTCTTGGCAATTTCTCGCAAGGAATAGCCTTCATTTCTCAGAACAAAAATAGACGGACGAGTTTCAGAAAAAAGTACTTTTTCTGGCAATTTTGAGCCTGTAATCGAACCAACAAATGCTGATGCTCCAGATACTCAACTAGTCTAAAGAAGGCCAGTTTTATTGCTTCTTTAATCAGAACAGTTTCCAGCTGTGCTAACATAATTGCAACAGGGTTTTCTAATGATCAATTAGCCTTTTAAAATTATAAACTTTGATTAGCTAACACAACGTGCCATTGGAACACAGAACTGATGGTTGCTGATAATTGGTCTCTGAGTGCCTATGAAGATATTCCATAATTTATTTTTGTCAGTTTCCAGCTACAATAGCCATTTACAACATTAACAATGTCTACACTGTATTTCTGATCAATTTGATGTTATTTTAATGGACAAAAAATTAGCTTTTCTTTCAAAAACAAGGACATTTCTAAGTGACCCCAAACTTTGAACGCTAGTATATATAATATATATATATATACACACATCTATTTGAAAAAATTGCAGAGGATATGACCTCGTTGTTCTCATATGTAGCTACGGCCCTGGGTATTGTTTACTCGCCTCTATCAGCGATAGGATGTTTTCTGATTATAAAACAGCATTCTGGCACTGTGTAGTTAAGACATTCTTTAGAAGCAMTTATCAGTGCAGAGAGGTTACCATCAAGATGAAACCTTCAGTCTTACATGAGGCCCAACAGGTAGGATCTCATGCAGCAGCAGATAAAGGGACAGTACCCAGATGTTTAAGTTCCAACGAGCGTCTACGTTCCAAACAAGCATACCACTAATGAATGTTCCAATGTCCATACTATCATACCACTTGGAATGAAGCAATGCATTGAGGATACATTCTAAGTAGTATACACGTGGGGATGTAACTGTATGAGATTTTTCTGTGTCTCAAGTAAAGGGACAGGTCAGAGAGATGTACCTGTATGAGAGTAGATGAACCACAGGGCTCCGGTCAACAGGGCACCGATCACAAATGCAGCGAAGGCGATCCCAACCACGGTTGGCGTGTCCAACACATACAAGATGGCTGAGAGAGAGAGAACGAGGTAGATTGTTATTCAATGACTTGACAACATGACAACACCTTGGTTTGAACGCGAGGTAGCGACARCATGTATTTTTCTCTGGTCGTGACAGCATGAAAACAAGTTATATGCAAATGACATAACTCAATCTGGACAACAAGTATTATGTCAAAGTGGCCTAAGATCCTGAGATATAAAAACCATTGGTTAAGAATTTCCTAGTCAATGACTGACTTACTTTCCCCTAGGGGGTCAGCAGGGTCGTGTGATGTCGTGAGGGTGGGATGAACTGAAACATAAAACACAGACTGGTGTTAACATAGAACAACAATTGAACAACATTACATTTGTAGATGCATGAAAAAACCACATCACAACTATGTGTTGAAGTGTCAAGAACACTTGCTGTGACGTAAAATGACAGCACTTATAAATCAAAGCTGAGCAACCCAATGAACCTAACTACTGTGGGATAACCAGGTCTTGACAATGGTCCCCTATGTGCCCTGGGCAAAAGTAGTGCACTACAAAGGGAACAGAGTGCAGAGATGAACTTGTTGACTCCTAACATTTCTGCTTATTCCTTCATTTGAGGTCATCTGGACAGCTTAAAAAAWAWATATATACTTCTAAACAAACCATACAATAGTGCTTGTTGTGTCAAGGCGAACTCAAGAGCAGGTTTGTTCCGTGTCCAAGCTATTCCGGGAGAGAACACCTTTGAGTTTTCATTCCATCATGACGGACGATGATAGAACCATCAGAGGATAGTTGGATTTCACATGGGACCCCCCTCCTTTTATCCCTCCCTCCCCTCCAAACCACCCAGTGACTGTCCTGCTCCATCTCAATCCTTCCCCTCCATCCCAACCTCCTGTCATCCCTCCCTCCCACTGCTCCACCTCTCCAGTCTTATCTGTTCCTTTGGCTCGTTATGAAGAAAATGCAAAGCTGACCCGTCAACAATCAGAGACGCCCAACGAGTTCCAGGTCAGAGGAGAGGATAGAGGAGCCAAAGRAGTTGAGGCCAACAAAACTAGCACACCGTGGAAATTTGTTTTACAGTACAGTTGTAGCTGTACAGTACAGTCGTATGAAAAGACTGTAGCAGAAGATCTTTCCAAGCCTGGTCAGACTATGAYTGGGAAGTTCCACCTCTGGGTTGCAGTTGGGGTTTTTGGCCGGCTGAGTTTGGGTCACAGCTCTGAGGTTCTGTGTAAGGGTCCCTGCCCTGTTCCCATCTAGCCTCGCCTGCCCATGTGCTCTAACAAAGATGGTTGAGTCAGCTATCCCTGGGTCTTCCCCCCAGACCAACTTTCCTACTAGCACATCTGCCAATAGTATGAAAGAGACCCTAAGGTTCAACCATTCTCCATGTAAGAAGCAAAGCTTTGTTCTTCATACTTATTCAGTTTTCTTAAAGATCTCAGCTGTGCTAAGTGAGTGACTGAGTGACTGAGTTACTGAGTGACTGAGTGAGAGAGAAAGAGAGAGAGGGAGAAAAAGAGAGAGAAAGAGGAAACTAAAGGCAAGTCGACGTTCTCATCTCCGTATGCTCTAGACACAGTCGACCCTGAACCGATAGCACCTCAATAGAGTCAACGTCATTTTTCGCACAGAGTTTGCTGTTCACATAATAGAACAGAAGAACAGTCCTTTAGTGGCATGGTGCCTTGTTTATCTTAACATCTGACCCTTGACCCCTAATCCAAATCCCCAAAGTGTGTAGAAATGACTAATGGAGTCCATGTGAGATCCTTGACATTTGAGGCCTTTACTCAGATAAACCATATGCCAGTTGACTTGGTTGCACAATTTACAGGCAGTCAGTCAGATAACAGGAATTCAGTCAGAAAATGTTATGTGTTGTATAATTACTGTACTGTAAACAAGTCCACTTCAAAAGAAAAGCATAGGGAGATACGCAACAGGGGATTCAAAATGGTGGTGCTCTGACGAAGTTGGTTGTTGACTGTAAGCTTAGCACATTATAACTCGCATCTGAAGCTTAGCACTGAACCTGCATCTGATTCAAGTGTGCAGAGACTTCTTTTGATAGCTCAACATTCTTACCAGTACTCAACATTACTACTGTCCCTTCTGTTAGCTTTACTTACAGTTCACAGTTCAGTAAAAAGGGTGACAATTTATTTATGCTGTGAGGCAGTATATCTAACTTTGATGGCTGAGCTTTGAGGCTGTTGTGCAACAAACTACCTACAAACGTCCCTCTTTGATTTGGAGATCAAGCTGAACTCATTGGATACTGTCCAGTACGGGACTCCGGTTGCTTGAAAATACTGCTTGTTGTCTTTGCCATCTCAGCATAAGAGATGCCTTTGTATTAAAAGCATGGTATCTGAGCCCAGCTGTATTTTTTTCCATTAGGCTTTATGTGCTTACTTAATATCCCTTTGCCACGGGAAACAAATCCACAACCCTGCCTGGCATAAGTACTGGTATTGGCAGGAACACAACACACCACTGCCAAGGTTGGCTTGGTTACAGTAGGCTAGGTTTGGCATATACTGCATACTCAGAGCCCACTTGGGTGATTACTCCATCCTTATGGGTCTCTGATCATCAATAGCTAAAAGCAGCTGAGGTTGTTGAGGTTCTTTATTTCCAAACATCATCAATGAAAGATATATCCCTCGATTACAACATCTCAGTCAGAGCCTAATATTCAGACCCGCAGAGGAGTGGTGCTCACAGTCAAATCAAGTGGCACCCTATTCCCTTAGGGCTCTGGTCAAAAGTAGTGCACTATATAGGGAATAGGGTGCCAATTCTGATGTAGCCTGAGTCTGTACCCAATGTTTAGGCCCTGGGGTCAACATAGGTTGACCTCCTTTGTCAACATAGGTCAAATCAAGTGTAGTAAACACTCCTCAGGCCCCCACTACTGTTTGCCATGCTTCATTTACTCTGGGCACAATGCCAGCCCTTAGTGATTAATACAGTATGATTAGACATGAAAGACAAGTACTGTGTCCTAAATTGCAGCCTATTCCCTTTATAGTGCACTACTTTTACCATGGCCCATAGGGAATATGGTGCCATTTGGGACGCAAACTTGTGGGTCAATAGGGGTTTACTCATCACACCCACCGACAACAGTCCACTTGTTGATGTAATCCCCCCATATGGGGATGCTGATTAGAATGTGAAAACAGTCCCATCTAGATCATAATGAGTATAATGAGATGTAGGACACCCCCGGGCTTCTGTGGTCCTGGGGCCTCTCCAGTCTGCCCCACCCACTCTCTGATCACACACACACACACAATCCCAGCCCTCTGAGCCCCAGAGAAGAGAACAACTGACTGACTGAATAAGTGATTTGCTAATGCAGCGATGAGGGGGCCTCAAGCTCTGGATATTCTCCCAAACCATAGCAAGAAGACCACTTCTCCCTCCTTTCTTTACCGGGAAGGGGAGGCCACAGARAAGCTTCTAAGTGAAAACAACTGGAGCTCTCTGCTGGATGGATGTGGATGACTCGTCTTTTTCCACTCCTTTCGCAAAGTACTGCTTGGTAGAACTGTGATAGAACATGGCTGGGGCCTCATCTGGGGCAGCAAGCCACCCATACCCCAGCTATGCTCGACTGCTCCAATCAACCTCTCACACACACACACAAGCTAATAAACTCCAGATGCAGGGGGATGGAAGGATGCRCTCTGCAATGTGTCTCCTCTCTTTCTGCAGAACTGAGGTTCATTTTGGGACGTCCTTTCTGCCACCCAGACTGTTCTCTGATTTACTCTCTTTGTCTTCCTGTCCTTCTTCAATGACCTCAAACCAGTTCTATCTCTTTACATGTGTCTTAGTTAAGCAGGCTGCGCATACAGGATGTCTCAGTTAGACGAGTCTCTCTCCACAGACATTCATATAAATGTTAGCCAGCCAGCACAAGACTTCCAGTACGTCTCGTGAGACTACAGTAAGATTAGACTGTCTCTGATGTATAGGGAGGGAGGGAAGAAGGGAAGGAGGGAAAGATGGAATGAGTACTTTGAAGTAGTTCTTACATGCCATCCTCATATATTTTGGATAAGCTGGTTCATCATAGAGATTACATTGGATATGAGGACTGTACAGTAGGATAGCGTTAGTCCACTCACCAGGTTCCTCCTCCTCTGYGTCATGTTCATCCACCACCACTAGGGTCTTGGTAGAAGTCCTGGTGTTCATCATCATGGCTAGGATGATCTCTCCGTTGACAGACGTACAAGCCTCGTCCGGTTGGATACACTGCATGGAGAGAAACACAATCACAATGAGACCACTGAGAGATCCAAGATAATTCATTCATACACCATGTGAAAAAATTTCATACAGTATATTACTTTCATTAATGTTTAATGAATTTCATTAATTTCATAACACATGGAGTTTCCTATTAAAAGAAACTGTTTTTCGTATGATTTGCTTATCAGCCATGAGACTGTTACATGCTTTTCATTCATATGACAAAAGCAGTTTATAAGACCAATCAATAATCAAATCTCTACACCTTTACCCAAGACCAAGCATGCCTTTTGATCTTTGACCACACATATCATTTTCCAAGAAATCATACCTAGTCAAAACTCATGTTCCTTCCCCTGATCCCTATCCTAACCATAATGTAAATAATCAGCTGCAGCGCTGCTCTGGCGTGAGTCAGCATAGAGACCCAGCCTGACTGACAGGACATTTTAATGTAAAATACCCTCTGAGACCCAAATAGAGGGCGGCTGGGTGAGCACTAAGCAGAAAGAACTGCTTGGAAAAGGTTATGAAAGTGGAATGACTTAGCAGAGATGGAGGGAGAGAGAGAGAGAACGAGAGAAAAAGAGGGGAGTGAAAAAAGGAGAGAGAGAGAGATACAGAGAGAAAGAAAGCACGTGAGAGAGAGAACAGTGAGGAACAAACACCATTGTAAATACAACCTATATTTATGTTTATTTATGTTCCCTTTTGTACTTTAACTATTTGCACATCATTACAACACTGTATAAAGACATATTTATTATTTTGGAACTTTTGTGAGTGTAATGTTTACTGTACATTTTTATTGTTTATTTCACTTTTGTTTATTGTTTATTTCACTTGCTTTGGCAATGTTAACATATGTTTGCCAATAAAGCCCCTTAAATTGAAGCAAATTGAATTGAGAGAGACAGGACTAAATGCAAGAGAGAATGCGTGTGAGAGAGAGGGAGAGACAGAGAAAGAGAGAGAGAGAGCGAGAAAGAGAGAGAGGGGGACTAAAGGCAAGAGAGAGAGAGGGGGATTCTGGTACGGTGAGGAGAGGGGAAAGTGAAAATGACACTTGACTTGTTGGCTTGTTTTGGGTCTACAGATGGTTACTTAGGAAATCTGAAGTGGATGTATGCTTCCTGCTCTGGTTCAGAATGGATTGAGACTGACAGATGGTGCAGCAGGCCTAGCTCGTGCCAAGTCTGCAAACTGGAGCACAGACCTTCTGAATGGCTGGACTGCCCRGTCACACTGTAAACTTAACTTACACAGAGTACTCTTCAACCTACCATGAAATGTATGAATCATTGCATAGACCACAGATTCAGGTCATGCCAGTTAAGTCTGGGTTACTGCATGTAAGGCTTTGAAAGAGGTAGATGCTCCAGTATGTACCACTGGCAATGTAGTAGTTTGGTCTAGCAGTGGCACAGCCAGGCTCTGGACTACACATGCCCCGTGAAAGACCAGGGTCTTTAATAAAAAATGTAAAGCTGAAATGTCAATAAGTTTTCAACCCCTTTGTTATGGCAAGCCTAAATAGGTTCAGGAGTAAAATATGCTTAACAAGTCACATAATAAGTTGCACTCACTCTGTGTGCAATAATAGTGTTTAACATGATTAACAAAGACCAGACAGGGTTTTCCAGTGCCTCGCAAAGAAGGACACCTATTTGTAGATGGGTCATTTTTTTTAAAAATAAAGCAGACTTTGAATATCCCTTTGAGCATGGTGAAGTTATTAATTGTACTTTGGATGGTACACCCAGTCACTACAAAGATACAGGTGTCCTTCTTAACTCAGTTGTTGGAGAGGAAGGACACTGCTCAGGGATTTCACCATGAGGCCAATGGTGACTTTTAAACAGTTACAGAGTTTAATTGCTGTGATAGGAGAAAACTGAGGATGGATCAACAACATTGTAGTTTATCCACAATACTAACCTAAATGACAGGGTGAAATGAAGGAAGCCTGAACAGAATACAATTATTACAAAACATGCATCCCGTTTGCAATAAGGCACTGAAGTAAAAAATATTTGTTTTTTTCCACATACTCAGTATTCATATCCCAAAAGAAAGAAATGATCTCACTACAATACATTACGATAGAAAGTTATCAAAAATAGATAAGATCTTGCTATCATGGAAAGGAAAATACTTGTCTATTTGTTGAAAAATCACCCTGATGTCATAATGACTAATTCTTTAGTCATATTCCATGTCACCTATTTGCTTATGRTCTAGCCTACACCTAGCAACCAGTTTTTCTAATGATATAAGCCAAAAATATTACATTTGATTTGGAACGGCAAGCCAGACAAAAATTAAACGGGCCGATTTATGGCGATGAATCCGGAGGGCAGAAATGATTAAATATTAAAGAATTAGACCTCTCACTAAAGACTTCAGTCATACAAAAGTTATACTTAAATTCAAACTGGTTCCTATAGTAGATTAGAAAGAATGTCTCATCCCATGTTCAAGAATGGCCTTTTTCCGTTTATTCAGATTATAACCTCTCACTTTAATGTCTACATATCTTACATTACTCATATCTCATGTATATACTCTATTGAGACCGAATCACTGGCCACTTTAATAAATGGATCACTGGTCACGTTAAACAATGCCACTTTAAATAATGCCACTTTAATAATGTTTAGATATCTTACATTACTCATATCACATGTATATACTGTATTTTATACCATCTACTGCACCTTGCCTATGCCGCTCGGCCATCGCTCATCCATATACTTACATGTACACATTCTCATTCACCCCTTTAGATTTGTGTGTATTACGTAGTTGTTGAGGAATTGTTAGATTACTTGTTAGATATTACTGCACAGTTGGAACTAGAAGCACAAGCATTTCGCTACACTCGCATTAACATCTGCTAACCATGTGTATGTGACCAATACAAATTTGATTTGATTTATAGATTGCAAAATAGTTGGGAAGAGATGTTTGATGTACCGATTCCATGGCACATGGTTTATGAACAGATACGCAAAACGAAGCCGAATTGAAAACTTTTTAAATCTAAATTATTACATAAAATTCTTGCAACCAATAGAATGTTATATATATGGGGGATACAACCATCCCAGCTCTGCATATTTGGCTGCGAAGAGACAAAATCAATAGATCATTTGTTTTGGTACTGTCCATATGTAGCTTGTTTTTGGTCGCAGGTCCAGGTGAAACATCACAGCATAGTTGAAAAATATATGGCAAAAAAAAAAAAAAGGATGGTGTTTAAAGATAGATGGGAGGGGTTGAGTGGAGCTGAAGGGTGCGACTAAAAACAACAAGATAACTAATGGAAAATATACTGTGTCCGTAAAATGTATATAGGTTCAGAACTTTTGTGAAACAGCACAGTTTCACAAAATTGCATACAAAGTCTTTTGTTTGGGGTAAATCCAACACAACACATCACTGAGTACCACTCTTCATATTTTCAAGCATGGTGGTGGCTGCATCATGTTATGAGTAAGCTTGTAATTGGCAAGGACTATGCAGTTTTAAAAATAAAAAACTATTATTTTAGCTTAGCACAGGCAAAATCCTAGAGGAAAACCTGGTTCAGTCTGCTTTTCAACAGATGCTGGGAGGAAAATGCACCTTTCAGCAGGACAATAACCTAAAGCATAAAGCCAAATATACACTGGAGTTGATTACCAAGACGGCATTGAATGTTCCTGAGTGGCCTAGTTGGCTTGAACATTTAGGACCTTGAACATGGCTGTCTAGCAATCAACAACCAACTTGAGAGAGCTTGAATAATTTTTTGAAGAATAACGTGCAAATATTATATAATCGAGGTGTGCAAAGCTCTTAGAGACTTACCCAGAAAGACTCACAGCTGTAATTGTTGCCAAAGGTGATTGTAACATGCATTGTCTCTGGGGTCTGAATACAAAAATGATATATTTCTGTATTTCATTTTGAAAAAATGTGCAAAAATCTCTAAAAACACTTTGCCATTATGGGGTATTGTGTGTAGATGGGTGATATTTTTTTATATTTTTGTATACATTTTGAATTCAGGCTGTAAGACAACAAACTGTGGAATAAGTCAAGGGGTATGAATACTTTCTGAAGGCCCTGTATGTGTGTGGAAAACATTTCATCACAGGTAAGACATTTAACGTGTTTAGTCTGTTTGTAATTACACTCACTACTTGTAGCTGTATAATCTGTTTGTGTTGTGGTCTTGGCTAGCTTAATGTTCCAGTCAGTAGCTAGCTAGCACTCGYGTGGCTCCTAGGACTGTCATGAAAAGGGGCATGTATTACGTTTTTCTAAGTAGTGAGAACGCTCGGGAGCAGGCAATGTTGAAAAGCAATCTTTAGATGTTGTACTTTTCTTAAATGTAGTTTTGAAATTGACTAAAACATGTAGACAACAAGAAAATTGCGTTCTGTAAGCCAATAGGGAAACCAAAGTAACCACAGGTTGTTTTCCTCACAGGTGGGCGGGGCCGTGACGCTCTAGCTAATAGACTGGGACTATAGGASCCAAGGATGTCAAGTAACTCAAGAAATAATACAAATATGGAAAAAAACTAAAACATACCATTGCCAGTCCCTGGTTATTGTGGGGTCTCTTAGAGCAAACGGACATTTCACAGTGCAGGAAGAGCAACGATCCATTGAAGTGTGAGTTGAAGGTGAAGCTGAACCTCTTCCTGTCGGTCTGGGAGTGGGAGATAGGTAGGTCTCTCTGACTGTAGTATTTGACGGTGTCGTCTGTAGGGCAGATATTCTCGATCAGGGTATAGTCTGACGCGATGTTGGGGTTTGAGTTGGCAGAGATGAAGCAGGTCTGGATCATGAAGCCAAGATCTGGGTCGACTTTGAAGGCTCCAATCTGACAGGAGAAATACATTTTAAAAAATCAAGATCAAAGATTTTTGTGTTAAACAAAACATTGTGTTAAACATTGTGTCATTTTTCACAAAAWAAATCAACTCATGTGCCAAAATATTGTCCAGTTTATAATGTGTAAGCAAGATGGAGGTTATAAGATTGATACAGCCTCTAAAGATGTCAGATGATTCTATTTACGAATCCTCTCATCGACGTCGTTGAATTGACAAACTATCTGTTTCGCTCTGCAAAGTTGTGTGAAGAACACCATCTTGGCAAATGTCTGTACACTCTGTCAGTCCAGGAGCTGACTATTTGTTTTAACACAGAGAACAAGCTAAAGGAACACTATCAGAGTGCTATCAGGTCCAAGAATCACAAATCCTGTGGATTTCAGTCCCTTCAAACGTTTTAAGAGGATCTTTCCTTCGGCAGACCACAAGGCATTTCCCTGAGTTATGGGCTGCATCCCAAATGGCACCCTATTCCCCATATAGTGCACTACTTTCGACCAGAAACCTATGGACCCTGAAATAGGGTGCCATTTGGGACGTAACATGACTTATTATCCCCCTGCTGCTTTCTCTCTCCCTTTTCTCTGAAAGATCTACATGTGTTTTACTGTTTTCTGGCTGTGCCATCGACATGCCAAGGTTGTCAAAAAGCTTGCCCAGTCAAAAGCACACATGTACGCACGCAGGCACGTACACACAAACACGCACACAGGCACGCACACACACACACTGCGTTCAAAGGACAGCTCATGGTTGGCAGCGACTAGTGAAAACCCAGTGAGCACTGTACATGCAGGCTGTGACCTGACCTATGAGTAACACAAGTTATGACACACTTGTTGCACAACAGCAGTTTCCTTTACAGCTTAGTTTGGGCTGTAGCCTCGGGGGCTAGGGCAGGGCATGGCAGATCTCAGCCCAGTGTGAGAGGTGTGGAGGTGGGAGAGAAAGGGCTAGAAAGGGGCTAAGGACTAGGCCCCATGKCCCCACACACAGAGCTCTTTGTGACTTGTTGCTGATGTCTCTCTGAGGCCACACTGTCAGAGCAGCCGTCCTCCTCAAATACCTCCATAAATCAACACTTCAAAGAGCCTCACTGTGTGGATCTCAAACTTATCTTACACAACCCCCCGATAGGACCTTCTTAGTAATTACTTTTCAGTGCTATTAGCAAGGTACATTCTGGACTTTCCAGGCAGAATAAATAGAAGATAAGGTCTATGGGGAGAATTCTAAATGTAAAACAGTACTGTATGTGCCAGGACACTTAAGACAGAGATGATGGCAGGGAGGGGTAGTTAACAGCAGAAAGACCATATGTTAACTTTATATCCTTCCGACCCAGACCAAATATCAACGGACCCTGTGGAAGCTAAAACACTAACAGATGAAAGTGGACCAGACCAGTGTACACACAGAACAGTCCTCACTGTTGTTTTGACAGGCCTCATATTAAGAGAGACAGAGACACAGACATATACACACAGACAATCCTGGCTCTTGTGAAATCGCTCCAACTCACATGTCCCAGCATCTGGATACTAGCCTACTAATTATATTCATCTGAGCGAATCACACACAGACTAAAAATATAACAGACACAATGTACTACTTAAATATATTTAATACAGTTTATAGTATTTCACTGCTTCGTTTACCTCTACAAAGACCTGTTTCTTTTTGGAGACGGTATGGAAGGCCTGGGTAGACGGATAACGGAAGAGATGGGTGTTGTACAGCTCCATGTTGAACATGACGTCGGTGCTGAGCGGTTCCTTTGCTGCCGGGGCAATACGAGGGAACGATCCTGATGATCCTGATCCTCCTAGAGTGTCCTGGTTCTTCCTGTAGGTGCAGTTGAACTGGAGAGAGGCGGGAGAGAGGAGAGAAAGCCAGTCAAAACAGCTGAACTGGAGGGAGAAGTAGAGAAGAGCCAATCCAAACAGTTGAACTGGAGGGGTGAAGAAGAGAAGAGCAAATCACAACATAATCATAGTTCTAACATACCCTGGCCCTTACCCTGGCCCTCACATTACCTGGCCCTCACATTACCTGGCCCTCACATTCCCTGGCCCTCACATTACCTGGCCCTCACATTACCTGGCGCTCACCCTCGCCCTGGCGCTCACACTACCTGGCCTTCACAGCTAGGAGCGTGTCAAGTGTTTCATCACAGCAATATCACTGAGGGACACAGAGATACAGGCAGGAGGAGACAAAGATGAGAGAGGAAGAGTGTGCATGGGTAAAGAGTATGGCTATAGAGACACAGAGAGAGAAAGGAAAGAGACTTTGTAGATGAAAGGGAAAGCGTGATAGCAGATTTCCCAAAACGTTCAGGTCAGAAGAAGTTCAAGACATAAAGATAATGTGGGGAGTAGACGGTGAGAGTTGGAGTCTTCCATCCTCCTAAGAAGCCAGATGAGTCTTTACTAGCACTGAGGGACTCTGGGAGATGGAGTTTCAACCATCTGGACAGGATTCAGGCGGAGGTACTATGTTATTTATTGATGATCAGTGGTCTGGTCTTGACTCCCAACTCTCTCAACCCCAGGCAGGCCCTGTCATGCAATGCTACTCTCTTAATTCCTTTTTCATTTAGGGTTCATTAACCAGGGTAAACTCCCTTGAGTTTGAAAACCAACCTCTTGTTCGAGGGAGTGTATGTATGAAAAATGTATGAAAAACAAACAAACGGAGAGTCATGTAGCTACAGGACTGGCTCTTGCCATTTGGGGGCCCTAAGTGAGATCTGGTTGGGGGCCCCCCACGTCCCGGTAAAACATATTAGTGCTCCAGCCCCATTTCATGGCTGAGAGAAAAAWTTTAGTTTTAAAGTTAATTTCCTGCAATACTACCCATTTTGCCATTGGGTGGAGAGACATCTTTGCAGTTTTATAGAAGTTGGGGAAAAAAACAAGCGACCGCTTATGCCTGTAGCTGGCCCTGTGTAGCTAGATGTCTTACCAGAATGGAGGACCTGTGTTCTGGTCCTGAGAGAGAATCATATAGAATCTATATTATAGATGTCTTACCAGAATGGAGGACCTGTGTGCTGGTCCTGAGAGAAAATCATGTAGAATCTATATCATCTTATATTATAGATGTCGTACCAGAATGGATGACCTGTATTTTGGTCATGAGAGAGAATCATATAGAATCTATATTATAGATGTCTTACCAGAATGGAGGACCTGTGTTCTGGTCCTGAGAGAGAATCATATAGAATCTATATTATAGATGTCTTACCAGAATGGAGGACCTGTGTTCTGGTCCTGAGAGAGAATCATATAGAATCTATATTATCTTATATTATAGATGTCTTACCAGAATGGATGACCTGTGATCAGGCCCTGTGGTGGGCTCCAGGAAAGCAGCCCTCTCCAGCGCCTCTGTCTCCCAAGGGAAAGTAACGTCTCCGGACTCTAGATCATCGTAATCCAGGGGAACACCACTCCCATCCTTAGGCTCATCGTGACTTATCAGGATCTGGATGTCAACCACAGGGGAGTTGAACACAGCCTGTTCTAAAGTAGTGTACTATATAGCTAGGGTGCCATTTGGGACACACCCACATTGAACAGGTTCAGCTTGACTTTTTAGAATCTGTACGTCAGCCACACAGGGGAGTTGATCATTGAATCATTGAACATAGTTCAGATATATTCACAAGGTGAACAGGACATGTTCCCAGCTATTGGCGCCAAATCATGTTTTAAGGGTGCATCTCAAATGACATATATAGTGCACTACTTTTGTCAGGGCTTTGGTAAAAAAACAGTGCACTATATAGGGAATATGGTGCCTTTTGAGACACACACCAGGAAACTTTACCAGTGATTGGCGCCAAACTATTTTAAAATAATGTTCTGCGTGTGAATGGTGTGTTTCATTCAGGGGCTCAGGACTAGTGTTGCAAAGCTACCGGTAATTTAGGTAATTAACAGAAAATATGGCAATCTATCGTAACTTTGGTAATGTATATTTGAATAACTTAAAAACATTTATAATAATATAGAATATTCCTTTTTTATATCTGTGTCCATATTGTTCATGAGTTTCTAGTACATGGTTCAAGAGAAAATAGCCTAATTAATGAAAAAAGCATGGCATTTTCAATTAACTCGACTAACTATTGACTTTTTCATAACTGACACCAGTTTGATGGCAAAACACTGAAACAAATACATATTGACATAATAACATAAATATATATATTTTTTAAACATATAGGATTTTATATAGTTTTTTWAAATCATCTTATTCAATCAATTCATAAGTTTTACATGTGATAAGGCCACACAGAGGGCCAAAGATTATTACAGAACCGTACCCAAAAGGGCCACTAGATGTCTTGTGATAGATTACATAAAATCCTTCAAAGATACCAAAATTCTGGTAGTTTACTGGTTTCCAGTAATATAAGTTTCCAGTAATATACCCTCCCTTTGCAACCCTACTCAGGACACCAGTGATGCGGCTCTGGTCTGAATCTAGCTGCCAAAACATTCTTCAAACAGATGAGCTGAAATTAAAATGTGGGAACGTCCAGAGATCAACAGTCCAGAGCTGAGAGCTCTATCAGGTAGAAAGAACCCTGTGAAGCATATATTTCATTTTCTCCGCAGGAAAGAAACACCTGAAGCCCACTCTGTGTACTTCAGACGTTCACAGGGTCAGAGGTGAGTTAGGGCTAGAGGACAAGGACTAAATGAGGTAAATTATTGCCATTTAGTTTATTCCTACTGGTGCTTATTTCACACGTGTTGACCCTCCAGTGTAGTCTCTAGTCTAAGGATGCATCCCAAATGGCACCCTATTCCCTATATATTGCACTACTTTTGACCAAGGCTCTAATGCACTATATAGTAAATAGTAGGCTTGGGCGGTATACCATATACCAGGGAAATTTGGAAATAGCCACAGGATGTTTTTTCAATACCGTTGAATTTCTATTTTATTTTTATAAATTAGAATATTTGTAGCTACTTTTTAAGTAAATACCTGCAGTCAACTTGTGCAATACGTTAGGAGATAAAGAAGATTCCGTTCTTCAGTTTACCTGTCACATAATTTTTCATTATGAAGCTTACTGGTAGTTCCCAGTCACGTGGTGTTTGTTTACAAGCGCACAACAACAAGAGACCAGAACCTTGTGAGTCACTAACTGTTGTGCAGCATGTGCCCGGTGATCTAGTTTCAGTGTGGAATTCACAACTAAATGTTTCCCAGCTATATATTTTTAACTGTGCATTGGGTTTGCTAATTTAGTAGCTAGTTAGCTATCTCGCTAAGTGGTTAGCGTCTTCCAAAATCAAGCTTCGCTTTGTAACAGCTGAGAATCCCCTACTGGATCAAGATCCTTGCTGTCTAATGTGTGTTTTGTGCAGCAAACTGTGAGTAGCATTTTTTAGTTACTTGTAAAAATGTATGAGCTGGGATGTCTGTCCTGCAAATAGTTTAGGTCAGAGACTGTATAAAATGTTTGCAATGTGCTTGTTAGCATTTAGTTAGCACTCTCTATGGGTTAGCATTGCTAACCTTTGGACTACAGAGGCTCAGTGGGGTTTGAAAATAGCTCCCCTTGTGTTCAATGCTGGTATGACCAAATATCCCGGGATGGCACAAGGCCGGTATGACTCTGGATACCGCCCAAGCCTAATAAATAAAAAATGCTTATTCGTAGGATGGAACAAACAAGGACCATACAAGGACATGGGGCTTTGATGTATTGCGAAACAGCTAAATGAAGAATACTTTATTTTGACCATAGGGAACTGAAGTTATCTTTGTATCTAAGAAGAGAAAAAAATAAGAATTATCCAGGAGTAATAAAGGCCTAGTTCACAAATTTTGCAGGGGGTATTTTATTTATTTATATGTTGATTTATCAAGGGGTGGGAAGCCCCCTCAGCACCCCTACTTCCCGCAGCAATTCATAGTGTTGTCCTGATTTAGCCCAAGCTGCCCCTAGCTGTTCCTCCCATGCACATAGAGATAATGGATTACCACTGTTCAGAGTAACAGGATAGGGTTGGGGGATACAGCCATAGAGGTCCTATAATTGTTCTATTTAAATATGTGAATACAGTACTCATATAGGGCTAGTTTCCAGACACAGACCAAGCCAAGTCTTGGACTGAAAGTATTTTAAATGGAGATGCATTTTAGTCCAGGGGTATGCTTATTAGGGTCTGGGCACCCTCCATTTCCAGGCTTTACAAGATTTTGGAGTATGGTAACATGTGGTAGGCTAGGGTCCAGGAAACCTGCCTTCAATGAGTTGTTATAGATGCTAATTTGCTAAATGTGCTACTCACTGAGTTGATGTAGAGGACCATAGGACCGGGGTGCATGGGGTACTTGGTGGTCTGACAGCCCTCCAATGGGGTCACCAATGTGTAGTGGGTGGAGTTGACCGTTGCTTTGCATTCTGGGTCTTGAAGAGTCAGGTTGACATTAGCGTAACCGTTGGCCTGAGGAAAGAGACAATGTAATTATTACATTGACAATGTAAATATTGAAAGTATTTTTTAAATTATATAATGTCAATGTAATCTATAATCTTTGCAATMAAATTTAAATCATGATCAATGATCATCTCAAAACGATCAGTAGAGCTGACTGAGACACATGGCACTACACTAGTGAGGCATTAGACGTCACTATGCCATTCGACAGCACAGACTACTTCTCTGTGTGATGTTAAATAAAACCACAGGATAGTCCAACTCTAACCATAATTATACCTAATTGCAGTGTGTCGGTTTTACTACACTGTGATGTTGTCTATTGTGTTGGGCCTGCTTCACAGTGCCCAATGGTAGCACACAAGTACAGACACACACACAGTAGCAAACACACTATACACTGTTGATTCAAGTCAGTGCCAGTCAGTATTAAAGAGAAATAATCATACAGTTAAATCAAGCATGAAAAGTGTGAATTCCACAACTGCCTTTCGTCCATTTTTGACACAATGGAGGCAGACATTTAGTCAGATTGATAAACCAGTTGGCGGACTAAAGTATCTCCTCACCTGCAGAGTCTCTCGGTCGATGCAGACCACTATCCTGCTCTCCTCACACTGAACACTGAGACCAACACTGAGGGTCCCCTGCTGCTCCTCAGGCGCCCCACCCTGCTCCCCTCCCAGCCGGTCATCCAGGGAGGGGGGCAGGGACAGGTAGGGCAGGCCCTGCTCCATGAGCGGGGGGAAGGGGAAGGTGAAGGGCAGGCCACCGGAGTGTGGGGCAGCACCACCCTGACCACCAGAGAGGATGGGGTTGGTGTCCCGTAAGATGGAGAGTTCTGGAGGGAACATGGAATCCAGGGGATCCACCACATCTGTAAGTGAAGTGTGTGTGACACTTTTTAGTCACACACACAGATGCACGAATGCACAAGCACGAATGCACACGCACACACTCACACACACACACACACAAAGGCCTCATCTGGTGATTTTAAAGGCATGGAGATTGCACAGAGCACAAACAGAACAGAACATTGAAACTAAATTGGCTCAGAGTTAGCAGACTTGAGTTTCAGACTATTGTCTTTATAAGGACAGTTAAAATTGGATGTCGATGGTATGTGGTTGAAAAATCAATGATTTATACTTTTATAACAAGCGCTTACATATAAAATGTATTATTATTATTAGCATAATTTATTTACACAGTAGATATMTTTCTTAAATTTAGTGAACCTATGTCTATTTGTCATGCATTATCTATTATTTTCATTATAGTAAACATACACTTTCAATGACCACTTTATTAGTTACACCCATCTAGTACCGGGTCGGACCCCCCTTTGCCTCCAGAACAGCCTGAATTCTTCAGGGAATGGATTCTACAAGGTGTGGCATTCAAACGTGGCTCAATTGCTATCAAGGGACCTAATATGTGTCAGCAAAATATTCCTCACACCATTACACCACCAGCCTGTACCATTGACACTAGGCAGGATGGTGCCATGGACTCATGCTGTTTACGCCAAATCCTGGCTACCATCAGCGTGACACAACAGGAACCGGGATTCGTCGGACCAGGTGATGTTTTTCCACTCCTCAATTGTYCAGTGTTGGTGATCGCGTGCCCACTGGAGCCGCTTCTTCTTGTTTTTAGCTGATAGGAGTGGAACCTGGTGTGGTCTTCTGCTGCAATAGCCCATCCATGACAAGGACTGATGAGTTGTGCGTTCCGAGATGCCATTCTGCACACCACCGTTATTTGCCTGTTTGTGGCCCGCCTGTTAGCTTGCACGATTCTTGCCAATCTCCTTCGACCTATCATCAACAAGCTGTTTTTGCCCACAAGACTGCTGCTGACTGGATGTTTTTTGTTTGTCTCACCATTCTCTGTAAACCCTAGACACTGTCATGCATGAAAAGCCCAGGAGGCCGGCTGTTTCTGAGATACTGGAACCGGCGTGCCTGGCACCGACAATCATACCACGCTCAAAGTCGCTTAGGTCACTTGTAGGGTTGGGCGTAAATCCCAGGATTTACGGTATTACTAGCTTGGTACACAAGGGGGCGCCAAAATAAACAAAAAAAAAGCCCTATGGGCATCTATTACCAGAATGCTAACAAAATTAGAATAAGTAATAACACATTTCCATGGAGGCTGCTAGCTAAATATGCTAACGAACGCAAACAAAAATAAACTTATTGCAAAGACAGGCAATCCAGCTCATAAAGTTATACATATATAGGTAGGAGCTACCGAATGTCATTTTTGGTGAGTTTGGACATTTACAAGCGAATGTGAATGAGAGACTCAAAGTTTTGAYGCATGGTTGTCTGAACAGTACTCTGGAGCAGTGTGTACAGGCTGTGTGTGTGGAATCTGGAGTCACTAGGGCAACTGGCCTGCCTGCCTGCTCTGCTTGGAGAAGATGGGGGAGGAGCAGACGGACCGAGAACAGAGAGGATAAAAAAAGCAAGGAAATCAAAACAGCCTACAGATAACTCATCCATAGGGCTTTGACTTTGTTAATTCAGCCACTTACTTAGATGACGCAACCCTTAATTCAACTTGCTAGTTAATGCAAAATTCTGTGTTTTTTCATGCAGGAACAAAATATGAAACGCATAAGAAATATTTTGCTGCGTTTTGGAAAGCAGATCTAAAATGCTTCTTACTGGAATTTCTGCTCGACACCAGACTAATTTTGTGCTTCAAGCTGCACTTCTCCACTTGGATGAGACTTCACGAACGGGCATTCTATCAGCAGACAGCGCTATGAGATGAACTTTAAGCAAAACATTAGGAAATTTAGCTGGCTACATTCTTTCTATGATAAACATTAGAAATATGATGGCCATGCATCGTTTTTGCAAAAAAAAAGTGCTTTTTCATTGTAAGCTCATTTACTTTTGTGGTTGCCAGCCAAGTAGTGTTGYGCTTCTATTGTCATCTGATGAAAATGAAGCTATTTTCTGCCAAATTTGTTGCACTATTGTTTTTTCTGTGAAGCAAAACTATAGCTGCACATCCCTGATCACTAGTGAAGCAAAAGACACCGTTGGCTTTCAATATAAAACGAGCCCCTGTCAATACACAGCTGGACTCACCTGCTCCTGCTTTCTCCCGTTGTGMTATTTACAAACAAACACTTGACTGTCTCAACTGTTCTGGGGAAGCAAGGTAAGATTCTTAATGTAAAATAATGTGACAGGTGAAAAGAGGAATGCAATCTGCTTTATCTCCTAATATATTGCACAATTTGACTGCAGGTATTTACTCAAAAATAAGCTACAAATATTAACATTTATTGAAAAACTTAAAATAAGTAGGGTTCAATGGTGACAGTATTGAAAACCATCCCGTGGCTACTTCCAAATACCCCGGTATACCGCCCAAGCCTAGTGGAAGCCCGACTGGAATTTTTCAAATAAGTTATTCATACTCAAATAAGCCACCAATTGCATGAAAACAACTTCTAAAAATCTTGGATAAAAAAGGACATTTAGAGGTCTATAATTACTCAGTGAGGAGGGGACTAGATTGTCTTTTTAAGGAGAGGTTGGACCAGAGCTGTTTTTGGAAAGGAGCCGGAGTTCATGGCGCAATTTACAATAGACATAATGTTGAGGCCAACATTAGGCATAACTTCTTTAAGTAGTCTAGTAGGGATCACTTCTAAGGGGCAGGAGGAGGTCTTCATGTGAGCTACAGTATCAAGGAGGGAATTAAAGGATATTTGCTCAAAGGAGCAAAAGGAAGCAGTAGACAGTCTCAGAGCGGTTGCCTTTAGTGCCTCCTGACCAGAAATGCTGTTATGGTGTCGGCTACTGTCAATCTGGGATCTAATATTTTCTATAAAGAATCGTAAACTGTTTGCAGAGATCAGGGGATGCGAGCATGTCACTCTTGGGGGGGGGGGGGGGCACCAACAACACAATCAGTTGTCTAAAAACTGAATTATAGAAGCCTGGATGTTTCTCACCTGGCTCCCTGAGCCTCAGGTTAAAGGTGTTAGCTACAGGTGTGTGGGTGTAGGTGGTGACCGGTCCGTAACCATGATCCTCTGCCCACTTGATCAAGGCCTGAGAGCCAGACGGGAGGTGGTGCTTAGGGGTCCTAGACACCTCCATCAGCCTCTCTGTGTTGGGGCTCAGACTGATGGTATCTGGCGTCTGAAAGAAAGGTAAATACAGGTTTATATTAGTCATATGGAATATTAAATATGACATACAGTATACAGTCATTTTCTTCCGACAGGTGGAGTCACTCCTATGTGATGCTCGTCCCTCAGTACAGACAGAGCAATCTGACCATATTTTAAACCAGTCTGTGTCATGAAAGTTATTTTATAGAGATCAAAGTCGGTGCTTTTTCTCTTCTAGTCAGCAGCATTTACAGTAATCTCTACCTCTGCTAAAGTTCCATTTCCTTTGTCTGACTGTATGGAACAGTAAAAACGACCCTGTCAGCTTCAAAAGCCAGCGTGACCACAACCCACAATGAAAGTGTGAGAGTATTTCACATACTTTCATATCTTGACAGAGTAAAAGTCAAAGAACCATTTTACATTTGTTAGGTTTCTTCATGGAAGGAAAACCCATGACAAATGTACTACTGCCCATAGTGGTGAAGGGTCATACGCACGCTCGATCAAACACACACACGATCACACACACACATCGAAGGCCTGATCAATGGTGGGACTTAGTCTAATGTGTCAGATTTCTACCAGAATTCCTCATTAGTTCCGCAGTGTTCCGTGCTGTATAATGTGAGGGAGCTAATCCCTTCTCACAGATCCACTCTGTCACAAATGGCATCCTATTATTTAGTGTACTACATATGACCAAGCTCATGTACTCTGTCAGCCTGGCCTGTACTTTCCCAGACACCCTGGACCCACTCCAATTTGCATTCCGCCTTAACAGATCCACAGATGACGCAATCTAGTTGCACTTCACACTGCCCTCTCCCACCTGGACAAGAGGGGAAATAWCTATGTAAGAATGCTGTTCATAGACTACAGCTCAGCTTTCAACACCATAATCCCCTACAAGCTCATCTGCAAGCTGGGGACCATGGGACTGAACACCTACTTCTGTAACTGGATCCTGGACTTCCTAACGGGACAGCCCCAGGTGGTAAGGGTAGGCAACAACACCTCCACCAGGCTGACCCTCAACATGGGGGCCCCTCAAGTTCCCTGCTGTACTCCTTGTTCACCCATGACTGCATGGCCACGCACAACTCCAACACCATCATCAAGTTTGGTGACGACATGATGGTGGTAGGCCTGATCACCGACGGCGATGAGACAGCTTACAGGGAGGAGGTCAGAGACTTGGAAGTGTGGTGCCATGACAACAACCTTTCTCTCAATGTCAATAAGACCAAGGAGCTGATCGTGGACTACAGGAGAAGGAGGGGAGAACACGTCCCTGTCCACATAGACAGGGCTGTTGTGGAGCTGGTTCAGAGCTTTAAATTCCTTGGCATCCACATCAATAAGGACTTAACATGGTCCACACATACCCGGACAGTTGTGAAGAGGGCACAACAGTCCTCTTTCTCCTCAGGAGGCTGAAAATATCGGATCCTCAGAAAGTTGTACAGCTGCACCATCGAAAGCATGACTGGCTGCATCCCGGCTTGGTATGGCAAATGCACCACCATCGACCGCAAAGCGCTACTGGATAGTCCAGTACATCACTCAGGGCGAGCTCCCTGCCATCCAGGACCTCTATATCAGGCCAGAAAAATTGCCAAGGACTCCAGCACCCCAAGTCATTGACTGTTCACTCTGCTACGATCTGGCAAATGGTACCGGAGCATCGGCTGTCAGACTAACAGGCTCCAAGACAGCTTCTACCCCAAGCCATAAGACTGCTAAATAGCCAAAAGAATGCTTAAAGGGATATTTCGGTTTTTAACATGTTAGACCTCATTTTCGACTTACTTTTAGTGTTGAAGCCTCACCCAGGCAATTGTTTTGGTCAGACTTCCATTCCTGAGATTTATTTGGCTGTCTTAGTTGCTTGCAAGAGTCATATCGTTGTAGTGGCCAGACTCACCCCAAAAAACGTGTTTCAAAACATCTGGGCTATAYAGGCATGTCAATATCGAAACACTTTTTCCACAATTACGAGCATAAAATGTGTATATCCCGAACTGTGTTTACTGTTTTACCCTTGTATTGGAACTAATTTCTACGTCACTACTACATCCGCGTGCTGCTCGTCTTGCTTAGCCACACCTCCAAATTCTACAGAGCCTGCTACTCRAGGATAGCGCAGTACAGACACACCTTTCAAGCGCTACACTACCCAAAACAATKACATAAAAATCAAAACATATCTGAGTCGGACAGCTACAAGCCTGAAGAGGATGCATACTTTGCAGAACCATATTTATATGGGCCAGATTATACTGATGAAGAGCTTGGACAGATAGAAGCCGAGACAGAATGGGAGAAATGGCAACAGGTGATCCGGCAGACCAGCAACAGCGCCCAGAGAGAGAGTCACGGGGAACTGGTGGTGTAAATGTGAAAAATCTGAGAAAAATGCAAGGCAATGCAGACCAAAATTGAGTGTTCCGATTGGACTTGATAATGCCAACACTTGAAKWACTAAATGTGTCTGCTGGAGACACTGATGATGTCAGTAACAGCACAACAGTCTGTGTGACAGATCATGCAGATTTCACAGCTCATATCAACCCAGGAGTCATTTAAATGTTTTTCCATGTCCCTAAGATCAACTGAAAAAAGGGACCACGTCCAGCGGGAGCAAATGGGCAGTTGTCCATAGATTCAGTAAACATTTKAAATTGAAGTTATCAATAATGTATACATAACAATGAATGTATTATCTGTTTCCTATAATGATCCCTTAATGATACACTATATATACACAAAATGATACACTATATATACAAAAGTATGTGGACACCCCTTCAAATTAGTGGATTCAGTTACTTCAGCCACACACGTTGCTGACAGGTGTATAAAATCGAGCACACAGCCATGCAATCTCCATAAACAAAGTAGAATGGCCTTAATGAAGAGCTCAGTCAACGTGGCACCGTCACAGGATGCCACCTTTCCAACAAGTCAGTTCGTCAAATTTCTGCCCTGATACAGCTGCCCCGGTCAACTATAAGTGTTGTTATAGTGAAGTGGAAACGTCTAGGCGTAACAACGGCTCAGCCGCAAAGTGGTAGGCCAAACAAGCTCACAGAACGGGACCATCGAGTGCTGAAGCATGTAGCACTTAAAACTTGTCTGGTTGCAACACTCACTATCGAGTTCCAAACTGCCTCTGGAAGCAAAGTCAGCACAAGAACTGTTCGTCGGGAGTTTCATGAAATGGGTTTCCATGGCCAAGCAGCCGCACACAAGCATAAGATCACCATGCGCCAAGTGTCGGCTRGAGTGGTGTAAAACTCGCCGACACTGGACTTTGGAGCAGTGGAAACATCTTCTCTTGAGTGATGAATCACGTTTCACCATCTGGCAGTCCGACCTGCCCCAATACATAGTGCCAAATGTAAAGTTTGGTGGAGGAGGAATAATGGTTATGCCCCTTTGTTCCAGTGAAGGGAAATGTTAATGTTACAGCCTACAATGACATTCTAGACGATTCAGTGCTTCCAACTTTGTGACAACCATTTGGGGAAGGCCCTTTCCTGTTTCAGCATGACAATGCCCCCGTGCACAACACAAGGTTCAGACARAAATGGTTTGTCGAGATCTGCGAGCATTTCACGGTTAAGTATTCGGAGCATGTGACAAATAATATTTGATTTGGTTATTAACTGTCATGTTAAACAGATATTTACATTTTAGTAATTTATCCAAAGCAAATGGGGTTAAGTGCTTTGCTCAAGGGCACATCAGCATATGTTTTTTCTCCATGTAGTCAGCTTGGGGATTTGAACCAACGACCTTTCATTTACTGTCCCAACGCTCTTAACCACTAGGCTACCTGCCAACCCATATCGGACCAAGCTGGTACTGTCCTAGAACAGTAAACTGTAGGTCAGGATCACAGCCCATCGCTACCATGTGTCCTCATGTGTCCCCAGTCCCCTCCTCCCTCTAATTTTTCTATTAGCGTAACCTACTACTGTAGCCAACCGTAGACCTGCTCTGTTGGCCTGATTGATTCAGTGCAGTGACAGCCTAAAGTGTAGTTGTACAAACAGGCAGAAGGTGGCTGGGGCTGAGTGTAGGTCTGTGTCCCAAATGGCACCCTAATTCCTATATAGTGCACTACTTGTGACCAGAGATCCATGGACCCTGGTCAAAAGCAGTACACTACATACGGAATAGGGTGCCATTTGGGATGCRGTCCTGGGCCTAAACAGAGCTGGCTGCCTAGCAGAGGCACACACCCACCCTGCCTGCATGAGGGTGACTGTTACATAATGTGGGAACCAACCCAGGGTAGCAGAGACCCAGAGCCCATAAGACAACACAAGACACCTCCACTGAGGTCAGCACTTTGCATAGGGACCATGGAATGGAGCTACGCAGCACTCATAAAGATGATAAGATAGGAGGGCAGGCCAGTTTTGTTTGGGCCACAGAGATGGTCTTTTTTCCTTTAGTCCAGGTCATCATTGTAAATTACAATTGGCTCTCAAATAACCCACCTTTAGGTAAAAAAAAACAAAACTGTCTTATTAATAGACAAAACACATTTTATATCCATTAGATATCTGATGGCTGTGCCAAAGGTGTAAGTGCCATCCATCATTATGACTTCAGATATAAGTAAATGGTTTATTTTTTTATACATACATTGCATTGTCAACCTTAAACCAAATAATTATCCCTTGGTGTAAGCCTTGTAAATGTGTGTATGTATGTCTTTCAATGACAATAAAAGTGTAGAAACGACCACAGTGTATGGGTGTCAATGTTAACAAGAATGAATCAATATTTAAATTCTACAGACAGTCRTGGATGCATTTATTACACAGGATTTTAACCTGATTCTGTATGTAAATCCGAGACACTCCATTTAGCATGATATGTTACGTATCGTATGGCATATATTCATTTGTGGATGTCCATCACCCATTTCGTATGATATGTTACAAATTACAATTCATATTATATGTTATGRATTTTCCAAAYGTACAATATKTTATGAATTTGCAAACGTACAATATGTTACGAAGTAGCAAAACATATGACATGTTACGAATTCTAGCTAGGTGGCTAATGTTAGCTAGGCTAGGGGTTAGGGTTACGGTTRGGGTTAAGTTTAGGAGTTAAGTTAAAGGGTTAAGGTTAGGGTTAGTGAAAAGGGTTAGCTAACATGCTAAGTAGTTGCAAAGTAGCTGAAACGTAGTAAGTATTTAAAAGGTTGCTAATTAGCTAAAATTGTCTGTGATGAGATGCAAACTCACAACCTTTGGGTTAATAGAYGTTTGCGTTATACGCCTACCCATCCAAACACCCTACCATTTCTGCAATCCAAAGCACTCAGGTCTGGTGAAACCATAGGCAGAGCTAGGGCTGGTCCCAAATGGCACCCTATTCCCATTATAGTGCACTTACTTTTGAYCAGGGCCCATAGTACTTTGGTCAAAAGTAGTTCACTTTATAGGGAATAGGGTGTCATTTGGGAGGCAGCCAGAGCCTGCAGTCAGCAGCGCTCATAACTCACATTATCATGGATGACAAACAGGTCAGGCCTATGAAAATGTCTTGCCCCCCTCCTCTTCCCCCTTTCTCCTCCTCCTTTCCCCTCCTTATTTGATGCGATGACAACCCTTAGTGCTGTCAGGGTGATATTTCACGGTTCATCCATCCCCCTCCCTCCTTCCACCCCCTGCAGGCAGGTTGAAACCAGGTGCCACTTCAACAMTCCTCAGATTGTGACAAATGTATTGGTCAGCAACACAAAGTGGTGACATGCCTGTCTGTCTGCTGTGCCCGTCTAGTCATGTGTTGTGACATGGTTCTTCTGCCTGTATTCCCTCACACCATCGGTGCCATTGTGATGTGTTACTGAGACAGTGAAAAAAATATTGGCAGTGAAAAATCTGAAAGTTGAACTACTCAATTTGAAAAAAACTCAATAACAGTGCCGCCACTTGGTTTGCTATAAAGCTGAGGGATGGAGTCTTGGGCCTCTGGAGATGGCCTTTAAATAAACTGCTACTACTGAAAATCAAATAATTTTTATTTAGGTCAAAACAGCTCTTAACTAAAGGAGAGGCTGTGTTTKTTACGTTCAGAGTGACGTTCTGAGTCACGTACCACTACATTCAGTTTCCCGCTGATGCTGTGAGCCTTGATGACCCAGTTGACAGACTTCTGACACTTCAGCAGCAGCACGATGTCACGAGGCAACAGAACATCTGCCCCCAACGGCCTCAGATCAACGATCACATCCACCTGAAACGCACTGCTCAAGGAGGATGGGGGGGGAGAGAGAGAGAGAGATAAGAATTTTGGAAGGCCCAAAACACTCTGTATTTACATGCCTTCTCTCAGTCTGGCCAACTGATTAAGAAACTGGAAGTATTCCCAGGAAGAGGAGGACATGCGTGTAACAGACCAGACCACATAGCAGCAGTATGGTAAAATACATGTATTTCTGGGCTCTTCATGCATATACAAAGTAATCACACCACTGGAAGAGTGAGGCGATTATCTGGCAGACTGGAGATAGGTTGCATCCCGAATAGTGAATAGGGTGCCATTTTGGGACAACCACAGACTCTGAGCCTGAGATATGACGTTCTGTTAAGAACTCTAAGGTCAATATTACCCCCCTCTTCCTTCGTATCCAAAACAAACTACCAGAGAGAGAGACCATTCTGGCCTCTTGTAATGGGGAAATTACACTGAGATCATTAAGGTTCATGTTAAGAGTTACTGTGATTGACATACTGTGTATCATATTGACATAAAGGGCCAGTTTCCCAGTGACAGATTAAGCCTGCTCCTCGACTTMAAGCAAGCTCAATAGAGAATCTCCATTGAAAGTGTTCTTTAGTCCAGAACTAGGCTTAATCTGTGTCCAGGAAACCAGCCCAAACTAGATAAACGTGCACCCTATTTGGGTCAGACTATGTTTTGGTTCTGGTCGTGGGCTACAGTACTGACCAGCTGGAGTTATGTTTATGTTACGGTTGTGTTATGGTTGTGTTGTGGTTATGTTATGGTTGTGGTGGATTACAGTACTGACCTACTAGAGTTGGGTGCTTGCAGCTCGATGATGTGGACCTCTTGGTCCTGGTCTGGTCCAGACAGGACACAGCCTTTAGAGGCCTGGGACTCTACGTAGCCAGCTAGGTAGTTCAGAGAGAGGAACTTGTTGTCGATCTTGCAAGTATCGGAGAACACTGGATCTGGAAGAGGAAAGGAGAAGGTGGGTGGATGAGATTATGAGATGAGATCATGACTCAATGTATAATTCGGACACTGGATGTGATGTGATTATACATGATTAATTGTCAAGAGGAAGAAGCTCTGACGAAGGCAGAGAGGACGATACGTAAGCTTAATATACTGAAGTGATACTGGGAATCGCTGTGTGCAAGTTTTTCTTTACTTTCAAGATGATTCCTCATGAGCAAATGGGTGAGGTATTTAGTTAGAGTATTTACACTACAGTTTGTTCAGCCAACGTTTTGAGATATCTAAACACTTTGGGATTGCTGGTAAAAGACAGGGACAGACAGACTGGTTTTGTATTGAACACTATTATTCAGGTTCTGATAAAATTAAGGCCAATATGTTTTGAAAATACATTTCGAACAATATCAGTCATAAACACATCCAATCAGTCATTCCTGTCAGGTTTCCCACCATTCTAACTTGTTATCATTTATTTACTCAAATATTATTATACTCCATCCAACTGCCCAGGCATGCAATCCTCTTCTCCATCTTTTCAGAAGAATCACAAGACAGATGCTTCCTTATTTGGCAAACAAGGTCTTGAACAGTAGTAAGGTTTAGAGAATATAAAGTAAAGGGTTGGCACCTTCCTCCCCGAACCTCCTCATGGCCACTTGAGGTGGTGTTGAGTGAAAGTGAGGTGAGTGAGTGAGTGAGTGAGTGAGTGAGTGAGTGAGTGAGTGAGTGAGTGAGTGAGTGAGTGAGTGAGTGAGTGAGTGAGTGAGTGAGTGAGTGAATGGCCTGAGACAACAAAGTGGAAATCTGTCCCACCTCAAGAAAAGATACCAGAGAGGAAAAGACATAGGGAGATGGACTGGAAAGTAGAGCTCTCTCTATGTGGTAAACATGGCATGTTGGACGTTCGCCAAACCACAGGGTCTAATGACAGAGGGGCTGAATGGATGACTGCTTCAAGGCTAAGCAATCACACACATTCTGTTCTCTCTGCTATCCTCCAAGTGACTGAGAACATGGAGAGCACAAAAGAAAGGCCTGAGGTGTATGTTTCATGATTAACTACTCATGGTGTGATTCTGATAACGTACAGGAATTCAAGTACTTTTGTTCACCYGACCTAGAATACCGACCTCGCAATCAAATGCAGACCGTATTACCTCCCAAGAGATTTATCTTCGGTTATAGTACCAGCCGTGTATATTCCCCCTCAAGCCGATACCACGACTGCCCTCAAGGAACTACACTGGRCTTTGTGCAAACTGAAAGCCACAAATCCTGAAGCMGCATTTATTGTAGCTGGGGACTTTAAAAAAGCGAATCTGAAGAAAAAGCAACCGAAGTTCTATTAACACATTGCCTGTACAACTCGCGCTTCAATTTTTTTTAACCTTTGTTTCTCTCCCTTCTGGGATGGCTACAAGGCCCTCCCCCGCCCTCCGTTTGGCAAATCAGATCACGACTCCACTCCGCTCCGCCCTTCCTATAGGCAGACGCTCAAACAGGAAGTACCCATGCTAAGGTCTATTCAACGCTGGTCTGACCAATCAGAATCCATGCTTCAAGAATGTTTTGATCATGTGTACTGGGATATGTTCCAGGTTGCTTCTGAGAATATCATTGACGTATACACTGACACAGTGACTGAGTTAATCAGGAAGTGTATAGGGGATGTTGTTCCCACTGACTATTAAAACCTTCCCAAACCAAAAAGCATGGATAGATGGCAGCATTCATGCAAAACTGAAACCACGAACCACGGCATTTAACCATGGCAAGGTGACCGGGAATATGGTTGAATACAAACAATGCAGTTATGCCCTCTAAGGCAATCAAACAAGGAAAACGTCAGTACAGAGACAAAGTTAGAGTCGCAATTCAACATGAGATCTATGTGGCAGGGACTCCAGACAATCATGGACTACAAAGGGAAAACTAGCCACGTTGCGGACACCGACATCTTGTTCCTGGACAAGCTAAACACCTTCTTCACCCGTTTTGATGATAACACAGTGCGACCAACACAGGCCACTCCCGAGGACTGTGGGCTCTCATTTTCTGAGTAAGACATATAAGTGTGTTAACCCTTGCAAGGCTGCCAGCCCAGATTGCATCCCTAGCCGTATCCTGGCTGGAGTGTTTACGGACATRTTCAATCTCTCTCTATCCCAGTCAGCTATCCCCACTTGCTTCAAGATGTCCACCATTGTTCCTGTATCCAAGAAAGCAAAGGCAACTGAACTAAATGACTAATCGCTCCGTAGCACTCACTTCTGTCATCATGAAGTGCCTTGAGAGGCTAGTTAAGGATCATATCACCTGCACCTTACCTGACACCCTAGACGAGGGTCCCCGCTCTAGAGGCGCCACCTAAGTGGGCCGAGCCAGAGGTGGAGCGGTCTACGTCCCTCACCAGAGCCGCCACCGCGGAGAAATGCCCACCCAGACCCTCCCCTATGGGTTCAGGTTTTGCGGCCGGAGTCCGCACCTTTGGGAGGGGGTACTGTCACGCCCTGACCGTAGAGAGCGGAGGTAGCGGTCCTGCTGCTGGGTTGTTGCCCTCCTACGGCCTCCTCCACGTCTCCTGATGTACTGGCCTGTCTCCTGGTAGCGCCTCCATGCTCTGGACACTACGTTGACAGACACAGCAAACCTTCTTGCCACAGCTCGCATTGATGTGCCATCCTGGATGAGCTGCACTACCTGAGCCACTTGTGTGGGTTGTAGACTCCGTCTCATGCTACCACTAGAGTGAAAGCACCGCCAGCATTCAAAAGTGACCAAAACATCAGCCAGGAAGCATAGGAACTGAGAAGTGGTCTCAGAACCACTCCTTTATTGGGGGTGTCTTGCTAATTGCCTATAATTTCCACCTTTTGTCTATTCCATTTGCACTACAGCATGTGAAATTTATTGTCAATCAGTGTTGCTTCCTAAGTGGACAGTTTGATTTCAMAGAAGTGTGATTGACTTGGAGTTACATTGTGTTGTTTAAGTGTTCCCTTTATTTTTTTGAGCAGTGTATATATATATAACAATACACAAATCTAAAATGTAAATAATTGAATWAAAAAATATATAAATATTAAGATGAGCAATATCGGAGTCCTAATATTTCTATATTTCTTAATTCCATTACTTTACTTTCAGATGTGTGTATTGTTTTCGAATTGTTAGATATTACTGCACTGTTGGAGCTAGGAACACAAGCATTTTGCTACACCCGAAATAACATCTGCTAAATATGTGTACGCGACCAATAGAATTWGATTTTGACATAATGCTGTAATGCATAATGGAGCCATTACTCCACTCCACTCCTGGCAGTAACTGTGGTATTGTCTTGCATTGAAAGATAGTCGTTAAAAGSTCTCCTATCTATCTGGATGTTGATGTAGGATGAAGTTGAACGTGCTGTCGGTTCGGTTTACAAAGGACCAGTGGGGAGTGAAACAGTGAAGGAAGGAGTGAAGCATGGCTTCAATGGATCAATCACACAACATCCCTGGAGGAGCCCTGGACTTCCAACAGCCAGCCTCCCTACTACAGTAACTCTACTGACTGGTGGAGAGGAGATGAGGACCCCACAGTCTGCCTTTGCTCAAGACACCTCTTCACAGTTTTTTCCACTTACAGCTCATAGTTATCAAGGAACATCTCACATTCCCTAAACCCATTAATGCCTTCAACAGTTTAGTTTAATACAAACTTTGCTGCGCAGAAGAGATCTTCCTATASATACAAGTTGAGGAGCAAGGCCCCTATCATCTTACTTAACAGCAGCTTGAGGAGTTAAGTAGGAGATATGATAAATAGATCCCTCTCGTGTATTTGACTAAACCTGCTTGAAGACTTGAATAGCAAGAAACAGTCCCATGTTTGATCTCTTCAGTCTACAGATGTTGTTCTTGTTTCATCAACTTCGGTACAACTCTGCCACYTCTCTCTTTTTCTCAGAGTGCACAGGACTAGTCTATCAGGCCTCAAATCTGGCAGCAGGCCTACACACAAGCTAGAAATTAGAGCAGCGATCCCTCACAAACCTACTACGCATTTCCATCAGTCACTTCTTCCTCACTCCACGGACTCTGGGCTCATGGTCAAATAAGAAAAGTGACAAGCAAGGAAAGCAAGGGGCCAGATTACAAAATAAAGAAAGTCTATGTGYAGCTGGTCAAGTCTATGTGCACCTGAAGGTTGGCTAGTGGAACTGAGGAGTCAGAAAACAGAGAGTGTTCGCTCTGCTACTCCAGGGTCCAGTAAATCCCAGGACTGTCAATGGCCTCCATTAAAAATGACTGACTGAGTAGGAACCCCTTAATTAAGGTTTAGTGGGGAAGAAAAGGCCTGTCACAAGGCAAAGAAAATATACAGTTAGTGAAATTAGGTGTAAAAGTTTCCCCAGGCATTCTAAACGAGAATGTGGCACACCTTCTCCAACTGTGATGTATGGTTTCACCTGAAACCAATGGTTATCCTACAGAAAGGACAGCCAAATAACCCTTTATGGTTCTAGGTACCACCTTTTTCCAAACTGTCCCTCTAACAGTAAAACACACCTTCTCCCACTTTGATGTAGATGTCCAGGGCAATCTTGAGTTCGGAGAAGGAGGTAACGGCTCTGTACTTCTTGGTGGCCCAGTTGAGGAGGTGCTCGTTGCCATGGGGAAGTACCTCCTTCTGAACATGACAGTGGAGGGAGAAGTTCCCTGGAGGGAAGTGGACATCAGATCCCCCAGATACCTGGAGGAAGGAGAGATACAACAATGTTATAGACAAGTCAGTAAGAGACACACCATGGCTTTACAGACAGACATCAGTACACTTTTCATCAAGAGACATAGCCCTGAGACATGGCTGTAGTGTGTTAGGAGTCATACTGTAGGAGTCTACAGCTATGCATCAGCGCTACACAAGACACAGGGAATTGGACCACTGAGGTTTCAGATAGCTGGAGGGTTGAGAGACACAATGAGGTTACAGACAGACACTGTACATCAGAAGACATAGCCCCAAGACATGGCTGTAGGCTGCTATGGCATTACAGTAGGTGTAATAAGACTCGTAGTCAGTTATAGGAGTCTACAGCCTTGCCTCGGGCTAAAGGAACCACAGAGGGACATCACTTTGCCAGTGAGAGAAAAGAGCTGAAGGTAAGGATTCCACAGAATGACTGATACAGTAGGTTTCTGTATGACACTGGCCCGGTTTCCCAGCCACAGATAAAACCTAGTCCTGGACTAAAAAGCAAGCTCAATGGAGAACCTCCATTGGAAATTATTTTTAGTCTAGAACAAGGCTTAATTAGTGTCGAAAAAACCCGACCCTAGCTGGAACATTTGAAAATTGTGGGAGGCAACCCAGCTGTCTAGAGAGACTAAGGCTTAATCAGTGTGTGGGAAACCGGCACTAAGAGACTACCTAAAGCATCATGGACCTAGGGTGAAGAAACACAGAGATACCATAGGAACAGTAATATGGTGTGGGGATTTACAGTATCGGTATATCTAGTCCAGAGAGCAATAAGCATTGATTTAATATCATAGGCATGATTTTTGATAGTCTAATCTACATCAAATAACGTTTGATTACTTTTAGCAGTCTCCATTTCAGCTACTGAAGGAAATACATGTATAGAGTTACTGAGGACATAAAATGGTAAGCTACAAAAAGGTAGCTGTGATTTACTGTTCAGAAGCTGTATTTTCTATTGGGCTCATGCAGTTAGTTTTCAAGACTTTCACTCACAACGACTTCTTCATTGATAAAGATATGCACATAAAACTCAATTCTGTATTGATATGTTCATCCACTTTTTGGGAAAATAAAAATTTGAGACAATAAAAATAAAGGCCTGCCTAGAGGTAAACAGAAAAAAAGAGATGAGCAAGTTAAAGTTAAAACTTCCATCTAAACTTTGCGCAAACACATCTTTCACACTCCATCCCCATTCATTATTTTAAGACCTCTCGCAATGTCCTCTCCTTATTTTCACACAAGGTCCCCTTGCACAATAAGGTGTCTGGTTTCTACTGTTTATATAACCTGTTATTGTGCGTAAGCAGTGTGCAGGGATTTTTCAAAATGGCAGCAAACAGCTGGAGTAGTATGGAGCTGTTTGTCATGAATGTAGCTAGCAGATACACACACACACACACGCACGTGATCACATATGCACAAACACTTATCTGTCTTCATCATAGGTAACACATATGCAAGATGCGCGTGTCTGTGTATGCATGCTCACACACACACACACACAATAACTCAGAGGTACAAAATAAAGAGATAACTTTTATCAATGCAGTATGTTTGTTTGGCATTGCCATTGGGGATCATCTCAAAGTAGTTCATTTTGCCATATTAGAGCCGGCTGAGAGTGGGATGATACAATGAGACTCAGCCTAAGCCTAGGTAGGTAAAAAAGTGTGAGAGCACAAAACCCAGCTGTAATATGCAGAGTGAAAAAAAGAAGAAAATGTGAGCGGAGCCCTGAGCCCACAATGAAATTCTGGTTTGTCTTCTGGCAGAAAGGGAAGGAGGGATTGAAGAAGGGATGGAGGGAAAGAGAGAAACTTGGCTGAGCTTGGCATGTGTGAGTGTGTGTGTGCATGTGCATAGAACAGGGAGCAGAGAAAGAGAGAGAAGTAGAGAGAAAGCGAGACCACCCCTTTGGTTCTTAATGGACCTCAACCCATATGCTTCATTTCAGAGGGATAAACATTCACATGCGCTGAAAAACCTACTGCTGACTGTAGTACAACTGTGAGCAGGGCTGAGCATCCCAGGCCAGTCRGCAGCCCCAACACACAGTCTGGTCTAGATAGCCTACCTCATTATATTTCCATACTTGTCATTCTTTTTACCAAGGCCTCCAATGTAAAGTGGGGGGCAGCTGACAGCGTGCTGCCTGGCAGGCCAAATGAAAACATKAACTCATAACACTAAACTGATAGAGCGTAGTGCTGAATGGACCATTTCCCTAAACTGTAGGTGGACATATAGGATCATTAACACTTTGTTGCYTTCCCCATATTTTGGTTAATAGGAATTTTCCAAAGAGGGGGGAGAGGAGAAAAAAACAAACACCAGAATCTACTGCAACGTTGGTTAATCTTTCAGATCATAGTGTCCATTTGTTTGTGTGAAAATTAGTCACATTATCTCTGTTGGGTATTTGGAGCTCCAGACAGAGAGGTTCTCCATTCCCCCCAAACACACACACGCACGTACACAAACACTAGCCAACACTATGTGCAACATCTGCCTGACCCCTGGCCTCTCCTCTCTATGTTCCTGGCATTGTCACCACAGATAATACATTCCAAAACCAGGGAGACGGACACTGTCGAAGAATTCACCGCTACGTAGATATTTATTTTTTAGCAAACACGTTTACTAAGACTATGGCAGGAAGGAAAGGAACACTTAAGTGGAGAAAGATGGAGAACCGTGCCGTTACCTGACTGCCTCACCTACGCTATCAAATGTGAAATAGAGCAATGGAGGAACGCTGAGCAAAGAGGGAAGGAGGAAGAGGGGGAAGATGAAGAGGAGGAGGAGGAGGTTTACTTTGGGAAACCTTCCCAAGCTCAGCAGAGTTTATCAATTTAATTGTGGAAATATGACTGTAATTAGTCTGAAAGAATTAGAGGGGGAAGCCTGAAAACCCAAATTAGCTCCAGGCCTTTGCAGGGTGATTTGAAACCTCAATAATATGAAAGAAGAGACTCAGAGACCCACTTTGGGACTCGACCAGTTAGCTGAGGGAGAGAGAGAGAGAGAAAGAGAGAGAGAGATGAGGGCTTTTGAGATAAAAAAAAGAAAAAGAAATATGAGTAATGTTTTTATCAAAGACTTGAAAGTTTGAAGAAAGTAATTGCCACTAGCATCCACTTTTACAAGAACACATAAACTGTGAAGCCAGCACTTGCATGAGAACTGCTTGAAAATGTAAAAGCAATGCTATTCTTTATTTTTTATTTTTTATCAACAATGCTTCAAAGTAGTGCTATATGCATAGACATCAATGACTGACACAATGGGACGATTAACTCAATGATTCATACAATACACAGAACATACATTTTTGTCTATGATATTGTTCCTACTGTCATAGGCATGTACACTACTCGTTGCCTTGTGCTTCTTATCACCCCGTTCTCCCTGAAAAGAGAAGAAAATATGACTAAATGTGCAGAGAGAGAAAGGGCCTTATTCCTAAAATGTATCCCTGAACACATAAATCATTGTTGTTTATATGTCCTCTGCTCACAAACAGACCCAGACAGACAGACAGACTAGCTTAGTCCTGGGCTCGCTGTATCATATGACTTAACACCTAACGCACCCAAGCACGGCCTGTGTCTGTCTGGCCTCTTTCTGTAGGTCTGGAATCAGCTCAGGTCTGCACTCAGAGGTGAGCGCCGTGGAACTTTGCAAAGCCAAAAGTTTACCTCMTTCTACCTAACTGAGCATGGAGCTAATCTCCAATGAGGAGTTCTTKGGCAGTTCAAAGCCAAATATAAGGTTACTTGAGTATAACCAGGGATGGAACTCTAGTCTGGAACATTTTCTACAAGCCCAATATGAAAAATACTAGCCTCTGGCAAGCGGGCTAGACTAATTTCCATATGTATAACACAATTAGAAGGGTCATATCTGTTGAAAAAGCATTTGGCATCCTCAACTGTTCAGCAGAACATGCAATGTGACAATTAAATATTACCCATACTTTCAAAGAGATTTGTCAACAATCCACTGAAGTCTACCTAACAGCCATAGAGAGCTAAGCCTGCTTACTGTAACATTGGTCCGTTGCTTCTCTCCGCAAAGTTTAAAACCCAACAATAACATGTGCATGCTGCCCAGTACCCTGCATGGTCTGTGGCGTTTTAAAAGCATATTTGCCTGTAGTTGGTTTCCTGGCCTCTCTGCCTATGTGTGTGAGTCTACATATTACTATGTGCCAGTCGTGATGAGGGGAGAGGAGAGACGCCATGCCAAATGTTTTATATTAATTATCAGAGTGCTGCAATCCTACTACCTAAGAAATACTAAGCAACACCCACAGTAAAGCACAACCTGAGAAAACACCATGTCTGTTTGGAGAGACAGAGAGAGGATGTGAGATAATAGGACCGTGCTCTAATGCAGATTATATAAATATGATAAATGCTTTTGTGGGTGATTTGATCTGCTCTCTCAAGACTGGCTCCAGGATAGCTAATCAAACTCCTGGTGTGTGTGTGTGTGTGTGTGTGTGTGTGTGTGTGTGGTGTGTGTGTGTGTGTGTGTTGTGTGTGTGTGTGTGTGTGTGTGTGTGTGTGTGTACTGGCAGGGAGAGCTGTTGTGTAGAAAAAACACCATCTGTTCTCTGCATCAAAGCCAATATTGGGCTGGCCATGGTTCCAATTAACAATCACATAGATCGAGCGAGCGAGATGAAAGAAAGAGATACAGAGAAAGAAAGACAGAGACATAGAAAGATAGATGAGTAGAGAAAAGAGAGCGAGAACAAGACAGAGAGAAGAAGATAGAGAGACAGAGAGAGCGAGATTTRCACATCATAACACTGTACATAGCCATAATATGAGATTTGAAATGTGTCTATTCCTTTGAAACTTGTGAGTATAATGTTTACTGTTCATTTTTGATTGTTTATTTCACTTTTGTTTATTATTTATTTCACTTGCTTTGGCAATGTAAACATATTTCCCATGCCAATAAAGCCCTTTGTATAGAGAGTGAGAGAGCGAGAGAGAGACAAAAAGGAAAAAGATAGATTTACATTTTATTTGTCACACTCGCCGAATACAACATGTGTAGACCTTACAGTGAAATGCTTACTTACAAGCTGTCATATCGTGTGTGTAGGTGGAAGGGAAGTCAGGCGCCGACAGAGATGGCCGCCTCGCGTTCCTAGGAAACTATGCAGTATTTTGTTTTTTTACGTGTTATTTCTTACATTGGTACCCCAGGTAATCTTAGGTTTCATTACATACAGTCGGGAGGAACTACTGAATATAAGAGCAACGTCAATTCACTATCATTACGACCAGGAATATGACTCTCCCGAAGCRGATCCTGTGTTTTCCTTCCACCCAGTACAATGGATCTGATCCCAGCCGGCGACGACGCCGTAAAAGGGGCAAACGAAGCGGTCTTCTGGTCAGGCTTCGGAGACGGGCACATCGCGCTCCACTCCCTAGCATACTACTCGCCAATGTCCAGTCTCTTGACAACAAGGTTGATGAAATCCGAGCAAGGGTAGCATTCCAGAGAGACAGAGACTGTAACGTTCTTTGCTTCACGGAAACATGGCTCACTCGAGAGACGCTAACGGAGTCGGTGCAGCCAGCTGGTTTCTTCACGCATCGCGCCGACAGAAACMAACATCTTTCTGGTAAGAAGAGGGGCGGGGGGGTATGCCTTATGATCAACGAGACGTGGTGTGATCATAACAACATACAGGAACAAGTCATTCTGTTCACCTGACTTAGAATTCCTCACAATCAAATGTCGACCGCATTATCTACCAAGGGAATTCTCTTCGATTATAATTACAGCCGTATATATTCCCCCCCAAGCAGACACATCGATGGCCCTGAACAAACTTTATCTGACTCTATGTAAACTGGAAACCACACACCCTGAGGCTGCATTCATCATAGCTGGGGATTTTAACAAGGCTAATCTGAAAACAAAACCCCTACCAACATTTCTATCAGCAATAGTCGTTTGTGCTACCCCGGGTCTCGGAATAGAAACCCTGGGCATCATTGCTTACTTCTAATGCCGCTGACGCATCATTAAGGCCCATCCCTCGCCCTCCTTTACGGCAAAAGCTGACCACGACTCCATTTCTGTTGCTCCAGGACTATCAACAGAAAACTTAAAACGAAGAACGCCCCTGCTCAGGTCTGTTCAACGCTGGTCTGGACCAATCTGATTCCACGCTTCAAGACTTGCTTCGATCACGTGGATTTGAGATATGTTTCCGCATTGCCGGTCCAACAAAACATTGACGAAATATGTTCTGATCGGTTACGAGTTTCATTAGAAGAATGCCGTGCTGATCACACGTAATACCACAGCAACAATTAAAACATTCCCAAACCAGATACCGTGGAATTGATGGCCAGCATCGCGTGAAACTGAAAGCGGCAACCACTGCTTTTAACCAGGGCAAGGACCGGAACATGACCGAATACAAACAGTTGAGCTATCTCCTCGCCAGGCAATCAAACAAGCTAAGCGTGTCAGTATAGAACAAGAAGTAGAGTCGCCAATTCAACAGCTCAACACAGAGTGTATGTGCAGGTCTACAGTCAATCACGGATACAAAAAGAAAAACCAGCCCCCTTGCGGACAGGATGTCTTGCTCCCAGGACAACTAAATAACTTTTTGCTCCTTGAAGACAATACAGTGCCACTGACACGGCCCGCTAACCAAAACCTCCGGTCTCCTTCACCGCACTGAGTATATAAACATATTTAAACTGTTAACCCTCGCAAGGTTGCAGCCCAGACGGCATTCCCTAGCCGCGTCCTCAGAGCATGCGCAGACCAGCTGGCTGGTGTGTTTGGACATATTCAATCAATCCTATCCCAGTCTGCTGTTCCCACATCTTCAAGAGGGCCAACATTGTTCCTGTTCCCAAAAAGGTAACGAGCTAATACGCTATACCGCCCTGTAGCACTCACTTCCCATCATGAAGTGCTTTGAGAGACTAGTCAAGACCATCCATCACCTCCACCTCTACCCCATTGACTGTCCCTTCCGTATCCCTCCTCCTAACCCTTTGTCTTACCGACCCAATAGGTCCACAGACGACGCAATCGCAACCACACTGCACACTGCCCTAACCCATCTGGACAAGAGGAATACCTATGTGAGAATGTGTTGCATGCCTCGATGCATGCATAGAAGTAATTTAGCTCGTCTGGTAGGCTTGTGTCACTGAGCAGCTCACAGCTGTGCTTCCCTTTGTAGTCTGTAATAGTTTGCAAGCCCTGCCACATTCGGCGAGCATTGGAGCCGGTGTAGTAGGATTCAATCTTAGTCCTGTATTGACGCTTTGCCTGTTTGATGGTTCGTAGGAAGGCATAGTGGGATTTCTAAATAGCTTCCGGGTCAGAGTCCCGCCCCTTGAAATTGGCAGCTCTACCCTTTAGCTCAGTGCGGATGTTGCCTGTAATCCATGGCTTCTGGTTGGGGTATGTACTTACGGTCACTGTGGGGACGACATCATCGATRCACTTATTGATGAAGCCAGTGACTGATGTGGTGTACTCCTCAATGCCATCGGAATAATCCCGGAACATATTCCAGTCTGTGCTAGAAAAACAGTCCTGTAGTTTAGCATCTGTGTCATCTGACCACTTCCGTATGTATTGGTACTTCGTGCTTTAGTTGTTGCTTGTCAATAGGAATCAGGAGGATAGAGTTATGCTCAGATTTGCCAAATGGAGGGCGAGGGAGAGCTTTGTATGCATCTCTGTGTGTGGAGTAAAGGTGGTCTATAGTTTTTTTCCCCTCTTGTTGCACATGTAACATGCTGGTAGAAATGAGGTAAAATGGATTTAAGTTTGTCTGCATTAAAGTCCCCGGCCACTAGGAGCGCCGCCTCTGCATGAGCATTGTCTTGTTTGCTTAAGGCCTTATAAAGCTTGTTGAGTGTGGTCTTAGTGCCAGCATCGGTTTGTGGTGGTAAATAGACAGCTACGAAAAGTATAGATGAAAAATAGTAAATAGTGTGGTCTACAGCTTATCATGAGATACTCTACCTCAGGCAAGCAAAACCTCAAGACTTCATTAATATTAGATTTCGTGCACCAGCTGTTGACAAATAGACACAGACCACCACCCCTTGTCTTACCGAGGCAGCTGTTCTATCTTGCCGATGCACAGAGAACCCAGCCAGCTGTATGTTATCCTTGTCGCCGTTCAGCCACAACTCAGTGAAACATAAGATATTACAGTTTTTAATGTCCCGTTGGTAGGATAGGCTTAAATCGGAGCTCATCCAGTTTATTATCCAATGATTGCATGTTGGCTAATAGGACTGATAGTAGAGGCGGATTACCCACGCGCCGTCTGATTCTTACAAGGCACCCTGACCTATGACCCCTATATCTCTGTCTCTTCTTCGTGCRAATTACGGGGATTTGGGCCTTGTCCGGTGTCTGAAGTAAATCCTTCGCATCCAGCTCATTAAAGAAAAAATCTTTGTTCAGTACGAGGTGAGTAATCGCTGTTCTGATATCCAGAAGCTATTTTCGGTCATAAGAGAATAAGTTACACATAACGTGGAAAAAACACACACAATAGCACAATTGGTTACGAGCCCGTAAATGGCAGCCATCTCCTCCGGCGTCATTAATCAATTCACACACCAAGTTCAAATAATGTAATAAAAAAAGAGAGGGAAAACGACGAAGACTTGGCAAACACAGAAAGAGCACATTCCAACAGCTAAACTTTACAATGTTGCTTCATCAAAAGGCCAGAGAGAACAGAGATGTGTTTCAGATCAAACTAGTCAAACAAAGAGGCACGATAACACCACCATGGAAACATGCCCTCTTTCGGATTGTAATTGTCCCCTCCTGAAATTACATTGGCTTGATTTGCTGTGTCCATCTTATGTTAGAATTGGTATTCTTTCATTACTCAGTACTTCTGATTGACAGGGAGTGTTGCGGAGCATGTTTACCAACAGAATGTCTGGATTTTTAAAGGCTGGATGTTAGGAGGGTGCAGTGGGCCAACAGCAACAGTGTGTTTACCAGACAGAGCAGGGCTAAACTGCAACGGTTCCAGGACCCATCCGTGTCTGTCTGTGGACCCTAGAATGGGGGACCAGGAAACAAGGTCTTGGCAGAGCTGATTCAGGGCTGATCAAGTGTGTGTGTGTGTGTAGCAGGGCTGATGCATGGCCCATTAGCCCCAGGAAACAAGCTCTCTAATGGGGGAACAGCGTAAAGAAGGTCYGGGTCGAGGTGTTACTATTGTCTCTGTTACTCCATATATCCACCACACAGTACCTTCTCTCCAACTCTCTGGAAGCTGCTAGCTGGACTTGGCACTGTCTGTTTCCACTAGCTCAGCCCTCACAGTGTCATAGTGTTTGTGTCAGACAGACAGTCAGACCAGTGAGAGTATGATGAGGCAAGTGTGGCTCTAGTCATGAGGATGGTGCTTTAAGCAGGGGAGATGTGGCTGCATGCAGTGTGATAGGGTTTCTCCTCCTCCTCTTTCTCATCCACATCCTCCTACAGGACAAACAGGCAGAGTGAAGCACCGACAGGAAGAGTGGGTGTACATCCTTTATTTCACCCTGTCCCGTCTCGTTGTCCAGTCATTGTGTGTCTGGGTTCCATGGTGGCATGTTAACGAGGCGTCCCGGTGGAGCTAACTAGAACCTGAGGCGAGCAGAGGCTCCTGGGAATCTGGTTATGGCTAAGTGCAGACAGGCTGACARATAGGATGTACAAGGCAACTCGATCTGCGCACAGCCAGAGGGCCTGGAGCTGTCACTCAAACACACAACCCAACACTTACCTTACTTTGCCATAGCTAAGGACCAGAGTGGCACTCCACAGACAGACAGCTAATCTGGTACAGTCACTTCACTGTTAGAGTGAATGTGTCTGAATAGGACTCACATATGACTCACGTGTATATGTGTAGCTTGCCAGGGCCATTAAGAAAATCTCACAAACTATTTAGATGAAAATTACAAAATCTGTTTATGTGCATATATGATACTGAGGGTACATTAAAGTATCCCTGAACAGTAAAACTGTCACCAGGGAGGAGTCCTATCCCCTTCCCTCTTCACAGTGGGAAAGCAGGCACAGGGCCCCATGTCAGATCCCATGTCTAACAAATCAAATCAAATTTTATTGGTCACATACACATGGTTAGCAGATGTTAATGCGAGTGTTGCGAAATGCTTGTGCTTCTAGTTCCGACCGTGCAGTAATATCTAATAAGGAATCTAACAATTTCACAACAACTACCTTAAACCCACAAGTGTAAATGAATGATTAAGAATATGTACATATAAATATATGGATGAGCGATGGCCGAACAGCATAGGCAAGATGCAGTAGATGGTATAGAGTACAGTATATACATATGAGATGAGTAATGTAGGGTATGTAAACATTATATAAAGTGGCATTGTTTAAGTAACTAGTGATACATTTATTAAATCCAATTATTCATTATTAAAGTGGCTAGAGATTGAGTCTGATGTTGGCAGACGCAACTCAATGTTAGTGATGACTGTTTAACAGTCTGATGGCCTTGAGATACAAACTGTTTTTCAGTCTCTCGGTCCCAGCTTTGATGCACCTGTACTGACCTCGCCTTCTGGATGATAGYGGGGTGAACAGGCAGTGGCTCGGGTGGTTGTCCTTGATGATCGTTTTGGCCTTCCTGTGACATGGGGTGGTGTAGGTGTCCTGGAGGGCAGGAGGTTTGCCCCCGGTGATGCGTTCTGCAGACCTCACTACCCTCTGGAGAGCCTTACGGTTGTGGGCAGAGCAGTTGCCGTACCAGGAGGTGATACAGCCCGACAGGATGCTCTCGATTGTGCATCTGTAAAAGTTTGTGAGTGATTTTGGTGACAAGCCAAATTTCTTCAGCCTCCTGAGGTTGAAGAGGCGCTGTTGCGCCTCCTTCACCACACGGACTGTATTGATGGACCATTTCAGTTTGTCCGTGATGTTTGTCGAGAACTTAAAACTTTCAGCCTTCTCCACTACTGTCCTGTCGATGTGGATAGGGGGGTGCTCCCTCTGCTGTTTCCTGAAGTCACGATCATCTCCCTTGTTTTGTTGACGTTGAGTGTGAGGTTATTTTCCTGACACCGCACTCCGAGGGCCCTCACCTCCTCCCTGTAGGCGTCTCGTCGTTGTTGGTAATCAAGCCTACCACTGTGTGTCGTCTGCAAACTTGATGATTGAGTTGGAGGCGTGCATGGCCAAACACAGTCATGGGTGAAAACGGAGTACAGGAGAGGGCTGAGAACGCACCCTTTGCGGGCACAGTGTTGAGGATCAGTGGGTGGAGATTTTGTTTCCTACCCTCACCAACTGGCCAGTCAGAAAGTCCAGGACCCAGTTGCACAGGGCGGGGTCGAGACCCAGGGTCTCGAGCTTGATGACGAGTTTGGATAGTACTATSGTGTTAAATGCTGAGCTGTAGTCGATGAATAGCATTCTTACATAGGTATTCCTCTTGTCCAGATGGGTTAGGGCAGTGTGGTTGCGATTGCGTCGTCTGTGGACCTATTGGGGCAGTAAGCAAATTGGAGTGGGTCTAGGGTGTCAGGTAAGGTGGAGGTGATATGATCCTTGACTAGTCTCTCAAAGCACTTCATGATGATGGAAGTGAGTGCTACAGGGCGATAGTCATTTAGCTCAGTTGCCTTAGCTTTCTTGGGAACAGGAACAATGGTGGCCCTCTTGAAGTATGTGGGAGCAGCAGGCTGGGATAGGGATTGATTGAATATGTCCGAAAACACACCAGCCAGCTRGTCTGCGCATGCTCTGAGGACGCGGCTAGGGATGCCATCTGGGCCGGCAACCTTGCSAGGGTTAACACGTTTAAATGTTTTATTCACGTTGGCTGCGGTGAAGGAGAACCCGCAGGTTTTGGTAGCSGGCCGTGTCAGTGGCACTGTATTGTCCTCAAAGCGAGCAAAGAAGTTGTTTAGTTTGTCTGGGAGCAAGACATCAGTGTCCGCAACAGGGCTGGTTTTCTTTTTTTTTATCCTTGATTGACTGTAGACTCTGCCACATACATCTCGTGTCTGAGCTGTTGAATTGCAACTCTACTTTGTCTCTATACTGACGCTTAGCTTGTTTGATTGCCTTGCAGAGGGAATAGCTACACTGTCTGTATTCGGTCATGTTTCCGGTCGCCTTGCCATGATTAAAAGCAGTGGTTTGCACTTTCAGTTTTGCGTGAATGCTGCCATCAATCCACAATTTCTGGTTGGAGAAGGATTTAATGGTCACCGTGGGTACCACATCACCGATGCACTTGCTAATAAACTCACTCACCGAATTAGCGTATACATCAATGTTATTGTCCGATGCTATCCGGAACATATCCCAGTCCACGTGATCGAAGCAATCTTGAAGMGTGGAATCCGAGTGGTCAGACCAGCGTTGAACAGACCTGAGCACGGGCGTTTCCTGTTTTAGTTTCTGTCTATAGKCTAGGAGCAACAAAATGGAGTCGTGGTCAGGTTTGCCGAAAGAAGGGCGAGGGAGGGCTTTGTATGCGTCGCGGAAATTAGAGTAGCAATGATCCAGGGTGTTGCCAGCCCGGGTCGCGCATTCAATATGCTGATAAAATTTAGGGAGCCTTGTTTTCAGATTAGCCTTGTTAAAATCTCCAGCTACAATAAATGCAGGTCTCCATTTCCTCTATGTAAACTGGTTTCCAGTGTCTGCTTGGGGGATATACACGGCTGTGATTATAATTGAAGAGAATCCTCTTGGTAGATAATGCGGTCGGCATTTGATCGTAAGGAATTCTAAGTCAGGTGAACAAAAGGACTTGAGTTCCTGTATGTTGTTATGATCACACCACGACTCGTTAATCATAAGGCATACATCCCCTCCCTTCTTCTTACCAGAGAGATGTTTGTTTCTGTCGGCGCGATGCATGAAGAAACCGGGTGGCTGTACCGACTCTGATAACGTATCCCGGGTGAGCCATGTTTCCGTGAAACAAAGAATGTTACAGTCTCTGATGTCTCTCTGGAAGGCAACTTTTGCTCGAACTTCGTCTACCTTGTTGTCAAGAGACTGGACATTGGCGAGTAGTACACTCGGGAGCGGTGGGCGGTGTGCCCGTCTACGGAGCCTGACCAGAAGACCGCTCCTTCTGCGGCGCCRTTGTTCTGGGTCGCCTACTGGGATCCGATCCATTGTCCTGGGTGGTGGTCCAAACAGAGGATCCGCTTCGGGAAAGTCGTATTCCTGGTCGTAATGTTGGTTAGTTGACGTTGCTCCAATAGTTCCTCCCGGCTGTATGTAATAAGACTTAAGATTTCCTGGGGTAACAGTGTAAGATATACACGTTAGATACACTACAGCATAAAGCCTAGTACTGTACTGTAGGCTGTGGGCTGGGCTTCATGACTGTTGTCAGCTGTTATATGTCTGATGAGGAGACTCTGTTGACCTGCTAATGGCTCCCTCCGAGACTGCATCCCAAATGACAACTTATTCCCAGATAGTGTACTACTTTGGATCAGAGCCCACACTACGTATAGGGAATATGTTTCCATTTGGGACACAGCCCCCGAGAAGGCTGACTCTAACTGCATGTAGAATTACAGCTCTAAAAACAGAAGCAGCCTGGATGCACATTCATCTGAATAAACTACGTCAATCTGACATGGAAATATTTCCACTTAGTACAGGAAATAACTAATTAAAAAGGGAGCCTGGTATGTATGCTGTGTGATGTATTCACTAGGGGTGTCCGAGTGAAACCTGAGTCTGTGGTTAAGACAGATGGGTCTGTTGTAGACCTGGGTTCAAATACTATTTCAAATAATTTTAGCATTTGCCTTCGCCTGCCTGGTGGGACAGATGGGAGGGGTTTTCACTTTTGCACCTATTCTATTGGTTCCATTGTGCCTGGCAAACTCAATCAAGCCCAGCTGATGTATTTGAAATGATTTCAAATAGTGTTTGAACCCAGGTCTGGTCTGTGATATGGCTATATAATGGTTTCTCTGCTCAAAGTGGATGGATGTTAGCACGTCAGCTAGGTAGCTTCACATGACCACAGTAATCCCACTCAACAGAGGTGATGATGGAGATCTCGCTCTTCTCATTGCCGAAGGAGACCAAGGTCTTTTCATTGCCGAAGGAGACCAAGGTCTTTTCACTGCCGAAGGTCGGATATCAGGCTAAGTATCTCTCTGAGAGACTGAATTTGGCAATATCTGTTATAAATGGAAAATGTTTAGCCGTAAAGGAGTTAGGTTGTGGCTTTATTGCTGAAGCTCAGCTCTCAGTGATCAAAATAAAGATGGCTTAATATATTTTTGAAAGACCCTGTGCGTGTGTGGTGTGCGTCAATGAGTGTGTGTTTGTGTGTGTTCGTGCATGAATGTGTGTGTTGTGTGTGCATTCATGTGGGTGTGCCCATGCATCTGTATGGGCTCTGGTTTTCATGGTAGGATGTTTTGCATGCAATGAGAACACAACCACCACATCTGGAAATAATATGGAGTATGAATGCCATTCTTGCAGAATGCTATAGTGTTAACTCACATTTGACAATGATTATATCAAAAGAACCGCAAGCTACATGAACGTTTTCACAGYATATATGGAAATGTAGGTGTTGAGTGTACAGATCCAGACAGGCTTACATTGTAGAGCAGCATGTTGAGTTAAACCATGTACATTTAGGCCTGTTGCTCTCATATGTTCTCATGTGATACCCCACTGTAAGGTGGAGCCAACCGAGCTCACCGACACTGGTGTGACTATGACCGTAGATGTTGGCAAGACAGCACAAACAGATCTGGGACCAGGCTAAGCATAAAATACATGCCAACCTATATCCCATCATTTGGCAGGTAAACCAGTCCCCTAATCACTTGAGGGTTGATATCAATGATGTCCTAAAGCAGTGGTGCTATAGTCATCAAAGTGGTATAGGTTTGTCACTGATTATTAGAGTTTACAGCGAGAGGATGTGGAAAGTGTGAGTTTCTGCACAGTGTAAAGAAGAGCCTGTACCCATGGGTAAACCACTGCTGCACATTGTAGCGGTATTTATTAGAGTGCACTTTGGCATGCAGGGGTCCATTGGAATTTCACAACCTTTGAAAAGTCAGGCACAAACCTGTGGTACCATCCAGCCATACCCAGAAAATGCTGAACAGCCTTGAGGGATGTGGGAATTGGGAATTCCTGCACGGCTGCAACTTTGGCTGGATCTGCATGGATACCTTCAGCATTAACCACATGACCAAGGAACTTGAGTTCTGGCAAACAGAAATGACACTTCTTCAAGTTCAAGGTCAAACCTGCAGCCTGTAGTCTGTCGAAGACGGACTGTATGTCTTTCAGATGATCCGCGACAGAGGAGGAGTAGATTATGATGTCATCCAGATACACAAGACTATTTCTACACCTTCAGATCTACAAGGACAGTCTCCATCAACCTTTGGAAGGTTGCTGGAGCATTCTTCAAACCAAAAGGCATGACTTTGAAGGAGTACAAACCAGCAGGGGTGACAAAGGCAGTCTTGTCCTTACTAGCGGGATCCATTGCCACCTGCCAATAGCCACTGTTCAGTTCCAGATTACTAAAGATGGATGCTCCTGCCAGAGATTCCAGTATGTCATTTATGTTTGGAAGAGAGTAGGCATCGCTTTCTGTAGTCCACACAGAATCGATATCCACCATCTTTCTTAGGAATCAGGACAACCGGAGAAGCCCATCCGGAAAAAGAAGGTTCCACAATTCCATTCTCCAACATGCTTTTGAGCTGTTCATTGAGAATTTCCAGTTTGGCGGGGGACAGCCTGTAGGGACACTGCTTAAATGGGGACTTCATGACAGGTATAGATTTTGTGTTTGAAGACGGTTGTACGGCCGAGTGTAAGAGTACAGACCTCACTGTTCATCTCCAACATCTGGGAGAGCTGCCACCTCTCATCATCCGACAGACATGCCTGTTCCACTGCTTGTTTGWTGTAGAAATCAGCATCAGGTTTGCTTTTGCTCTCGGATAGAAGGGGGGGTACGGCGGTAATCAGGGTGATAGTTGGGTTCTCGTACTTCACTGGTGGAACATGTTTTGTCTTTGTCTCATTATATTTTCTCTGTCTCTGACTTGACCTTGTCCGGACTCTGCATAATGTAGCAGGCTCCAGCCTGAAATCAGTGCATTACCAGGTTGAAATGGATGAGGCTGGGAATAGTCAGAGTGCWGCCGATAGGAGGGTTCGGACATCGAGATGGTCAGTCCACTGAAGAACAGTAAGTCTAGGCCAAGGACTACAGCAAATGCAAGGCTTGAATCTGCAAGAATAGCCACGGGAAGTTTAATAGCCTCATCATGCAGTTTTATTATTTTACTAATCCAGCCCAAGGGGGTGGTAGGTTCTCCATTGGCCAAGTACAATGGTCCCTCCCATGTTCGTAGCTCCTCATGAGGTAATGCCATGTTCTGCCACAGGGCYTCTTGCATCAGAGTAAGTTGCTCCTGTGTCGATTATGGCCTTCCCTCTCCAGTTCCTAACAGTCAAAGGCACCAATAGTTGTTGCGGAATAGGAATAAGACCGCTAGTTGTGCTGTCTAAAGGCTTCATGGTGGGGATTAAGGCTGACCCAATTGTATGCAAGCCACCATGCCAGTCTAGACTGTCGGTCTGGCCATAGAGGGGGCAAGAACCTGGAGGATGTTGGACTTTACACCTCCAGCACCTCACTGGACTTTTGTCCTGGATCTTGGGTACAAATATCTGAGACGGTTTAGCCCCAGGAGAGTTATGGGTATACTGGGATGAGGGAACAGGGTTTTTAGTTTGGAGGTGGTGCTTCCAGTCCTTCTCAAACCGAGTCCCCAGACGCACAAGATCCTCCACATTCTTCACACGTTCTCGAAGTTGACTAGCAAGGCGGGAAACCATGTTCTTAAGAATGAGGTTGACCATCTCCTGCTCAGTAATGTCAGCCTTCCATCTCCTACATAGAACTCGATAGGAGAAGGCAAAGTCCCATATTGGCTCTGCTTCACCCTGGACTCTGTTACGAACACGTTCCGCCAGTTCATCCCCATAGTCCTCTGAGAGGAAGGCTAAGAGGAATATTTTTTGAAACTCCTCCCAGGTTGACACATGTTCACGGGCTATCTCCCACCAGTCTCTTGCTGTACCATGACATGAAGAACACTRCGGAGGGTGGCAAGAACCTCCAAGTCAGTAAGGGGCCGGATAGAAAGAAAATCATTACACTTAGATAAGAAAAACAGTGGATCAACATCATCTTCTGGGCTGCCAAAAGTGGGGRAAAGTAGTTTRATAGGGAGGGAGCGCTCTAGAGGAGGCATGACAGTGGCAGCGGGAGTTCTGTCGTTTAACAGTATCTCCAGAGGGGTTTTTGTAGTGCTACCTGTTCCCTTACTGGCCAAGCCAGTGGCAGAGGTAAATCCTGAGGGTGGTACAGAAGGTTTGTCCAGAAGGGAAAAGCACTGCATTACCTCCTGGTGCAGCTCTTCCATTTGAAGGTATGTGGCCTTCTGTGCTTTTTCCATCTCATTAACGGTGTCCTTTTGAGTCTGTTCAATCAAAAATCGTAGTTCCCCTGTGAGAGAGTTCTTCATGTCCTCCATAACTTCCTTCAGATAAGAACACACTCCCTTCACAACAGAGGCTGACTCCTCTGCTCTCTGTTTTTGTTCCTCCTCAAGATAGATTATGACTTGATGGTTAGTTTCAATTTGTGTTTTGAACCAGTGCAGTTTTCCTTGAATATCCTGCTTCAGAGAATCTTGTAAATATTTCTGTCTCTGAACAATTTGTTGTTGGTTTTCCTCCATTTGACAGGGAAGGTAATCCAACCTCAGCTGCACATCTGTCTGATGRGCCTCCACACACATTCACTGAGTTTGCGAATGGCATTCTCCTGCATTGTCAAACTATGATTGGTGTGTGTCCATTGATGTTCCAGTTGTCCAGTGATCAGACACCTCTCCCAGTCTCTCTGGACAGGGTAACAGGAAGGGTTTRAGGGGAGGGTAATGGTGGAGATGTTATAGGCGAGCCAGAAACCTGGGGATTAGAGTCAGTACTATCCAACTCCATTAGTTCATCGAGTCCTTCCACAATGAAAGAATCTTGAACATGATTACCATTAGGTGTGTCCACATTGACACAGTATAGAGTTCCAACAAAAGACATGATTCAACCTTGTGTGGATGGTGTCATGGGTGTTTCTCTTCAAGTCCCTGTTTGGGCGCCAATTCTGTAGCGGCATTTATTAGAGAGGGGTAAAGAAAGATTTTGTTCGGGCGCCAGGCAGGTATTAACCATGCCGAAAGGAAAAGAGTAGAATAGAGAGAGTACCACTACAAGACCCACACACATCAGCAGAAGAGACTGCCTAGAGTGTAGCCTGTTTACCAGATAGCCAGTGGAGAGAAAAGAGAACACACCCCCTATAAACCCCACATCACAGCACAGGGGTAACCCCACCAAGAATACCTCATACAATAATAATAATATTAATAATGGCAGAGCAATTGAACAGCAACTTCATACAAGAAAGAACCCAGTCATCAACAGAGGATTTGCAGGAATATGTATTATCTTCCAGTGGAGGAAGGCAGAGGGTATGAATGTGGGGGGTGTTCATAGACASAACAAAGGCCTTAAAAATGTCCACAATCTTCTCGGCCACATGTCATTAGTACACCCCACCTCAATACAGTTCAAATAACAATACACAACTTGCAAGCAACCTCCCTTTTAACTAAAATGATCAGCCAAATACTTCTGGCAGGGCAATAATAGTCCAGCTCTAATGAACTTCAATGGGAAGTGCATTTGAAAAATAGAGTCTGTTGCAGGGTAAAGCACTGGAACAATAGAGGGAAGAGAAAGAGAGAAAGAGATCAAGAGAGATCTTAGCTGTGGTCTTCAGGCGTGCCGGTGTACTGTCTGACTGTCCGATGGTTTGTTGGTTTGTATGTTAAAACTTCGCAACAATGTTGCTACTAATCCATGCGATCCATAACCRGCGCGGTCCCAAACGAAAACCACCACGACCTAGAGCGGTCACACCGATGATTGAGTTAAATACTTTATAAACTACACACGCTGAAAACAAACAAAACTTCTGCAGCATAGCACACACAATCAAACTGTCGCGCCACCCAAGACTCCTCCCCAAAGAGCTCAACGAGCTGTCTTTATTTCCTCCTTCCTTACTGCTGATGCGCTCTTAAAGTGGCAGTGCACGGTGAAGGCTCCGTGCAGCACTTCGCCACAACATTACACACTAACTACTGCCATACAGACATTAACGTCTCACCACAGAACATGTGGGAGGGTGCGTGTCTGTGTGCGTGCCTGTGTCAAATCAAATCAAATGTTATTTGTCACATACACATGGTTAGCAGATGTTAATGTGAGTGTAGCGAAATGCTTGTGCTTCTAGTWCCGACCATGCAGTAATATCTAACAAGTAATCTAACAATTTCACAACAACTACCTTATACCCACAAGTATAAAGGAATGAATAAGAATATTTACATAAAAATATATGGATGAGCGATGGCTGAACGGCATAGGCAAGATGCAGTAGATGGTATAGAGTACAGTATATACATATGAGATGAGTAATGTAGGGTATGTAAGCATTATATAAAGTGGCATAGTTTAAAGTGACTAGTGATACATTTATTACATCCAATTTTTAATTATTAAAGTGGCTAGAGATTGAGTCTGTATGTTGGCAGCAGCCACTCAATGTTAGTGATGGCTGGTTAACAGTCTTCCTGTGACATCGGGTGGTGTAGGTGTCCTGGAGAGCAGGTAGTTTGACCCCGGTGATGCGTTGTGCAGACCTCACTACCCTCTGGAGAGCCTAACGGTAGTGGGCGGAGCAGTTGACGTACCAGGCGGTGATACATCCCGACAGGATGCTCTCGATTGTGCATCTGTAAAAGTTTGAGAGTGATTTTGGTGACAAGCCGAATTTCTTCAGCCTCCTGAGGTTGAAGAGGCGCTGTTGAGCCTTCTTCACCACGCTGTCTGTGTGGGTGGACCATTTCAGTTTGTCCGTGATGTGTACGCCGAAGAACTTAAAACTCCACCTTCTCCACTACTGTCCCGTCAACGTGGATAGGGGGGGTGCTCCCTCTGCTGTTTCCTGAAGTCCACGATCATCTCCCTTGTTTTGTTGACGTTGAGTGTGAGGTTATTTTCCTGACACCACACTCCGAGGGCCCTCACCTCCTCCCTGTAGGCCGTCTCGTCGTTGTTGGTAATCAAGCCTACCACTGTAGCGTCGTCTGYAAACTTGATGATTGAGTTAGAGGCGTGCATGGCCAAGCAGTCATGGGTGAAAAGGGAGTACAGGAGAGGGCTGAGAACGCACCCTTGTGGGGCCCCAGTGTTGAGGATTAGCGGGGTGAAGATGTTGTTTCCTACCCTCACCAACTGGGGGCGGCCAGTCAGAAAGTCCAGGACCCAGGTGCACAGGGCGGGGACGAGACCCAGGGTCTCGAGCTTAATGACAAGTTTGGAGTGTACTATCGTGTTAAATGCTGAACTGTAATCGATGAACAGCATTCTTACATAGGTATTCCTCTTGTCCAGATGGGTTAGGGCAGTGTGCAGTGTGGTTGCGATTGCGTCGTCTGTGGACCTATTGGGGCGGTAAGCAAATTRGAGTGGGTCTAGGGTGTCAGTTAGGGTGGAGGTGATATGATCCTTGACTAGTCTCTCAAAGCACTTCATGATGACGGAGGTGAGTGCTACGGGGCGATAGTCATTTAGCTCAGTTACCTTAGCTTTCTTGGGAACTGGAACAATTGTGGCCCTCTTGAAGCATGTGGGAACAGCAGACTGGGATAAGGATTGAATATGTCCGAAAACACACCAGCCAGCTGGTCTGCGCATGCTCTGAGGACGCGGCTAGGGATGCCGTCTGAGCCGGCAGCCTTGCGAGGATTAACACGTTTAAATGCTTTACTCACGTTGGCTGCGGTGTGTGTGTGTGTGGGGGGGGGGGGGGGGGGTGCATGTGTGGGCATGTTTTGGTGTTTGTTTGTCCCAAAACTGGTAATACTAAATCGATTGATCTGTAACCCAATAGCTGAAAACTATTTTTTATCTAGACGTAACATAGCACAGGTTTCCTCTGCAAAAAGGATTGGTTTCCAAAAATCTCACGCGCCGAATGTTAATAAAGAAATGGATATGAGGGAAATCGAAGACATGGGAGTAAGTAAAGTAAGACAAAGGACGAGAGAAGAGAGAGAGAACAGAGAGAGAAGAGAGAGAGATAAAGAGAGAGAAATAACAGAGAGAGAGATACAGAGAGGACAGAGAGACAGAAGAGACAGAGGAGAACAAGAGACAGAGACGAGAGAGAGAGAAAGAGAGAGAAGAAAGAGACAGAGAGACAGAGAAAGAGGAGACAGAGACAAGAGGAAAGAGACAGGGAGAAAGAGAAAGAGAGAGACAAGAAGACAGAGAGAACAGAGAACAGAGACAGAGAGACGAGATACAGAGGAGAAAGAGAAAGAGAAGGTCATAGCAGATGAGCTCCTGCATTTTCATGCATTTTGTTCTTGGAAATTCAATAGATTTGGAGTTAGATAAAACTTGGATTTTTGGCAGGACATGTACAGTTGATTTCTACCCTCCACAGCATAAAACCTTCGCTCCAGATCAAAACTCAAAACCATACAAACCTAAATTTTGGAAGAATTACTGGAAGGCCCAAGCTATAATCAGCAAAATGCTTCTGGCAAACAAAACTGAAAAACACCATCCAACCTGGAACTGAGTGAGGAATGTTTAGGTCTGAAGCATATATTTTAATAATTCAAAAGCAAAGAAGAAAATAAAATACAATATATATTTTTACTTTTATGAGAACTGAATGCTTGAGTTGGACTTAAGCAAGGCTCGCGGGACATAGAGAAACAAATTGACGTTTGTCACGGAGAGGTGTCGGGCCCTTAGCCCAACAATGGCAGGGAAATCAAACAGGCTACCCCAACAATGCAGAGGATTTGAAACTGCCTCTCGCTTTCAGAGTAATTCAAATACAATACACTTTGTATTAAAAAATGATAAGGCAATGAAAAGAGTACATAAATGGAGCTCCCTTAATGGAAATCAAGAAAATTTTATTGACTGTTATAAAAAATGAGGAACATAAGCAACTTAACTCCACACAGACCATCCCCTGGCATGGCACAGTGCTATATTGGCACGACTACCCCTCTGTTACGAGGGGGGGGGTGTTACCGAGGGGTGGAACTCAGGGAGTAATTAGACAATGAGACTCTGAATCAGCTAATATAAACATCTCTATAAGTCTGGAACCAGTATTGTACGGACAACCCAAACGAGTTTCAGCTGGATTTTCACCTAATCAAAGACATTAGCTCAGCAGGAGAAGCTTCTCTCCTTGAGATAAGATACCCTCCACCCGAGCCGGGTCAGACCAGACCTCTTCATTATATAACCCCACAGACGAGCAACCCCAAGCGGACAGTCAACCTCCCAGCACACTACTACTCCCTCATTGAAATGAAGGATACATTTACCCAGCTGGAGGTAAGGCAGGTGGAGCAGGAACAGCAGGTGATTACACTCCAGTCAGCACAGACCCAGACAACAGTCCAGCACAACAACACCCCCTTAACCAGACCTGGAGAGCTGGAGGTGGAGAGTGACATATCTGCACTCTGGACTGTAGTGGGACAACATAAACAGGAGAAAGAGCAGGAGTAAGAGAAAAACAGAGCACTAGAGGAGAGGATCAGACTGCTGGAGGAGAGGGTGAGGAGGATGGCGTGTGACAGAGAACAACCCACTAGAGAGGTGGCCACCCCCACAGAGAAGCCAGCAGAACAGCCCACCTCAGCTCCCGACAAAAGTCTCGACACCATAGCAGAACAGTCCACCCCAGACCCTGACCATAGCGTAGAAATCACAGCAGGACAGACAAATGAAGAACCCCAAGCTCAGGGGATCTCACCCCCTCTGAGCACCCACGCTGCCAGCCACCCTGATAAACCCCCCCCCACACACACACACACACCCACTAAGGACATACACACGACACAGATTGTACTCCTTATGGACTCAAATGGGAAATATATACATTGGGGAAAAAACTTTTCCCAAACACAGAGTGTCTAACCTCTGGTGTCCAAACACCCAGCGYRCCCTAGCCCTTCTGTCTGAGGACCAACTATGGTCACCCAGCCACATAATAATACACACATGCACAAACGACCTGAGAACACAGCAGGAAAGGGTGGCCACGGCACTCAAAGGAGTGATTGAAAAAACTTMTTCTACTTTCTCCAATGCACAAGTGGTTATCTCCACCCTGCTACCACAAAAAGACTTCCACCCTGCTACCATACAGCAGGTAAACGCAAGTATTTCCTGTGACTGTGCCTCAAAACCAAATATTTTCCTGGCCCACCACTCCACCCTGTACTTGAACAGCCTCTATGACCAGGTCCACCTATACAAGGCAGCAGTGCCCACCTTCGCCCGGACCTAAAAGGACATCGCTCTCAAAAGCAGCCCTAACACTTCACACAGGAGCAACAGATCAATAGACACCCTGCCCAGACCAGCGAGACACTCTCCCAGACCTGCGGATCCCCCCCCCGGACCTACAGATAAAGGACCCACACCGAGAGGACCCACATCCAGACCACAACACCACCAGCCACATCCACACCCCAACCAATCAACACCTCCCCAAGTCAAACATGCCCACACCCCATTTAGGTCTACGCCCCTCCTGCCCACCCCATGCCCCCCACTCCCGCAAAGAGGGCCTCAACATGGAAGTCACACATACGCCCAGGTCGTGAGCGGGCAAACAGGCCGAGCCCCCACTCTTACACTAGCCCAAGCCAATGGAATGTACCAGCTGCTCAGCAGGTTCTGCTCACACTTACTGGCCTGAGGCCAAACCACACAACCAACAACATTGGACACTTTATGGAACACAAAGCCTTCACTATATCATCATGGAATATCCAAGGCCTTAGGTCATCTGCCTTTGGCCTAAAGAGCAAGAACCTGGACTTCAGACATTGTCATCCTACAAGAAACATGGTATAGAGGAGACGGACCCACTGGTTGCCCTCTAGGTTACAGAGAGCTGGTAGTCCCATCCACCAAACTACCAGGTGTGAAACAGGGAAGGGACTCAGGGGGTATGCTAATTTGGTATAGAGCAGACCTAACTCACTCTATTAAATTAATCAAAACAGGAATATTTTACATTTGGCTAGAAATTCAAAAGGAAATTATCTTAACAGAGGAACATGTYCTCCTGTGTGCTACCTATATCCCACTAGAATCCTCATACTTTAATGAACACAGCTTCTCCATCCTGGAGGGGGAAATCAATCATTTCCAGGCCCAGGGACATGTTCTAGTCTGTGGCGACCTAAATGCCAGAACCGGACAAGAACCTGACACCCTCAGCACACAGGGGGACAAACACCTATCAGGAGGTGACAGCATGCTCTCCCCCATTTGCCCCCCTAGGCACAACTATGACAACAGAACCAACAAAAACGGGTCACAACTCCTGCAGCTCTGTCGCACGCTAGGTATGTACATAGTCAATRGTAGGCTTCGAGGAGACTCCTATGGTAGGTACACCTATAGCTCATCTCTTGGCAGTAGTACTGTAGACTACTTTATCACTGACCTCAACCCAGAGTCCCTCAGAGCATTCACAGTCAGCCCACTGACACCACTATCAGATCACAGCAAAATCACAGCCTACTTGAACAGAGCAATACTCAATCATGAGGCATCAAAGCCAAAGTAACTGAGTAATATTAAGAAATGCTATAGATGGAAGGAATRTAGTGTGGTAACCTACCAAAAAAACAATTAGGCAACAACAAATTCAATCCCTTTTAGACAACTTCCTGGACAAAAYGTTCCACTATAACAGTAAAGGTGTAAACTTGGCAGTAGAAAATCTTCATAGTATATTTGACCTCTCAGCTTCCCTAACAATTCAAAAAAATTCTAACAGAAAACTAAAGAAAATGAACAACAATGACAAATGGTTTGATGAAGAATGCAAAAACCTAAGAAAGAAATTGAGAAACCTGTCCAACCAAAAACATAGAGACCCAGAAAACCTGAGTCTACGCCTTCGCTATGGTGAATCACTAAAACAATACAGAAATACACTACGGAAAAAGAAGGAACAGCACGTCAGAAATCAGCTCAATGTAATTGAAGAATCCATAGACTCTACTCCATAGACTCTAACAACACTAATAATTATCTATCCAAAATGGAGATGTATGGGTAAACCACTTCTCCAATCTTTTTGGCTCTATAACAAAGAACAAACAGCAACAAAATATACATGATCAAAAACAATTCTTAGAATCAACTGTTAAAGACTACCAGAACCCACTGGATTCTCCAATTACCTTGAATGAATAAAGGACAAAATAAAAACCCTCAAACCCAAGAAGGCCTGTGGTGTTGATGGTATCCTCAATGAAATGAGGACTCTTTAACTTAGCTCTGGCATCTTCCCCAATATTTGGAACCAAGGACTGATCACCCCAATCCACAAAAGTGGAGACAGATTTGACCCCAATAACTACTGAGGGATATGCGTCAACATAAACCGTGGAAAAATATTATCATTACCAGCAGACTCGTACATTTCCTCAGTGAAAACAATGTACTGAGCAAATGTCAAAATGGCTTTTTACCAAATTATCATACGACAGACCACATCATGAGAAACCAAATCATGAGAAAACAAAAAGATAATTACTTGACACATTGGAAAGAATTAACAAAAAAACTGAGCAAACTAGAATGCTATTTGGCCCTAAACAGAGTACACAGTGGCAGAATACCTGACCACTGTGACTGACCCAAACTTAAGGAAAGCTTTGACTATGTACAGACTCAGTGAGCATAGCCTTGCTATTGAGAAAGGCCGCCGTAGGCAGACCTGGCTCTCAAGAGAAGGAAGGCTATGTGCACACTGCCCACAAAATGAGGTGGAAACTGATGTATGACCATATTAGAGACACATATTTCCCTCAGATTACACAGATCCACAAAGAATTTGAAAACAAACCCAATTTTGATAAACTCCCATATCTACTGGGTGAAATACCACAGTGTGCCATCACAGCAGCAAGATGTGTGACCTGTTCCCAGAAGAAAAGGGCAACCAGTGAAGGGGAGAGAGCGAGAGAGAGAGAGAGAGAGAGAGAGAGAGAGAGAGAGAGAGAGAGAGAGCGAGAGAGAGAGAGAAGGAACTTAGTTGGAGCTGGACTCACATGGAAGGTGTGTTTAATGCCTAGGGCTAGTTTCTCTGTCCTGATGTCCCAGACCACAGGCTGGGGGGAGTTTAGCACAAACACCAGGGGCTTCTGGTGAACCAGCAGGGACTGGATGGGCTTCAGATGCAGCTCCACCTGGGAACAGGGTAACAACACAGAAGGTTAGAGGTCTATAATTAAGCAATAAGGCCTGAGGAGGTGTGGTGTATGGCCAATATACCACGACTAAGGTCTGTTCTTAAGCACGACACAACGCGTTGGTAACCAGTTTATAATAGCGATAAGGCTTCTYGGGTTTTTTTGGTATATAGCCAATATACCCCAGCTAAGGGCAGGGTAGGTTACTTTCTAAATGTAATTAGTAACGTAACTTTTGGATTACCCAAACTCATTAACGTAATCTGATTACATTCCATTACTTTTAGATTACTTTCCCCTTAAGAGGCATTAGAAGAAGACAAAACGTATGTTACCAATTGAACCACATCTATGTTAAAGTTTACATAGCTGGCCATATATGGATGTTAAATGTTACTTTATGGGTTGGTTATGTAGGCTTCTACTAACCCATCGCTTTCTACTACATATAATAATACGATTAAATTATATCTTTACATTAAAAACCAAAGTCTATCAGAATTCCAGTCATTCCAATAAATGTTATACCCCTTGATCTTCAAGAATAGGACTTGGAAATATGTTTTATTTTATCTTTATTTAACTAGGCAAGTCAGTTAAGAACAAATTCTTATTTACAATGGCCAAACCCGGACGACGCTGGGCCAATTGTGCGCCACCTTATGGAACTCCCAATCACGGCTGGTTGTGATACAGCCTGGATTTGAGCCAGGGTGTCTGTAGTGACRCCTCTAGCACTGAGATGCAGTGCCTTAGACCACTGTGCCACTCGGGAGCCCCGAGTATAGATTAGCCAAATTGTTTTACCTGAGCATGACCCCAAAACGAAGGACTTATTAGCCAGCCCTACTCTGTTGTTTATGATTTTGTTGTCATGGAGGACTGATTGAGCTCATTGACTCTAGTTGAAAAATAAATGCTGCCCTCATGGAATGCCATGCTTTGAGCACTACTGAAAAGTGCTATTTACATGTGAAAAAATGTATGCCATATGCTGCATTTGCTATAGGCCTATTGTTAACCTTTTTGTTGGTGACACTTTAATATCTTGATAATATGCAACTGTTTAAAGGGCAAATCCACAGATGAAACAAYAACACAACGGACACCCCGCCTCTGTTTTGGTAAAATGCTGAGGGATGGGCCTGGAGAAATGCAACCACTGTCACGCCCTGACCTTAGTTATCTTTGTTTTCTTTATTATTTTGCTTAGGTCAGGGTGTGACGAGGTTGGTATGGGTGTTTTTGTCTTGTCTAGGTAATGTAGGTCTATGGTGGCCTAAATTGGTTCCCAATCAGAGACAGCTGTTTATCGTTGTCTCTGATTGGGGATCCTATTTAGTTTGCCATTTTCCAGTTTGGTTTGTGGGTTATTGTCTATGTGATGTTGCATGTCTGCACTCGTGTCATTTAGCGTTCACGTTCGTTTTGTATCGTTTTTTCAGTCTTCGTTATTAAAAAGATGTATTATCATCACACTGCGCCTTGGTCTCCTCACAACGATCGTGACAACCACTCTCAGATTAATAGACAGAGCTATGGATACAAGGACTGACCATCCATGATATCAAAATTATTGTTTTAACCACATGTGGATATAAAGTGTTTGTTTACATTCACAATGTTTACAAAAAATTGAGTAAAACAAGCTTATATGTTGGGTTCTCATGGAGTGTGACAGTTGAACTAAGCTCATGAGGCATTTATAAATTATATTATTCAAGAATCAATGGATATATACAGTACATACACTACCGTTCAAAAGTTTGGGGGTCATTAGAAATGTCCTTGTTTTTGAAAGAAAAGCTTTTTTTTTTGGTCCAGGCCAGCATCCGGGATGCACCTCTTCACTTTTGACGTTGAGACAGATGTTTTGCGGGTACTATTTAATGAAGCTGCCAGTTGAGGACTTGTAGACACTCTAATGTACTTGTCCTCTTGCTCAGTTGTGCACCGCGGCCTCCCACTCCTCTTTCTATTCTGGTTAGAGCCAGTTTGCGCTGCTCTGTGAAAGGAGTAGTACACAGCGTTGTWCGAGATCTTCAGTTTCTTGGCAATTTCTCGCATGGAACAGCCTTCATTTCTCAGAACAAAAATAGACTGACGAGTTTCAGAAGAAAGTTCTTTGTTTCTGGCCATTTTGAGCCTGTAATCGAACCCACAAATGCTGATGCTCCAGATACTCAACTAGTCTAAAGAAGGCCAGTTTTATTGCTTCTTTAATCAGAACAGTTTAACTGTGCTAACATAATTGCAAAAGGGTTTTGTAATGATCAATTATCCTTTTAAAATGATAAACTTGGATTAGCTAACACAACGTGCCATTGGAACACAGGGGTGATGGTTGCTGATAATGGGCCTCTGTACACCTAAGTAGATATTCCATTACAATAGTGATTTACAACATTAACAATGTCTACACTGTATTTCTAATCAATGATGTTATTTTAATGGACAAAAGATTTGCTTTTCTTTCAAAAACAAGGACATTTCTTAGTGACCCGAAACTTTTGAAGAGTAGTGTATATATATATATATACAGTGGGGAGAACAAGTATTTGATACACTGACGATTTTGCAGGTTTTCCTACTTACAAAGCATGTAGAGGTCTGTAATTTGTATCATAGGTACACTTCAACTGTGAGAGACAGAATCTAAAACARAAATCCAGAAAATCACATTGTATGATTTGTAAGTAATTAATTTGCATTTTATTGCATGACATAAGTATTTGATACATCAGAAAAGCAGAACTTAATATTTGGTAGCAGAACTTTGTTTGCAATTACAGAGATCATACGTTTCTTAGTTCTTGACCGGGTTTGCACACACTGCAGCAGGGATTTTGGCCCACTCCTCCATACAGACCTTCTCCAGATCCTTCAGGTTTCGGGCTGTCGCTGGGCAATACGGACTTTCAGCTCCCTCCAAAGATTTTCTATTGGGTTCAGGTCTGAGAACTGGCTAGGCCACTCCAGGACCTTGAGATGCTTCTTACGAGCCACTCCTTAGTTGCCCTGGCTGTGTCTTTCAGGTCGTTGTCATGCTGGAGACCACCACGACCATCTTCAATGCTCTTACTGAGGGAAGGAGGTTGTTGGCCAAGATCTCGTGATACATGGCCCCATCCATCCTCCCCTCAATACGGTGCAGTCATCCTGTCCCCTTTGCAGAAAAGCATCCCCAAAAAATGATGTTTCCACCTCCATGCTTCACGGTTGGGATGGTGTTCTTGGGGTTGTACTCATCCTTCTTCTTCCTCCAAACATGGCGAGTGGAGTTTAGACCAAAAAGCTCTATTTTTGTCTCATCAGAACACATGACCTTCTCCCATTCCTCCTCTGGATCATCCAGATGGTCATTGGCAAACTTCAGACGGGCTGGACATGCGCTGGCTGAGCAGGGGGACCTTGCGTGCGCTGCAGGATTTAATCCATGACGGCGTAGTGTGTTACTAATGGTTTTCTTTGAGACTGTGGTCCCAGCTCTCTTCAGGTCATTGACCAGGTACTGCGGGTAGTTTTGAGCTGATCCCTCACCTTCCTCATGATCATTGATGCCCCACGAGGTGAGATCTTGCATGGAGCCCCAGGCGAGGGTGATTGACCTCATCTTGAACTTCTTCCATTTTCTAATAATTGCGCCAACAGTTGTTGCCTTCTCACCAAGCTGCTTGCCTATTGTCCTGTAGCCCATCCCAGCCTTGTGCAGGTCACAATTTTATCCCTGATGTCCTTACACAGCTCTCTGGTCTTGGCCATTGTGGAGAGGTTGGAGTCTGTTTGATTGAGTGTGTGGACAGGTGTCTTTTATACAGGTAACGAGTTCAAACAGGTGCAGTTAATACAGGTAATGAGTGGAGAACAGGAGGGCTTCTTAAAGAAAACCTAACAGGTCTGTGAGAGCCGGAATTCTTACTGGTTGGTAGGTGATCAAATACTTATGTCATGCAATAAAATGCAAATTAATTACTTAAAAATCATACAATGTRATTTTCTGGATTTTTGTTTTAGATTCCGTTTCTCACAGTTGAAGTGTACCTATGATAAAAATTACAGACCTCTACATGCTTTGTAAGTAGGAAAACCTGCAAAATCGGCAGTGTATCAAATACTTGTTCTCCCCACTGTATATATCATTTATAAGTCCAAAAATGGAGGTAGCAACTACAGATTGTCCCTTTAAGTCTATCAAAAGTGTGCAAGTTTAAGCACGTGTCCATTAGGCCTATGAATATTTTTTTTTATAAGCATGAATTAGATTGAGCAATAAAAGCGCCAATTTTATTCCATAGGCTGGGATTCACGCTATGCAGCTGTTGCAAGAGTGTATTTTTCACTGACTGTCCGCTGGTTTCAAAAACAATGATTGATAGGCACCTTAAACTTCTTAAATTCAACCATTACTAGGTTCAAATACACATTTAGATTTGTGAACAGCCATCCACAACAACCACAATCCGTAAGGCGCAAATAGCTAAATGAGAGAGCAGCAGTGTGATTCACATCAATGCGCTATGTAGATTTCAATAATAAGTGAAATAACCGTAGACTACACCACTGCTGCCATCCTTACCTCCAAGCGTTTATTCAAGATGGATAATCTTTGGATGCCGACAGCAGTCGCACCATTGAAATACATAGATTAGACTGTAGCCTACAAAAACCTATTCCTGCTCTTTTCCCATGATCCATCAAACACATTTRGTCTGACATCATAGCGGTCTCTAACTTGTGGAACAAATTTAAACTTGCACCTTTTTTCAATGCTGATTTGAATGTCATTGAGAAAACAGAGAAGTGTCAAAGATTTTTTTTGCAAACCTCCTTTCTGAATTTAAAAGTARTCCTCGAAGTAATCATCTAGTTTTTCAAAAGTACCTGTAATCTGATTACAATATTTCTGCTGACAACGTAACGGATTACAGTTACCGTTTTTGGTAATCCCTTACATGTAATCCTTTACTCCCCAACCCTAGCCATATACCACAAACTCCCGAGGTACCTTATTGCTATTATAAACTGGTTACCATCGTAATTAGAACAGTACAAATATTTTGGGGGGTCATACCCATGGTATATGGTCTGATATACCATGGCTTTCAGCCAATCAGCATCATAAGACCTGTCATAACCATGTATGGCCCACTTACAGTGCCTTGCAAAGTATTCACCCTCCTTGACATTTTTCCTATTTTGTTGCATTACAACCTTTAATTTAAATTGATTTTTATTTGGATGTCATGTAATGGACATACACAAAATAGTCCAAATTGGTGAACTGAAATGAAAAAAAATTACTTGTTTCAAACAATAACAAATTATAAAAAAACGGAAAAGTTGTGCGTGCATACGTATTCACCTTTTGCTATGAAGCCCCTAAATAAGATCTGGTGCAACCAATTACMTTCAGAAGTCACATAATTAGTTAAATCTAAGTGTCACATGATCTGTCACATGAGCTCAGTATATATACACCTGTTCTGAAAGGCCCCAGAGTCTGCAACACCACAAAGCAAAGGCCACCACCAAGCAAGCGGCACCATGAAGACCAAGGAGCTCTCCAAACAGGTCAGGGACAAAGTTGTGGAGAAGTACAGATCAGGGTTGGGTTATAAAAAAATATCCGAAACGTTGAACATCCCACGGAGCACCATTAAATCCATTATTAAAGAAATCGAAAGAATATGGCACCACAACCAACCTGCCAAGAGGAGGCCGCCCACCAATACTCGTGGACAAGGCAAGGAGGGCATTAATCAGAGAGGCAACAAAGAGACCAAAGATAACCCTGAAGGAGCTGCAAAGATCCACAGCCGAGATTGGAGTATCTGTCCATAGGACCACTTGAAGCCGTACACGCCACAGAGCTGGACTTTATGGAAGAGGGGCCAGAAAAAAGCCATTGCTTAAAGAAAACAATAAGCAAACACGTTTGGTGTTCACCAAAAGGCATGTGGGAGACTCCCCAAACATATGAAAGAAGGAACTCTGGTTAGATTAGACTAAAATTGAGCTTTTGGGAAAACGCTATGTCTGGCGCAAACCCAACACCTCTCATCACCCCGAGAACACCATCCCCACAGTGAAGCATGGTGGTGGTAGCACCATGCTGTGGGGATGTTTGTCAGCGGCAGGGACTGGGAAACTGGTCAGAATTGAAGGAATGATGGATGGCGCTAAATACAGGAAATTCTTGAGGGAAACCTGTTTTAGTCTTCAAGAGATTTGAGACTGGGGTTCACCTTCCAGCAGGACAATGACCCTAAGCATACTGCTAAAGCAACACTCGAGTGGTTTAAGGGGAAACATTTAAATGTTTAGGAATGGCCTAGTCAAAGCCCAGACCTCAATCCAATTGAGAATCTGTGGTATGACTTAAAGATTGCTGTACACCAGCGGAACCCATCCAACTTGAAGGAGCTGGAGCAGTTTTGCCTTGAAGAATGGGCAAAAATCCCAGTGGCTAGATGTGCCAAGTTTAGAGACAAAGCCCAAGAGACGTGCAGCTGTAATTGCTGCAAAAGGTGGCTCTACAAAGTATTGACTTTGGGGGGGGTGAATAGTTATGGACACTCAAGTTCTGTTTTTTTGTCTTATTTCTTGTTTGTTTCACAATAAAAATATTTTGCATCTTCAAGGTGGTAGGCATGTTGTGTAAATCAAATGTTACAAACTCCCCCCAAAATCCATTTTAATTCCAGGTTGTAAGGCAACAAAATAGGAAAAATTCCAAGGGGGTGAATACTTTCGCAAGCCACTGTATGTCTTATGTCATAATATGATCTATAATGATCCTGTCTTCCTGAGAAGACATAGGGTTTGAAAGGTACCTACATAAGGGCTGCATAACATATTCAAACCCTATACTGTACATAACACATTCATAATCAGTACGTAAGCATTACATACGTGTTTATGTCAACAACTGCAAGTTGATAAATGCAGGATTAGTGAAATGACTGACATTTATGAATATATCAACTTGCGGTTGTTGACATTAGCACTGTTATGATTGGAGCCATTTCCACCAGGTGTGGGAGCAACACAGTGTTACACAACATTAGAAACCTGCCCCTTTACAGGGTGGGGGGGTCAGCATAGGGTCAGCTACAGTCAGCTACAGTCAGCTACAGTCAGCATAGGGTCAGCTACAGTCAGCATAGGGTCAGCATAGGGTCAGCTACAGTCAGCATAGGGTCAGCTACCAGTCAGCATAGGGTCAGCTACAGTCAGCATAGGGTCAGCTACAGTCAGCATAGGGTCAGCTACAGTCAGCTACAGTCAGCATAGGGTCAGCATAGGGTCAGCTACAGTCAGCATAGGGTCAGCTACAGTCAGCATAGGGTCAGCTACAGTGCATTAACACCACCACTCCCTTTCATTTCACTCAGTTGCTTTACTAGGCAAATAGAGCTTTTTCTTTACTGTGGATGTTGTTGAATCAATGTTATCAAAACAATCACTGTTGACTGTTCCTGCACAATTACCGAGCTATAATGTTTCTGATTGTGTCTTTTATCAGGGTTTTAGTTGGTACTAGGGGCCCAGCCCAGAACCAAATCTAGCCTGGTGATTTAGAGGCCTGGAGGCCTCACTGAAAGCAGACTCTACCTCAGACATGTTAGGATTTGGCCCCCCCATCAGCAGTTTGACAAATAGGCCAAAACTTTATCACAATAAAGTTGTTTTTTTTAACCTTTATTTATGTAGCCAAGTCAGTTAACAACAAATTCTTATTTACAATGATGGCCTAGGAACAGTGCCTTGTTCAGGGGCAAAACGACAGATTTGTATCTTGTCAGCTCGGGATTTGATCTAGCAACCTTTCGGTTACGACCCCAACGCTCTAACCACTAGGCTACCTGCCGCCCCAGCTGAACTGAGCTCCACTATCAGATGGGAAGAGGTGCTCTGTTACCTGGAGGGGAAATACACCCAGAGAAGTTCTCACATGGATACCTGACATACTGTACAGACCTAGTTTTGATGGATACTAATATAGGTGGAGAGGAGGGTTAGGGGGAACTATAGTTTAACGTATCAGTTTGTTGAACCGTCAATCTCTCTAACCCGCCCCGTCTCCCTCTCTGGCCATTCAGACTGGTTTTAACTCTATTCCCAGGCTTATCCCAGAATCCAAGATGGCGTAGCAGTCGGACGTGTGTTTGTATTGTCCTGTCGCGTGTAAATAGTAAATAGTAAATAGTCTTCGTATTTTTCGTATACTTCCCCTGTTCAGCCAACTACCGTGCATTGATGGAGATGGCTTGCAGCGTCTCTTAGCTCATAAATAGCTCGGAACTGATGTCCTCTCTTCCTTCGTTCGCCATGCCAAGACAGACCTCAGAATGGCGTTCTAGAAAGCTCCTACGTTAAAGCCCTTAGATATATCCCGGTCTCTGATTTTATTCGATATAGGTGTTACGAAACATCATAACGTAGTTATTTTAAACCGAGTTATTTCAGTTTATGTGAGTATATTGCGTTTCGAAATTTTCTTTTGTGCTGCGCAATAGTGAAGTTGGCACATCTCGCCACATGCCTATGTTTACAGCTAATTCCAAAGTTGAAGGCGACAATCTACAACCGAGCAACGATCTTTTTGGACAAAGGACAACTTGCCCAAGATTCTGATGGAAGCTCACTACAAAAGTAAGAACTATTTATAATGTTTATCGGTTGCTGTTGAAAAAGTAAAACTCCATCCGCCATTGATTTGATGCTCTGGCTTTAACGCACGCTGTATGTCTATAAACGTTAATTTTAAAATCTAACACAGCGTGCATTAAACTAATGTATCTTTCATTGCTGTCCAACCTGTATTTTTTGTCAAGTTTATGATAGTTACTGATTAGATTAGTGCCTCTCCCAAGATTCTTCTGACATATTGTTGGCAGCTTGGCTACTTTTCTCATTGTATAACCACGATTTGTGCCGCTAATAGATTGCACATTTCGAACAAACTCTATATGTTATTGTGTAATATGATGTTATAGACTGCATCGAAAAGTTTGAGAAGGTTTTGAAAAATTTATATTTTGCTGGTTATTCGTCGCTATTGTTGAATCAATGCTGTTGTGTCGCTATTTGTAGTAAAATATAAATGCTAATTGTTTTTTCGCTGTAAACACTATAAAAATCTGAAATATTTTGGATTCAAAATCTTTGTCTTTCATTTGCTGTATCGTGTGTATTTCCATAAATGTTTTAGGATATGAGTATTTAGTAATCCCCAGGTCTCTGTAGTTATTCTAGTTGCTTTGGTAGAGTTGTTGATGTGTGGCTGCAATGAAACTATGATATACCTGAAATAAGTGATCATTTTTGCGAACACAACATATGCTATACAATAATATGTTAATCAGACTGTCATCTGATGAAGTTGTTTCTTGGTAGTGGCTATTTATATCTTATTTGGTCGAAATTGATAGTACTATGCAGGAAAAAAATGGTGGGAAAAAAAAGTGTGTTCTTTTGCTATGTGGTTAGCTAATAGAATTACATATTGTGTCTTCCTGTAAAACATAAAA